>NW_020884873.1:13409419-13533870 GCF_003945725.1 Corapipo altera
GCTCTCTTCCTCCCCGCGCAGGAAGGGAAACTTCGGGGGCAGGGGGCGGGAGGGCGCCCCGGCGGAGCCGCTGGCGGGAGAGGCGGGTCCGGGGAGCGGAGCAGCCGCCGCCGCCACCTGCCCCCGGCGCGGGCTCAGCCCGGCCGCCTTTGTGCTTCCTGCCGCGGCTCCGCGGGGCGGGAGCGCCGGGCCGGGCGTAGCGGCTCCGCCGCGGCCTTGGCTGCCACGTCAGGGCCGCCGCCCTGCGCCGCGGTGCCGGCGGTGCCTGCGCCGGCCCGGCGGGGACGCAGGCGGGGGTCGCTGCCGGGCCGCCTCCGGAGCTCCGCCGGGCACGCAGGTACCTGCGAGGGGAGGACGTGGCGGGGGCTGCGGGGCTCCGGTGTGGGGCGGCTCCTGGGTGCGGGACCGGGAGCGGAGTGGGCTGTACCCTGCAGCTGCCGCCCCCCGGGCCGGGCGCCCCTGGCTGAGCGGCCCCCGCCCACCTGGGAGGGAGTCGCGGTCGCCTCGGCCTCGCTCCTGGATGAGCTTGTTCTCTCCCCCGTGAACTTCTCCGAGCCGGGAGACGCTTTCTTTTGGGTTTTCTTCTTTTTAAACTTTACTGTGTTCAGATGTTTGCTTTAGTAGTCTCCTCTTTGTTTCATGTATGTATATCCAAGTCCAGCTCGATGGGGTAGGGTATGAAGAGTTTTTTTATGAACTGTATGGGACCAGCCTAGTTTTCCATATTCACCCAGTCTAGGCGTTTATGTGGTGTGGCCTGGAAATAAAAGCAAGTTATTCTAGCCATACGACTGGTTCTGGTCATTGTGCGAAGTGCAGTGGCAACCTCTGCAGATGCAATTAAATGCTTCCTTCTGCTTGTTTAATTGGGCTGAAAATGAGAATTCTGATTCAGGATGTCACTGTGTAAGGAAGATAAATACCAAGTGTAGGTAGCCTGCTTCAGTGTGTCCACTGCTGTGCTTCAGGCAGCAAGTCTCTGTATAATTGGAAGGCTACATATAGGATAACTTCATTTAGTATGTAAGTACTGGTTTGTATGCACATCAGTTTTAAGACTGCTAAGTAAATACCATCCAGCACTTTTTTAGAAATCTTTGCTGTTGAACTGTGGTTAAATATTCCGTAGAGTTAGTGTTGCCTCCTCAGTATAGAACTGGACTGCATTGCAAATGCACAAACCAAAAAGTGGTCCTTGTCCAGCAAGTGACCAGGTCTAAATGTCAGGCAGGAGCCAACAAACAGGTGGTGGATGCTAGGGAAAGAACTCTTTATTTCATTAGCAAGGGTGGCAAGGAAGTTCAGAAGCCGCTTTATCGCTCTGGCTGTTAGGTACTGCTGGGTTTTGTCTTTGAGGGCCTTCTGGAAAAGGAGATCTGAGACAGATGTGGAGGTCAGGCATTGGGGAAGTGTTGTAAGAAATGGGGAAGGCTCTGCTTCTGAAAACTGAGCTAGTAGGAGGTGGAGGGTGACAGGACTGGTAAAATGGAGTTTTCATTGTCTTTCTGAAGGTATGCCTTCCACCTTGCTGGAATTTACCATTGAATTTCTAGAAAACAGTTTTGGAGGACTAGAAAAGGGGAATCCTGGTTCCTGCCACCTTTGATTTGGTATCTTGTGAATCATTGCAACGGAGAAAACTTGATCGCCAACATCAGGTGTTCCCCAGAGCCTCTTCTGGAGCCTGATCTATACTTTAGGTGAGAGTGATGGAGAAATATGATGTGGTAATGTCCCAGTCAGAGTTAAGGGGGTTTTTTTGCAGGAGATATACCTCGGTTTTGCTTTTAATTGTGGCATGTGTTTGTTTTTTAATACAGACATGTTGCATTACCTTCCCAGCTGCGTACTGTACCTTCCCTGCATACTGTGAGCCTGTTATGTACATTTCTTATGACAAACTTAGTATCTTTTGGGGGAAGTTGTAGCCCACCCTCCTGTAGCCTTAGAATTAAGCTGTGGTTCCCACCTGGAAACTTCTGATTAACTCTTTGTAATCTTTCTCTGAAAACTGTAGTCCTTTTTTTTTCCTCTGAAATGGGCATACTTGCTTCCAAGCCAGTCCTGCTGTATATGTAAATCTGAATTTTGAAACCTGGCTTTTAAACAGAAGGCTTGTTGAAATGCTAGCTATGCTCTTGGTTTTTAGCCACATGCTTTCTACATGCCTGGATTTGTTTTTTTTTACTTTAGTGCTGTAGTGCATTACCTTAGTGCATTGACTCTTTCTTCTTGCAGAATTCTGCTCAGTCAACTCTCTCCCTTGCATTAACAAACTGAAAACTACATTTCCATGTCAGCTGTGCGCTGAGGGTTATGGCTGAGAGAACTAAAAGCACTGGGCACAGTTACGTGTAACACGTCACAAGCCCCAATCCAAGGTGTAAAGCAGGGAAGCTGATATGAGGGGTTGTTTCTGCAGCTTGAAGCAGTACCCTGAAGAGCAGCCATTGGTGGGTGTACCTCTTTTGGCTTCATGCTTATTTTCTCGTTTCATTTGGAGAGTAGAGCACTGTTTCAAAAATTTATTGCTTGAAGTATCATTTGTAAAAAAATTTTTTTTCATGTACTTGAAATGCATCGGGTTCATTCATAAATCTGCTGCAGCTGCTGAAAGAGGGGGAGGAGAGCTGTGCATGTGGCAAGGGTTGATTGTTTTCCATCAGCTCCATAGACAAGCTTCCTAACTGGATAGCTGGTGGACAGAAGAAAGACAACTTTTTTTGTGGTGGACTAAGACGAGGCGATGGGTTTGTTTGGATTTCTGTCAGGTGAATAGTTCTAGCGCTGTCTGCTGCTGCTGCAGCTGTCTGGAGCAGCATTATGCTGCCAGCTGGAATTGGCCCCATCCTTAGGTAGTTTCGTTGCTGCCCGCAAATATCCGAGTAGTGGCATTGAAAGAAGGCAGTTTGCACTGGCTGCTGCTTGGGCCAGGTTTGCTCTGCTGAGACAGTAGGGCTTTTTGTCTGTGAAGTCAGAAAGACATCAAGGGCATCAGCTGAAACTCATGAAGTTACTCACAAGTCTGTAGTGGTTAGAGCCCACTTCTCAATAGAAGGCTAAAACTTTACAAGTTGCTGTCCAGGGCTCATTAAGTGGTTCTGTCTTAACATGGATTAGCATGCTTCATAGCAATCCTCATGGCAGCACATGGAGCAAGTAAGATTATCTCCATTGCCCAAAAACACAGAAGGCATCAGTGTTTCAGTGAGATAAATCTCATAAAGTTTTGGCATCTTAAGGCCATACCAAGAATACTTCTTCCATGCTGTGGGATTTGTATATGATTCCCACCATACACTCATGGCAGGTATGTGACAGTAGCACTGTTCCATCAGATGTCATTAACCTTCTGCCTTTCTCACAGGTGTATGCAGAACACTTTTGTGGAAACAACTAACTAGAAATCTTCACGAAGGAATATATTTGGTAAGTTTTACTTTAATCAGTTTTTATGTGAATGTACGTACGGCTGTACCACTACCTCTGGAGCTTCCTGACGCTTTCATTCAGGGTCTTATAACACAATGTTATAAATAGCTCCTGATTTAAAAATCCTATCTTAAACAATTTGGGGTTTTTTACAACAGTGTAAAACATTTAAGCTTTCTGTGTATTTCATATTCTGACAGTATGAAAGTGTGTTTTCTTTCAAATCAATTGGAAAAGTGACTTTCAGTTCTACCGTTTTTAATATTTTTTTTTTATGAAGGTTTTAATTTATTTTAATATGTTAAGAAAGATGAGAAGTTATCCCTTATCTCTTGAATGACTAGCACCCTCCTAAATACACAGGGGGTGAAAGCCCAGAAGTAGTTTACATTCATCCCTGTTTGAAATCTCTTTTAAGATCTGGGTTTGCTTCCACTTCTTAACATGAGAAAACACAGATGAAGAAGGAAAATGAAGTGTGTCATTCATAGGCTGGACGTCTGTTTCATGAATGAGTTCTGCCAGGCCACATAGAGATCCTACCTCATTCCATGTGATCATTTAATGCAGATGTTAAATAAAGCTCGAGGCTTTTCCCCAGTGACACAAGTCACTGTGAATTTGGCATCACAGGATAAAAACACTGAAGAAGGATGTCTTTGCTTGCTTTCTTTTTTTCCTTTCTTTTTTTTGGCCAGTCTTAGCATACTTTAAAGAAGATTTTGAAAAACATATCAGAAAATTTCCAAAGTTCAAGTTTCTGATAAATCTTTGCCTTTTTGCATATGCTTGCAGTACTGGCAATCTTTGTGACTAATGGTCCAGTGCATATGGGGAACTTTGAATCTGCAGCTTCCAAGTATCCAAAGTTTCTTAACCAGTAGCATGTCTGAATGACCTCACTGTCTGCACAAAAGTCTTATAGTTGCACCTCCAGATCAGTGCCTTAGTTGTTAGCTGAGATGTAATCTCTGTTGGGTCTCATGAATTTTGCTTTCTTCTTCTTTGTGGGGACGCATCTTCAGCAGGAAGCGCAAACAGGAACCTCCTTAGGATACACTGCAGTCCCCCTGTGATCAGGGGGCTCTGATATAAAGTGGGACATACGAGCCTGGATCTTAATTGACAAAGGAGGCATTGAATTGTAGGTGAGTCCTTTCACCTTGATGGTATTGTAAAATATAGCAAGTGGTATCTGCTTTTCTAACTCAAATTTTTGAAGAAAAAAATTATATTCCTGTCCTCTTTGCCTGAAGACTGGACGAAGTAATCTGCCTCTAAGCAGTTACTCCAGGCCTTTGACCTCCAGTCAGTAGAATTGACCTCTAGTCAATACTAACCTTAAATCTCTGGAAGGGAGCCAGGTTTGAAACATACTCCTGTGCATAGTATTTCCTGTTCACCAGATATGCACCCTGTTTAGCACACAGGATTTTTGGATCACTTTTCAGTCTTTCAAGTCTCCTGACATGTTAAATTGGATACAAGGATGCATGACACAGACTGTAAACTAGATATCTGAATATTTTCTGCAGAAGTCCTTTGCTGGATCTTGGTCTTGATCCTGTGATTCACTGGAGCGCTTCTACAGAAAAACAAAAAGACTTTTCTGACAGTGATTGTGATACTGTTTCCACTTGCACTGATGTCGTAGGTGAACAGTGAGTAAAACCTAGTACAGGCTGGTTAGGCACATCTCTTGCAACATCATAGAATTATCAAGGTTGGAAGAGACCTTCAAGATCATCCAGTCCAACCATCCACTGGCACCTGTAAAACCACCCATCATACAGTAGTTTTCAACTTTCTGATCTGCAAAACCCTGAAGGCTCCCTTCTGTGTAGAACAAATTCAATCCTACCAAGAGTGACCTATTTCCCATAGCTGCTCTTCTCAAGCCTGTAGTTCTCCATTGCTTTCTGGGGTCTGAGAGCGGCAAGTTAGTGGCTGTGCTGTGGAAGACAGACAACTGTGATCTGTGTAATTGTGAGTGAAGTATTTCTGTTGCAATTGTTAAATCGTTGCTTTGGTCATTTAGCTTTGCAGGAGCTGAAAGCAAATCTAAGTGTCTGTCTGACTAGATTATGGAGAGTTAAGAAAGCATCTTTTACCTGTGTTGTCTGCCAGTCTTTAACTCTTTCAATGAACAGATCTGGTCTTAATTGTACGATGTTGTACCCTAGTACAACAGATTCTTGGAGCTTCATGTGGGCTGTATCTGCTGTCAGTGCTGCTGCATCCAATACCTTCTTAACAGCAGAAAGTACTAAACCTTGTGTGTAGCCTTGTGAGCGTTTCTAGTGTTCTTGCCGTGTCCAAAACTGGTTACTTATTCCAGCTTCTCTCTGAACTTGTTGATGATCCCTGACAGTGTTTTCTCTGTCCTCATGAGATTAAATAACTTTTGTGAGCCTTTGCTGACAGAAATATTTTGGAAACTCAAACAGGTAATTTCTTCTGGGGTTCTTTTAGGAGTTACATGCTGGCTAGATACAAATATATTAGTGGAGGTTGTTCTTTGTAAAAAATAAATTATCTCTTTACTCATTGGTCTCCCCTGAGTCTGCTTTAAAACTCTTTTGGTCACTTTTTTGTTCCATTGTTTGAATTAAGACTTAATAGGTTCTGAATTTTATTGTACTATTTTTAGGATTTCCCCTACTGCACCAAATCAACTCCTTCCAAATTCCTGACAGAGCAATCATCTTAATGACCAAAATGGTCACATGTCAAGTAGGAACATAGTTGCTTCATCTTGGTACAAATATTTTGATCTGCTAATATCAGGGCTATCAGTTTCTTACTGCATCTGTCTTTTCTTTCTTACAGTGCTTTATATTTTTGTTTCATGTGCTTAGTCTTCCAACTTGATGTGTTGCTACTTTACATCTTCCTGGTGAGGGGAAGAGGAGAAGAAGACACTGATCTCTCTGGTGTCAGTGACAGGACCCAAAGGAATGACATGAAGCTGTCTCTACAGAGGGTTAGGTTGGATATTAGGAGAAGGTTTACCCAGAGAGTGGTTGAATACTGGAACAGGCTCCCCAGGGGAGTGGTCACAGCACCAAGCCTGACAGTTTGAGAAGTGTTTGGACAATGCTCTCAGGCACATGGTGTGATTCTTGGGGCTATCCTGTGTTGGGCTTCGATGATCCTTGTAGATCCCTTCCGACTTGGGATACTCTATGATACTTTCCTATTTCATGGCTTACATGTTTGCATTTCTGGCTTTTGAGCAGTACTCCTTCAGCATTTCCATGGAGCTGGCCATCCTCATAGTAGGTATTTTTGCTTGCTTTCCCATTCAGCTTCATGTGTAAAGGTACCCACGTTTTCTGAGTTGTGAACTGATATTGGTAGAGCTGATTGTGAGGAATCTTTAATATTCAATTTAGGCTTGCTTCTCATCCAGAGGTCTATGATTTAGCATGTGGGTGCCAGTTTTTACTGTGATGTTTTGACTTCATAATTATACTGTGAGAGTTTCAGCTGTTGTTTTCCAGGTGAGTGTTCCCACCTGCTTCTGCATCCTCATTCCTTCTTCAGATCCCAGCCACTGCTTTCTCACCCAGAGGAGGTACAGAGGGATCTCAGCACAGCAAGAGAGGTTGGAATTATTTTTGTGGTGATCATTGACTCCTAGAAGAAATGAAATTATTTAAAGACATGCAGGGAAAAGGGAACTAAAAGGTCACTGGCAGGAAGATAGAAGGATACTGACTGGTCTAATGCAACTTATTTTTTCTTTTTGTCATCTTGATGCCTGCTGAGGAGGGAAAGCAAGATTAGCAGGAGAGCTCAGGAGAAGAGGCAGGACTTAATATCAAGGCATGCTTTGGTGGGGGAGGAAAGCAGGAAGGAAACGTGGACTTAGGTATTGCATTTTTCCCCTCCAGAAAGAAAACTCAGCTCAAATCAGCAGCTCCACTTACTTTCTCTGTGCTTCCCCTCACTGTCAGGGACTCCTGCTCTAGAACTGCTCTAGGAAACGGCTTTTGGTGTAAAGAAATCTTTTCTGAAATGTTTTCATTGGGCAGTTTTTGTGTAAAGTTAAAACAGTCTAGTTCTGCTGCTGTCACTACACGATTTATGCAGTACTGCGACAAGATAAATTGTGTGTTTCCGTTGCTGTTCTTCCATCTTGTTTTCATGGCATTTGTTCAAATTGTGCTGCAAGGACTTGTTTCTTTAAGCTATTGCTTTCCAGGTACCTGCAGATCTTAAGGCATGCTGCTGTCATTTCTCTAGCGTCCACCGTCTCTGTGAACACTTGGCTTTTCCTTTTCACTACATAAACATAAGCTGTTATATGGCAGAGGCTGTTTTGTTTTCATACTGGTTGTCTTCCTGATTGCTTTTCAAGTTCACGATGTACTTGGTGTGGGGTGGCAGCTCTCACCAAGCCTGCTGATGTGGTGGAGGGCTCCACCTTGAATCTGGTTGAAGAATGCAAAAGCACAGATAAAAGAAAGAGCAGCAGTTTGACAGGAGCTGCTAGCTTATCTAGTAATGAAAAAGAAGTTCATTTTCTGTGGAACTGAAACTACTTGAATTTTGGATTCGTGGATTAACTTATGCTTTGCCAGAAGAGATGTATAGCATATGTGAATTTCTTTTTTTAGGCAATAATGAATCAAACGGACAAAAATCAACAGGAAGTCCCATCCTACCTTCATGATGAACCACCAGAAGGTATGTACTAGTTTTCATGATCTGAAGTAAATTAATCAGAAGTTCAGTTCTCTCTTTAAAAAATGGAAAATGGATCTGGAAGCTTTAACTTCCATTTAAGTAACAGTAAACAAGCCAACCCTGCATTGGGATGGACCTGGATTATTGTTCACTCCTGCATTATCCTGATTACAATAAGGCCACTGAATATAACTCAGTAAACAGCTGTACCTATAAATTATAGAGAAGATGGGCAGATACTGAAGGACTTAATTTGTAGATTAGTTTCCAGAGATATGAATTGGTCTTATGGGTGTTTATTTGGGAAGAGCCCAGCTTCACTTTTGGACACCTTGCTGTGTTCATAGTGCTTGTGACTTTTAAAAAAGATGTGTTTAAAAATATGTAGAACTTTATTACCACTTTTGGAGACCCTTTTTCATCATACAATTAACTGTGGTTCTAACTGCTGACAATCTCATGGTTTCATAAAAACAAACACGCACTTGACTTCATTAATGCAGTGACATCTTGATCTCCTGAACCAAATGAATCATAAATTGGTTATTAGATCTGCAGAGGAAATGCAGTTGCAAATGAGCAGAGTTCCTTCCAGGCTGTGGACTGGCAGATTAGTGAAGAGTCCTGTTTGCATAATGTGACTTGAAGCATACTAGATCAAAAGCCATTCTTGGCACATAGGTTATTTATGTTGTCTGCGCTTGCTTTAAGACTGAATGTGTTGGACATAGAGGTCGGTGAGTCATGATTCCTCTCTGTTTATAACTGCCCTTTAAAGCTCTGTTTGTTTGTTGTTGGGTTTTTTCCCTCAGCTTTTATATATTGTATAACTGAACAATTTACTTCACTCAAACAACAGTATTATCCACTAACTGCAGTAGAAGGGATTGAAATGGAATAGCTCCCTCTATTCTTAACAACTATAAGGCAAGAAACACTAAGTACAAGAAGATGAGAGGAAAGGGAGAAATAGATTTTCATGGCACAGTGATTCTTCAGCTCTCCTATACTTGAACTTGTTAAAAGTATCATGGTGTGAGGACAAAAAATCTTGCTTCTTAACTTCTTATGGTATTGTCAAGATCTCAGAAGCATTTCTGATAGCAAATGCCAGAGTGGAAACTATGCCCTAATATGTGTTATCTTCAGGTCTAATTTTTAAGTCCAGGTTTTGTTTGCTTATTTGGGTTTTTTTTCCTTAAAGATCGAATTGTGTTTTGTACATATTAAACCTCATGTATAGAAAGTGAAAAGTGGTCTGAAAACTACAACTGATTCTTTGAGTAAGGCAGTGAAACAAGTGGGCATTTTTTCTCTTCCTAGAATATTCACTAGGTTTTCCAGATTCAGCATAAGAGCAGAATTTGATCATTGGTTATTGCAAAGTTTCATTTAAAGTTTATGATCAGTTAAATATCTTATTCTGCACATTTTCTTATTTTAGTTTGACAATAACCAGTTTGAATATGAAGTCTAAATAGATGGAGAAAATTGATGTAGTTAGAGGAAGTAGAATGAAACACAGCTTATCTTAATGTAAACTCCATCCTTGAAAAGGCTTTTTCCTTCTGATTCTGATGCATATGCACTCTTCTAGCCTTAGGAGTTCAGTTAAAATGTTGGAACACCCTTGAAGAACAACTGGGTTGGAATGTCGTACAAGGCTTCATATGATACACTTACACCATCATAAAAAGATGGCCAAATGTGGATGGAAGGCTACTAGTTCAATGCTGGCAGGAAGATCATCTCTCTGAACAAGCGGCCAAAATACTCCTTAGAGGAAAGGCTCAATTCCAAAACCAATTTGCAGCTTTTCGTAAAGATAGAAGTAGTTCTAGTCTGTCCAAATCACACTCAACAAGCTTTGTGCCCAAAGGCTCTAAAGAATGTGTGGAAGAAGTTTTTGTGCTCCTGCTTTTTTGAGTAGTGCTATTCTGATGCTGTATTTTCTACTTTGCAAGCGGCGCCAACCTTTGCAACCTAAGTTCGTTCAAACTCTTGTTAGTTGCTGGATTCCTTTCAGCAGGAAGCTGGCTGCCAGAGAGCCTGATAGAGCCAACTCCCGGACAGGGAACTTTTGTCATTTTCTCCCTCAATTTAGGAATGATCTGGTTTACCTTCTTTTTCATACTGTTTAGAAAAAAGGGGACCAGGGTTGTGTATCCTAGAACAGAAATCAACTGGCAATAAAACTTGGCAGCTGTGGGCGTTCATGAGACCTCATGGACAATGCAAACAGGATGGAAGTCAGAATGTGTCAACCATTACCAAAGTTATTTATACACTGTTGCAGTCTGTATTTACACTTGTGAAATAGAGTCAAAGGATTGGCTACCTGAAGTAATGTGAGGAAAAACACATTAAGATTACTTTTTTTGTTTCTCTCTTGTTATTGATAAGTTAGTGATGATGGATCATTTCTTGCTGACATCAGATCTGATTCACTGAAATCAACTCTTACAATTCAATGTGATAAAACTTTACTCCTCTTTCACCCTGATGATAATGAAGCAGTTAGGTGGAAGCAAAACACTTTCTGACCAAATCTGTTATAAGTTCTGTAAGTCTGGTCACAAGAATCCTCTAATGAATAATGCCTAGACATTGGATTTTGTAGCAGGCTCTGCATACTCCTTTCCAAGTGTGAGTCTTTAAAGCCTTTCTGTATGTACAAAGAAATTCTGATCTCTGTGTGTTTGTGTTGGCCGTGCATTTTTGCTGAAGATGTCCATGTTGAAAGCTGCTGGCCTAGAATGAGCCAGCAAGGTATTACGTGGCTTTAAGTAAAAGGCTGTCATTTCTGTTTTCAGTTTCTGTTCATTACCTTTTCTGTTATCTATATCAATTTCTTAAATAAGAGACTACTGTAAGCTGGAAGCACTTCCAGTATTTTCTGCTCCCTTGAGCTGCACTGTTGCTCTGTATCCCTTTTTTCCTTTTCGTCAGGCTTGTAAGAAATCCTCTCATTTAAGTGGCATCTTTTGTTTGAATTATTCCAGGCGTGCACACAGGAGCTCTGAACTTCACACTGAGTTCTGAGTCAGTCCTGGCATTATCACAGACTCATTAGCAGTGCAGGGAAAGTTGTTCACCCTGGGTTTCATCTTGTAGAGATGAGTGTTGGTAGGTGATACTTGGAAATTGTCCTCTGGATGCAAGTTGTCAGCAGTCAGGGCACTGGAGACAGACTTGTTCTGCTGGCTCTCCTAAGGCATGTTGCAGTGAAAAGTCAGTGTGTTGACAGGGCTGGATAGAGGTCTCTGGTGGATCTAGATCTGATTTTTCTTTTCCGCTATCCCTCCAGGCTCGTTGTCCTTATCCAAGTATGTTATTTCTGCTGCTGACTCCCTCACCTCTTTATTTCATGTCTGTTTCTTCCCTAGCTCTGCCCGTTGTAGTTCCACTTGCTCTTCTTTTTTGGTTTCCCCTGTTGTTTTTTGTGAAGAGAGACATGTTAAATCCCATATGTTATCTACAGATAGCTAGAAAATAATTTTAAAAACCCAAATTCAAAAAACTGTGCAACTCTTAACCCTGGTTGTGTTCACTGGCTGAATCTTGCCATGGTTCTTTCTGAAACTTTTTTTTTAAGAAGTGGTGAGGTATTGACAAGAGAGGAGCTGAAAAACACTTACCTGAACAATGTTGTTGTGAAGAGCAGAGGTTTCCCCCAGGGTCACGTGGAAGACACTTTGCAAACAAGTGTATTTTAGGGCTACTGGTTTATAGATGCAGTGGCTGATATTTTCTTATGTGCTCAAATACCACATTAACATACTGTTTCATACTGCTGTTTCTTTGAAGATTGGATGATGCTTGTGCCATAGCAGGGAGCGGAATTGCAGTCTTAATACCCTTCAGGGGCAAGGTGCACGTATCTCTTAGGATTTTGATGCTTACATTAGAAATATAAAGTAATTCTGGAACAATTGGAAGGCAAAGTGGCTAATTCCAGAGGTCTTTCTATTACTCTAATACTTTCTATTATTTTGAGGCTGTGTAATTGTACCGTAAATATGGAATAGGAAGTGACCTAGAAAGCACATAGCATGAAACTGCACAAAATACAGGTTAAACATAGCATTAAGAAGAAAAATTCTTGTGGTCAATAATATGCAGAAATCCTACGATTTGAGACTTGGTTTTGTGCATATTGAAATTTCTGTTGGGAGCCTGTAACTCTTGCTATTAATGCCTTTGGGGACCACTTTTGGTATTTAAAGAGCTTATTTGGCACTTCTCACATAAACATGCCTCTTCTGTAGCCAATTTACAAAAAAGACCCTTTTGGAATAAACTTAAATTTGTATACAGGATGAAGAAAGGAAGTGATACAGAAGACTTGGCATCAGTTTTGTCCTCATGCTTCTTTTGACAACTCTTGATTGCTCTCATTTGTAACCTTCTCATTCCTGACCTCTGCACAGAACCCCTGTAAGCACATCTTCAAAACAGTAATTACTAAGGAAAGAAGTGACCTTATCTCATGGTGCTCTTTTCAAAGAACAGCTCTTTGTTTAATAAACTTTTGCCTCTGTTTTACCAGGAATTTTTTTCCAACCTTGTCTTAGAGATTTGAACAGCAAGGTGGTGCTGCTGCCCTTGAGGGTCCCCCCTCTGTGGGTTAACTCTTAACATTAGGATGGAGGCCATAGGAGGATGTGTCATTTCTCTCCCATTATAAAGGCCAGAAATGAGGCTGATTTGGCCATGAGACTTTCCAGAGTCTAGGAAGGTAGTGGTACATACAGAGGACAGAAGTTTATCGTGTAAGACACTCTGGAAGTCATATGCCTGATATTTTTAGACTCAATATTGACTTGTGTGTTAGAAAACAGCACTGAGGAATGTCTTGCTGCAGCAAAGTATCTTTTGTTATTTGGAAGTAGGTGTTGTAGGAGCATCCAAGAAGAGCAGCCTGCAAGGTAAGTGTATGCTGTGTGCAGTGTCTGTTAGTCTAGAAATGGAAATACTTATGAATAACTGTTCTTTTGAAAATGCTTTAGTCATAGCACTGAGGCTGATTTGTTTGTTGTTTCTTCCCTTAGGTTCACTAAAAGACCACCCGCAGCAGCAGCCTGGGGTGCTTTCTCGTGTGACTGGTGGCCTCTTCAGTGTCACAAAGGGAGCTGTTGGTGCCACAATTGGGGGTGTTGCTTGGATTGGAGGGAAGAGCTTGGAAATTACCAAAACAGCGGTCACATCTGTGCCTTCAGTGGGAGTGGGTCTAGTCAAAGGAAGTGTTTCTGCTGTAGCTGGAGGCGTTACAGCTGTAGGATCTGCTGTTGCAAGTAAAGTGCCTTTAACAGGAAAGAAAAAAGATAAATCTGACTAAAACCAAAACTGAGACGTACTCAATTCTCCAGTTACATCAGTGGCATTAAAATCTGCTAAGATTGGGACCATGAGAAGCCATGTGTCTTAGACACTTTATCTTCCAACGAGTTGTGCAAGTAACTCGATTTCATCTGAAAAGGACAGAAGAAGCTTGGTTAGCACAGCATAAGAAGATTTATTAGAGCCTAGATTGAAGCTTTGTATCTGGTGAAATGTTACACTTGATAACTATAGAAGTGAGTAAGTGTATCTGAAGGAATAATACATATTTGAATATTCATTTACTGTAAGTCTTCTGCAGTTTTGGACTAAAATGTGAACATAGAAACCTGGTTATCTCTGCTGTACCATTGATACAATGAGATGCCAATTCCTGTTCTCAGTGGTTTCCACATGCTCCTGCTAAGGATCCTTCAGCTGTGTAAAGGCATTGTTGGATATACCCAAACAGTCTTGGTTATGAACCTGTATTTTTAGGCAGCCTGTAAACTATCCCTGACAGCACTCTGCCAGTGCAGACTGGAGCAAATAGAACTGAAGGTGTGCAGAAATTGGAAATGAGTGGGAGATAGAAGTGAAAAAGATTGACAGCATGGTAGAAGAGATCACAAAGAGTAAACTAACTTAATGCCTTATTAGAAAAAATATCTTTACTACGTGAAGCTGTGTAAAGAACTGTCCTGTCATTTCAGTGCAGTTCACAGAATGAGCTTTAGACTCTTTACAAACCCTGATATCTGAAGCTTTTTGTCAGTTTTTACTGAAAATATTATTGCTCCATCTCAGGTGTATTTAATGATATTCATCTATCTCCTGCAAGTGAAAACTTGCTTCTAATAAACTTTTTATAGACACTAGAAAAAAAGATGGCTTAATGGAAACTGGGCTGATGTTTGTGGCTATCTAGCACAACTGTCTTACTTGCTGGAAATTCCTTTGTATAGTTGGAAACCACTGAAGAATTAGCAAAGCTGTTGTCTCAACTCCATGATGTGCCAGGTTGGCTTCTTGCTCTGTTCAAGCAAATGCAAGGAATTTTTCACTACATCTCTTTCTCATACTTTACATTTTGATTTTTGAGTAAAATGTAATACTTTTATTTAAAACAAACCAAAAAAGGTAGATGAGGCCTTAAAAAAAAAAGGAGAGAAAGAAACATCATTCCAGTAATTTGTATACTGACAGATTCCAAATATTGACACACCTCAGATGGGAACATCTGTAGGTCCTCTGCAACGTGTGAGGCAAAGTGCACTTGTAAAGACACAGCTTGAGGTTGCCTTAAAATAGAAGCTGTTGATGATCTTTTATTTGTGTACTGACTTTGCAAATAAGTAACCTCTTTAGAAGCCCATAGAAGGCGTCTGTTCATGTCATGTATGCAGTATTTTCTACAAACTTGTGTTCCTATGGAGAACTTGTAAGCTTACTTTTCCAGTGTCTGTGGTTGTACTAGAAGGATATATGGGGAGACTTTTTAAAAATGAAAAAAAAAAAGAAACATATCGCTCGTCTAAAACTTAGTCCTCTGTTCGTGGTTGTCAAATGTGCACTATGTCTAAATTATGGTACAGTAGTCACCCAATCTCTCTGAGCCATTGGTACTTCAGCTGCACTCTGTAACTAACAACTTTATTTTATATCAGTAATTGTGGGTGTTGGAAGCATGATACTCATAAGCATGGGAACTTGGGGTGCTGGGAAGAGCATCTGCCCCTTCTGTTAGATGCACCAGCTGCTTGGTTCTGATCTGCTGCAAGGGTGTAACAAGGTAAGTTTATGCAACAACCTGAAGAGTTCAACTGGGTTTTATACTCAAAAGCTAATTGCATAGAGTGTAGTATGGTTTAAGGGTACCAGTTAGCTCTGGAAATGAGCTAGCCTGGGTATCCAAGGCAATCTAGCTGCAGCATATAATTTAGTATGGTCTGCTCCTCCACAGTTTCCAATGTAGCCATATCCCCAGAGTGCTGCCACTGAACTCCTAAGAGTCACAGTGGTATTTGTGACACCAAACTAAACCCTTCCTGATAGTTTTCTGAAAACATGAATGTTGAACTGATCATACCCATTTTTTTTAATTATATTCTTTAATTGTTAAACTATGAAATTTGCAGCAAAACAAGTGTGATCTGAGATAAACAATGTTAGATCTGTAAAGAGCTGCCAACACTTCATGTTTTGTTCATAACATATCCTGTAGCTATTGCTTCTGAGTCTTGTAACTGAAACACTTTTACATGGCATATGGTTTTAGTTTTCAAAGAGCTTTGTCCTATATCCTGTGTATTTTCCATTCACTTATGAAATTTGCTTGATCTTAAGAACTTGGCCCGATTCTGTCCTGGCACTTGTGAAACATTAAATTGTTGCTGTTTCAGACATTTGAAAGCTTCCTTAGTTTTGTGGAGAAGGACATACTTAGGTATAAATCTTCCCACAGCATTGTGCCCCAGAGTGTCTTTTATCTGCATCTACCTAGTGCCAACCAGCTTTTAACAAAAACTGTAACTTCACTGTGTAAGTTGTTCACAGACACAGCACAAAATCCCTTGCACTAATTTTCTTTTCAGTGAGGCTCGGGAGTACCCACTTTTAAGATCATAGTGAGCTGAACGGAATATGGAACTTAAATTTTCAAGGGGAGTGGAGTCGTTTTTGTGGTGGCTTTTATTTTTCCCAGCCCCCAGTTCAAAATGGGAAATGTTTATGAAGGCACCTTGTATGCCTGACTGCTCGCTCTGTAACAAAAGGCCACATCTTTCTGTGCCAGACTTAAACAGTACAAACTGGTTCACGTTCACTGTGAGTAATGACAAGAGATGAGGAAGTGGATTTCAGCAATACAATGTTTTGGTGATTGGGAGGTTCCCTGAGGTTTTATTACAAATGAATCCTGTGAAAAAGAGGGAAACAGGTCCCAGGCATAGAGTTATGAATGACTGACTGAATTTTCATCTGGCGGTAGAGAAAAAAGAGCATTTCTGCTCATGGTTGTGTTTTGAAAAGGGGGGAGGAGAAATTGAAACATTCAGAATAGAAAATTATTGATTACTCAGGCCATGACTCACTTAGGGAAATGTGTCCTTTTCCTGTTGTGTTGCCACTGAAGATACTGTAAGTGATGGGAATCTAAGCTGTTTCAAGAACTTTAAAAACAGATACCTGTAGAAATGCTGAAACTTCAGGGAAAACACTGTTCTAAATTTTGGGTTCCTTTTCATCCTAAACCATCAAGCTCAGTTACAGATTGTGTTATGAACAGCTTCAGAGAGCTGAAATGCCCTCTTGTGTCTGAGGGGAAGGAGGCTTTTGAATTCAAATAATACTGTGGTCTGCTTAATAGCTGAGCACGGAAAGACAGAAAGTGACAAAGGCAAGTTCCTGTGAATTTGTGATATGGCTGTCTTTCCAGTTTCCTCCTAAAAACCTACAATGTGTTTTGAAAGAGTTGGCAAAGATGCAGGCTGGTAACACAGCCTGACTTTTTTCATGGTGGGGATATGTGCCCCTTCTTAAATTCTCCCTACTGTTGCCCACGCTCCTACAGGAGCGGCATTTACCCGCACAAGCTGCTCTCACGTCCGTGCTCTCGCCTGCAGAGTGGTGAGTTTAAGACCTTCAGCTGCTGAGATCTTGGCACTGCTCTCACCAGGTGTTTCCAGCCCTTTCCAAGCTCACAGCAGATAATGTGGCAGACTATATAAAATCATCGTCTTGCAGCCCGCCCTCTAAACCAGCAATTTAATACCCACTTTCTTCAGCAATTTAAAACTTCACTTTAAGAAAAGGAAGCCTGGACTTGCTGCCAAAATGTGTGTTAAAAATGACCTTGAAGAATGGCCTGGAATGAGGGGGCTGTGTAACTGTTTTTTCTCCTGCTGTCAAGAGGGAATGTGTGTGGAACAGTTGCTTAGGAAAGTCTTTCTGAGAAATAAAATCACCGATGATCCTAATTCTATTGAGATAATCGTCAGTGATGCTGCTACTTTATATTACCATTCACAGCCTGTAAATGAAAAGAAATCAAATCCCCTGAGAACTTAAACACTGTCCGATAGTTACTATTTTGAAAGCCAGCACTTGTCAACAATTATCATTCGGTGTTATCTGAGAAGCAGTGCCACCCATATATTTAGAAACTGTGGCAGCTGTTTGAAAATCTGGTAGTCATTTTTAATCACCAGTGGTTTACAGACTAGAGTTTTGTTATACCTAATATAAAACCATGGCTTTTTCCTTTCTCCTGCCATCACTTGAGACTAACCTCAGTTTCTCCCTAATCTTTCCTGTCCCCAAACCTTGCTAGAAGAGAAACAATTAAGAACTAGCAATAAATGGTTTTCCTCCTGCCCGATTTTTTTTGCAAAAGAAGTAAATTTTGAAGTCTCAGAAATGTAAAGGAGGTTGTCTTGTAGTTTCTTTGCATTATGATTTGTACACAAACATATTAGAGTCTCACTGTAGCAGTCAGTGAGTAAAAAAAATTATGTCCTGCCCCTGTGCTCAAACTGCACTCTCTGGCTAGGCTTTCCTAACCAAAAAATCAAGTCTGTTGCAGGTCAGTATCCAGGAGCTAGAGCTACTTACTGCAGCAATAAGGAATGGAACTCCAAGAGAATTTCCTGAAGTCAGTGAACCAGTGGGTTGCTGAACACTGCTGGAAAAATAACCCTCCATTTGTTGTTCTCAGACAAAAATTGTGCTAATCACTACCACAGGATGGTCTGTGCAGTGACAGAGCTGAAAATCCAAAGCAGTTAATGCCCTGTCAGGTAAGAAAATGTAACATGTGAGATACTCTCTAGAGTATCTCATAACCAGGTTCTATGACATTATTTGAAAGCATTAGAAAGCTAGAAGTGTATAATGAAGTTGTGCCTAAAAACCACTCCAGGACAAAGTACAGCATAAGACTACAGTCTGGTTAAGATTACTTTTGTTTCATCTCAAAAAACCAACTTTTATTTTGCATAACTTGAAGTACAGCATTCAAATTAATCTTCAATGTGTATAGGGGCAACAGGATTAAAAATTGGTCTTTCCTTCTTTGATTGTATCTTACCATAAGTGACTTCAAAATCTTTCTTTGTACCATTCAAGCTTTCTAGATTTCCACTCTTTACATCATATCCTAGTGCAGAGAGCTTTTTAATTCGGTACTGAACAATTTGTGTTGTCAACTCCAGCACCATTGGTGTCTCTCTAATCTGTGCTACAGAAATTCCTTCCTTCAGTAGTCCTTCAAGTCTTTCTTCCAAAACTGGAACAGAATAGTAGAGGAGGGCTGGGCATTTCAGCACTAGTTCTTTTAGTTCTTGATCACTGCAATTAAAGACATTTTTGGAAAAAAGCATACTCTTCTGCATAGTAGTAGAATTAAGTTGAAAAATGAAGCCTTTAAGTTTAGACAGCAGCTGTAGAACTTCATGGTCAGTGAAGTCATTCTTCTGGAGAAATTCCAAGTTCTCCTGGATTGTGGTGGAGGTATTTAATAAAATAAATGGATTTTGGCTCAATAGTTTCAGTATCCAGATCTTCATATTTGCTTCAGAACCTCCTAAATTTAAATAACTTCTTTGTAATGTCTCTATCATGTTTTTGTTTTTCTCAACAGGATTATAAAAAATATTGGGTGCGCTTGTCAAGAACCTGGTGATTATATTATTCTTAAGTCCTAGCTCTTGAAAAAATGTTATGTTTGCCTTCTGATTCTGGTGATATTTGGTAGTAAAAAAAGACTCTGGAAATTGCTCTATTAATTTAATCAACTGTTTTTCATTCTGGCATACTAATTGCCACAGAGCTCTTTGAGAGTTTATCTCTTCAGGGGTGCGGAGAATTGCCTCTGGGCAGCGTTCTAAAATGTTAGCTACAGCGGTTTCATCTGCTCCCATTTCTTGCAAGATACCAGCAATTTCTTTAACATAGGCCACATCCTGGAGAAGGACCCATTCCTTCAGTCTGCGTATCTTCTTAATGTCAACTGACAAACCGTAGAGACTCTCAATGGTTTTTTTATTTTCCTCTCTTGACTTTGTATCTGTTGTGTAACTGGAATGTATTAGGAAGCTCCTGCTTGCTACTTCAGGCCATACTGATGAAAATATCAATCCTGGGTTGCAGCACTGAGATCTTGTCGACAGAAGAGCGAATGTGTCTTTTGCAGCGTGAGCGATTCCTCTTAACATTGTGGAAGTCAGCCCTGTGGAGACAGAACAACGGTAAGAAAACACATTTAAAGAATTAGTTAATGCTCAGAATCGTTGATGTTTAGACAGAGCTGGCATAAGAAATTACTCTCACCCGTGCTTTTGTTACTAGCACAAAATCCAGCTTTCACACGAAAGCGAGGGAGGGGAATATTTTTGAAAGGTTAATGTTCTGACAAATGTGTCACTGGAACAGTAACGTGTCTGCAACAGGCCTGATGTAGGGGCAGTGCTCTGTCTATATAAAAGCTTGCAGTCGTACGAGATCCAAACTGTCAGCCATTTTCTGCAGCTAACATTGTTATTACATTAGAGATCGCTCACACCATAAGGGAAAAATGATTCACCCCATTTCATTTGACAGTCATCCCACTAAACTATTAAAAAAAGGCAGCTTAAATATCTTTCTTAACTCTTATGAAGGTATTTGCTTGAACTTCTCAAGCATCATTTGGAGTGTGACTTGTTCCATCATGTGTCAGAGACACCCCCTGCTCAGTGCTGCTTCAGCAGCAGTTCGTAGCCTAACTTCATTTTGAAATCATCGTTATTAAAGAAAAAAAATCACAGAAACCTTTATGTATGTGTTTTTCACTAGCCAAGTCTACTAATTGAGTTCTGAATAAGCACACTGGTATTCTGGGGGAGGGAGCAAGCACACCGTAACATTTCCAGGCGTTCACTTGCCTCTCCCAGCACCTACTTTTCTACAGCTGCTCTTTGCACCAACGCCTTATTTCTACCTCCAGGTTACTTTTGTTGATGCCAACCACCCCCAGTAGGCAGAGTCCTTGTGGAATAGGTACATGGCGGTATTGGAGTCCACATGGCAACCACAGGTAGTTGTGGGCAACCCCACACCTCACCTTTGCTCAAACTGGCTGCTAGGTATCACCAACAGCATATGTGCTGTCACCTGCTCTGCAGTGGCCAAAGGAGCTGCAGCAGTCAAACAGAGATATCATTAAGTGTATCTTTAACTTCCTAGGTGGTGTTTTCATAAGAACCCTTTGGGAGCACTGAGTCTGAAAGGGAGAAGTGCTGATCTGTGAAATACTCAGCAAATGGTTGCTGCTGGGAACATGCTCAAATTGAAAATAAGAAAAAAAAATACAATTTTGCATTTGACAGTTCTGTTTGGGCAGTTGCTTTCACCTCTTCCTAAGTATAGCATGCTTCAAAAAGTACCTACATTAGCATCACGTCAAATTACTTTGGTTGTTTTGGTTTTTTTCAGAAGAGAAATTACTGTTATGATAATGCAGTCTAATCTACAGAACAGACTGAGAAACCTATTGTTGGAACAGCTATACAAGATTCCTAGAATCTATAGTCTGTCTTCTAAGAAAATACCTGGTTTGTTTAGAGAATTTGATAGATTCTCTATCTAGTTGCCAGGTAACACTATATATTTTCCAGAGGTAAAACACTGTCTCAAGAAAGTGTACCTTTGCTTTTAGGTTGCTTTTTTATGCTTATAAAATCTGGACTCGTGTTACTACATCATAAACTAACAGAATAATTTCCTATATGCAAACTTATGTTATTAACAGAAGCTGTTTACTGGTAACTTCTTGTTTGGTATTACTTCAAATCTCTGAGGCAAAATCCAGTTGCCTAATGAAGCTGCTTGTGTCGTAACCCCAAGGCTGCTTATTTTGTCTTCATAAACTTTGTAACTTGAGAAGTGCTCTCCAGCAAGCCCCACCACAGAACAAGCGATTTTTCCCAACAAACCTGAAAGCACTGGAAGTGTAGGTAAGTCACAGACGTTTTGTGTGCTGACCTTTCCATGTCCTGAAAAAGTGACTTTTTCAGGGGAATGCAAACTAAAGCCTCTCCTCCACAGGCAGGAGACAAAACTGCCTGTGTCTGAGCACAGAATTTAGGGGGTCCAGTCAAAGTAAGTAAATCCCTGAAGGATCAGGGCTCTCTTCATTAATGCTTCAGCCCAGCTGGAAATTGCCAGCAAGTATTGTTAAAATTGTATGGCATGTCAGATGATACAGTACAAACTGGAAAAATAACCATGACTTGCTTTTACTTCAATAAGTAAAATAAGTAATCCTGCTCTTAAACAAAATTGCCTTCTGAGTAATGCAGCCATTTAAAATACAGTCATTTTCACTATTACAGAGCTTTTAAAAAATTCTGATAAATTGTGCCCTTCCACAGCCTAACACGGAAATTATTGTTATGCTCACTTAAAAAAGGTTCTAAGTTTTCTGAAAATTTCTGACATCAGTCAATTTTTTCCCTGTTGTGAGGATCATCAGAAACAGAATACTGTAGAAGGAAGAAAAACTTTATTTGCTAAACAAATGCATTTGACTGGAGTACTCAGGAGCCCATGTAATTAAGCACTATGCAAAATACAACATCCAAAAAAGAACATGAATGAATTTTATGTCATGGTGTTTATAGAAACCGAGTGTATTTCCAAGTCTATACGTGACAGTATCACATTTCCACGGTATGTAACCGATTTCAAGAATTCAGAGTTCTTTTAAAGCTCATGCTGGATCTAATGCATGCTCTAACGTGCAGGACCCCACTGTAACTTTTTACATACTTATGTTGCTGTGGAGATTGTAAATCAATTGAGAGATTAAGAAAAAAAAAGCCAGCTCAAACGAGATGTTTGCTCTCACTACCAGCAGCACCCTCCTATCACCAAGTGTTAGAACAGCAATAAGAAAATGAACTAACGTCTATCTGAAAGTACCTGTGATCCTGCTTACTAGAGACCTGTATATACAGAGTAAAGGGGTGCTATAAGTTTCATTATTTAATTTTATCTCATTTAATCACATTATTTATGAGACCTTCTAAAGCAAATGGATATGAGGATCAACTGGCTGATTCATCCCTCATTTAAATGTGTGTTTTAAGACTCAAATCTCATCTTTGAAAATTAGCAACCTCTTACGTTGTATTTTTCGACTGCTACTTTGTGCTGGTCACTACTATTCCCGTTGCCTCACCACAGCAAACTTAGCAGGCTCTGGAAATTAAATGAAACTACAGAAAGCCTAGATTGAACTTTGAATTAACCAGGAAAAATAGGTATCTGTGTAGAAGAAAGCAGTGTACAGAGGATTTGAATGGTCTATGAAGAAATCTAGGAGGCAGATATGTAGTGGTTTTGTAGATTAATGCACAATAGAGTAAATGTTCATACTTCTGCATTTACAGACAAAAAACTGGATTCCTGCTTTGCATCAGTAGTGGAAATGAGGCAAAGAAGGATTACAAGATATGCTAGACCAACATAAAGCTTTCTAGGAAAAAATACAGAGGATTCTAGAATAATCCAAGTTGGAAGGGACCTCACGTGCTCAAAGCAGTGCTATGAAATAAGACCAGGCTGATTTGTCCACAGATGGACCCCACCTGGCCCCTCTGGGTTACCTGTTCTACTGCTCAACTGTCCTCCTAGGGAAGAAGCTTTTCCCTGTATCTAGGAAAAACATTTGCGAAGTGCTTAAGGACGCACCACACTATTTAAACCAATGGTCCTCAAGGGGTGCTCTTAGTATAGAGAAAACAAGGTTCTCCATCACACCCTGCTCCCAAAGCCCGGCCAGCTGGAGGATTCCTCTCTCACCCTTTGGACTGCGCTTGGGGGCGGAGCGGCAGGAGGCCGATGCTTTCCTGTAACCAGCACTGGCGCAGAGGCTGGAAGGCCCGGCAGGCCTCTGCCCGTCCCCGCTACCGCAGCCGGTTATGCCGCTCCTGCCGGAGCCTCCCGGGGCCGACAAGGAGGCCCCGCGCCCAGGGGGGGCCTCGGAACCGCGCGGCCTCTCCCGCTGCATCCCGCCCCCTCCATCCTCACGGGTGCCCGGAGCACGGCAGGGCCAGCGCGGTGCTCGCCGGCCCCGCAGCGGCGGTGCCCCGGGCCCGCAGAGCGGCCGAGCCCCCGCCCGGCCCCTGCCCGCGCTCACCGGCCTCGCCGCCGCCCGGGCCCCGCCGCCGCTGCCGCCCGGGGGTGGGACGGGGATGTGCCCTGTGCGGGAGGCGGTGACCGGGATTGCAGGCGGCAGGACGTGCCGTCCCACGGCACCCGGAACGCACGGCGTCGTCTGGTGCAAAATCACACGGGGTTCCATCGCTTGTTAGAGCAGGGTTTGATGGGACTAGGAGAAGGAAGGTACAGGGGGGTTGGATTAAAACAGCTTTCAGAGAGAATTAGAGTGGTAAATAGAAAAAAAAAATACTTTGAAAGTCTTCTGAAGTAGTATGATGGCAAAGAGTCAAACATTTTAAAGTTAGGTTACTTGTGTGCCTGTATTCTGATGGGAAGCAAATTATTAAGAAATTCTTTACAGAGAGGGTAATCAGGCATTGGAATGGGCTGCCCAGGGAAGTGGTGGATTCTCCATCCCTGGAGGTTTTTAAGATGAGACTGGATGTGGCACTTGGTACCATGGTCTGGTAACTGTGGTAGTAGTGGATTAAGGGTTGGACTTGATGATCTCAGAGGTCTTTTCCAAGTCAGCTGATTCTATGATTCTATGCTCCTTTTGATTTGGTAACACTGAATGACGATAGGTGGTTTGTCTTACATCATCATATTTTTTTTTCATATGATCGCTGACTTATTACAGATTAAAAGAATAAAATTCACGTACCTAGCTGTTGGGTCTATAGTGTTTTGGCTGGTGGCATTTCAGAACTGTGAAACACAGCTTTGAGCTGTGATGATGAGAACCACCTTCCTCTACCTTATTTTTTTCAGCTATATCTACTTGATTTCTCTTCCAGAGTAACAACTCTACAGTCACATAAATGGTTTCTGCACTAGAAAGATTATACTAGGGGCGTTTGGAATTTTTGAACTAACTCTGGGTCTGCACAATCACATCCTTCAGAGAGTGAAAATCTCTGCTGTTCCCTCTGGGAACACTTCTTTTGTCAGCTACATGTTCAGTAATCTGTATTGCATCTGAGAAAAAGATCAGTTGAAGAACTGCTACTGAAAGAAACCATGATGTAGGAACCTGGTTCAGGCTTTGTCTCCTGCATAACAGCTGTTTCAAGAACAGTTAACAATGTTTGTAAATATAATTGCATACAATGATGTTAAAACCAAGCATCTAAAAAATGCTTCCAATTTGTAATATACAATGTATTGGATATTTGATTTTTTATGTTTTTGTTGCTTCGTATCTTCATGTTATCTTTTTTCCCTTCTAATTGCTCCCCACTCTCTTCATTTTTGCAATCACTGTCTGGGCTAAATTAGCAATTGTTAAAAAATAAGTTATTCACAAGAGAACACAGTAGTGAGGTTTACTTTTATGAGTTCCTTGATTAACTGTGATTCTATTTTCTTTTCCAACTAACTTGGAGAGACTCTTCCCTTGAGATTAGACATTTTAATTAATACATTCTTCACCTTCCTTCCACTTCTAAATCAAGAACAAACTGTCTAGCATAGAAGGTATGGCTAGAGCCAAATAGTGTTTTGACATAATGATATGCTAATGATATACTGCAGTTGTTATTTAGCCTGTAGCAACAAACAGCTTACGGAGTGATGGTTTTCACGGTTGCAATTTGCTTATGAAGCCATAAGGTCTAGTGAGGAAGGGCTGCTTCCACCTCAGTATTCCCTCAAAGGCGGATTGGTTGATTCTGGACTTTATTCAGGGCCATCTTCAGTGTGGCAGCCTTGTGGGAGGCTAGCAGGGAACATAAAGAGTATGAATGAGCAGTTTAAAAGTTGAAATAAAAACTATATTGTGAGGTGACTTTCCTTGAAAATAACGACTCTACTTCTTCAATGTGCTCAAAAATTACAGAATTCAAATGAGTTTGATAGGCAGTGGCCATTAACAACCAAATTTTCTTTTTCTATTTTATTTCTTTGACAATTATATACCCAATGTTTGGCATTTCTTAAGGATAAAAATTAAACAAACAAAAAACAGGCATGGAAGAATGTAATTTTTATTAGTTGAGAAAAGAATGTTCAACTTTACAATGCCCCAAACTGCTCCAACTTTTGAGTTGCAGGAAGGGTGTATATGACAGCATCCCATATATTCTTCTTGGACCAGAATGATGAGCTGTGGAGTATGATGTTCTACATATAACAAAGTAATAACTGAAAACCTCATATTTTATGCTATTGTTAAAGTCAGTGCTTAAGAACTGTTCAGCCTCCATACTTTTTAGAAAGAAATTTTGTATAAGACCAAATAGAAAGGGATTCTAATCATGGCTGGGTCCTTTGCTGCTATCATGCCTTGATCATTGATGACATTTTCAACCTGCTGAAAGGAGCTTGTAGCCAGGTGGGGATCGGCAGCAACTAGTGACAGAGCCTCCAGCTGCACCAGGGGAGGTTCAGGTTGGACATCAGGGAGAATTTCTTCATAGAAAGAATTGTTAAACATTGGAATGGACTGGCCAGGGCAGTGGTGGACTCACCATCCCTGGAGGTGTTCAAGAAATGACTGGACATGACACTTAGTGCTATGGTCTAGTTGACAAGGAGATCGGTCAAAGATTGAACTTGATGATCTTGGAGGTCTTTTCCAAGCTAAATGACTCTGTGATTCTGTTACTCTGTTTATTAAGTGATTCAAAGTGAGGAAAGAAAAGTGTGAAGGGACTTTGTTGACTTGACATATACTTTCTGTGTATCTTAGCAGAAAAAATATTTTAGGAGAAAGAAAAACTACAGTTCTCAAAGTACTGTACTGGTCTGGTTCTTCTGGAGGGCAAGAAAAGTCAGTACTGCTGATTAGAGTCCTCTATCTTTTCTGTGAGACATTTTTTCTAATGACAACACTTGCTGTTACTACCCACTTGTCTGTGAACATCCTGGAAGCTGCAGATTTGAGTTGCAATCCACAGCTGTCCTGTAAAGACTCGAAATGGCTCTACTGAGTCCTATCAGTGCGATGCCTCCCTCAGCTGCTGGCCGTGCCCCGAGTAACCCCGGAGCAGGTACAGGGAAACCTGCTGTGTAGGCAGCACACAGACCGTGGTTTGAGCTCTGTAATTAAAAGACGTGAGATATTCACCATTTACTGATAATGAGTTTAGATGGAGAGACAACTCATTCTGCTGCTTTCAAGTGTGTTTGGTCGTGGCAGCACCGCACGGCCGAGCCGCTCTCTCTTGCCCGGGGGTTCCTGTCCAGCACTTTTGCCCAGCCCCTCACGGCTGCAGCAGGCACCGAGACCTCGGCCTGTTTCACAGAATCACGGAACTGAAAGGACTCTCTGGAGAGCCTCCAGTCCAACATCTGCTCCCTGCGCACACGCTTACATAAGCGCCCCGCCTGTTTCCCGCGGGATGGGATGGGACGTGGTCCGCTGGGATCGATGGGCACCGCCCGGGGCCGTGAGCGGGGCCGCGCCGCCGCCGTGGGCGCGCGCGGGGCGCGATACATAACAGCCCGGCGGGCGCGCGCACGCGTGCGCGTCCCGGCAGGAACCGGCGCCACCAAGAGCCGCCTCGCGGCCCCGTGCTCATCCGGGTCCCGCCGCCCCGACCCGCGGGGGGGGGACCAGCCCGCCGTCTCCGCCCTCCCACCGCGGCCCGCTGGCCCCTTGCCGTGCCCGACGGGTGGGACTCCCGCCAAGATCGCGGGCTCTGCGGGCCGCTTCCCGGCCCGGCGCGGGCGCGGGCCCGCCCGGTCCAGCCGTCCGCCCCCCCGGGGCCGGCGGTACCGAACACACCTCAGAAACGTGAGGGCCGGCAGTCACGTGGGGGCGCCGTCGGCCAATGGGCGGCGGGGGGCGGGGCGGAGCGGCCGGCGCAGCCCCGCGCCCGGCGCAGTCACAGGGCGAGCGGCGAGGAGGCGGCGGCATTGGCACGGACGGCGCTTTCCTTGGGCACGGCGCGCTCGCCGCCCCGCAGCCACCGCCGGACACAGCGCTCCCTTCCTCCCTTCGGCCCCGCTCTCCCCGGCGCGGGGGCCCCGCGGGGTGATGCGTCCCCGCTGGGCGGCCGCTCCCGCCGTGTCCGCCGGGTCCTAGAACCGCCCGCAGCGAGGCCCCGCGGGCCGCCCGTCCGCCCGTCCGTGCTCGCCCGGCGGCGCCGGGCCATGAGCGGCCCCGCGGGCGGCGGCGGTTCCCGCTGAGCGCCCGCGCCCGGCATGGGTGTGAACGCCGTACACTGGTTCCGCAAGGGGCTGCGGCTCCACGACAACCCGGCGCTGCGGGAATGCATCCAGGGCGCCGACACGGTGCGCTGCGTCTACATCCTGGACCCCTGGTTCGCCGGCTCCTCCAACGTGGGCATCAACAGGTGGCGGTGAGTGCGGGGCGCCGCGGGGCCCTAATCCCCGCGTTATGTATGCGGTCACGCTGCCTCCCCACCATCCCCTCCCCTCCGCGGCCGATTGGGCCGCCGCCAGCGCCGGCTTCCCCTGCCCGCCCGCCCTCCCCGCGGCACCGCCGCTGTTACGTATCCGGCCCTGCGCCCGCCCGGACCGCGGAGCCCGGCCAGGGAGCGGCGAGAAGGAACCGGGCAGTGCGGGGCCGGAGGGCCGTGGCTTCCCGGGGAAGGGGGTCCTTGTTCCCGGTCCCTCGCCCGCTGCTGCCGGGCGGAAGGTCCCGTGGGGAGCAGCCCGGAGGCCTTGCACTGTCTCGGGACCTCTGGGCAGCTGGGAACCCCAGGGCGACTTCCCCAGCCCCAGGGTGACTCCGTCCCGGAAAAGCTGTGAAGCTGCTCGCTTAGCTCACAAAGCAATTTCTCAGAATAGCGTTCCTGCAGGGAGGAATATCTTGAGTTGGAAGGGACACAAAAGGATCACAGAGTCCAGTTCCTGGCCCTGCACAGGACAGCCCCAAGAATCCCACCATGTGCCTGAGATCAATGTCCAAACGCTTCTCGAGCTCTGGCAGATTTGGTGTGCACTGTTCCTTTCCGGAGCATGCAGATCTCTTCCTACACCTTCAATCCTCCCACTGAATACAGAAATGAACTTTACTGTGGAGCTGTGACTGGTGCTCCCACACTAAATGTGTCCCATAGTAAGGCAGAGGTTAAAGGGACTTCTGGCCATGCTTGTCATGTGAAGTTAGTTAAAACATCACTAAGGATCTGAAAATTGTTACCCTTTAAAAAGGGTTGATAATGCAGGAGGGTTTGTGTCTATCCATCTGGTGTCAGGAACATGAAATGCTTGTGAACTTAGCCTGCCCAGACTATGATGCTATGATTGCCTAATTATGGAACAAGCACAATGAAACTTGGCTTAACATTACATCATAGAAGAGTAACAAAGTTTAGATACGTTTCAGTATGGGTTTCGGTTCACTTCAAGGATTATTTCTTTGAGATTTAATTAATTTGTATCCCAGGTTATTAAATAACTTACCAACAAAGTAACTTGCCTTTGGAGGTTTTGGGGTTTTTTTTCAAATTTTGAGAAGTTTTTTTTATGGTCCTATGTCTGGTTTTCAGGAGATAGAAATACTAAAAATGTCTTCTGTGGAGTTTAACTTGGAGGTTATTCCATTTTCACTGACAAAAATAATGTTCATACCACTGAAGAATAATAATTGTTAAATACTTCCCTTCTCTGAGGTTCATGTTGTACATTTCTTTTATAGAGACTTTTAATTGTTTTAGTTTTGAAGGGGATAAGTTTTTTTAATAACATTTTGACTTATAAAGAAGCTTAGAGGTCTTAGTTTTGTGGACAAAGCATGAACAGCTACTTAAGTTTTAAAAGAATGTGGGCAATTGGCACAAATTTTAAAGTGTTAAGGAAATCAAGTCTTAAGAATACTTCATATGTCTCTAATGTGCTTTGCAGTTGAAATGCTAAACAGTTTTTGCTTATATTCTCTGAGCTAGTGAATGATAGACAAATGCGAACTTTGATTCCAGCAGAAGGAAGTTCATGTCTTGAGTGCTATTTCCATGGTTCTTCAATGACTATGGAATATGATCATTAGCTAATCCAGTCCTTGAGTATGTTTCTGTGTGATATATTTGCTGGTTGGTTTACTTTAACAGTGTTCTTGCTGTTCTAAAAGACAGCTAGTCCCTCCACTGCATTCTGCATTTGAAGAAAACCACCTTTTTTTAGTTGCTGGTTAGAGGGACTGAATTTTTGGGTAAATTACAACTCCCCTATCCAAAGCAGTTCAGATGGTCTCCTGGGGCTCAAATGTCCTCGAGGCACAAGCTGCACATGGATTTGAGTAGAAAATCTTGCTGCCTGCATAGCCTGCTTTTGTGAGATCTTCAGGTTTTTTCAAGTTTAAAAGAACCATAACTTTATAGACTAACTGGCTGCTAAAGCTGTATGTTTATTATGGTGGTTCTTAATAAATTTATATTTAAATGAACAGTTACTAGTTTGGTATGAATCCATTTTAGGTTCCAGTAGTTTGAGTTTATTTTTAACTAATGCAAACACAGATATTCACAGAATGTATACACAAGACTTATGATGCAGTTTTTTGGTTTGCCAGTCTCATTTCACACTTGTAATTAATGATCAAGCATTTTATGTTTTTGGTCACTTGATGACTGTCAGCAAGATCCTTGCTTACATGTCTGTGGAGTAGTGTGTTGAATTAGTTGAAAACATATTAGTTAAGACTAAGAGCAGAAGCCCTTCAGCATTAGGAACATGAGTCAAATTTAATCTCCTGGTGTGAATTTACGTTGGTCCTTTCCTAATTTGAGTTGATTGACACCAAGAGTTTATGTTCTGGTCTGTGTATTGTCCTAGTGCCCTTGGCAAAAATCTTCTCTGTCAAAGTATGACTAACACAATGGATATGAGGAAAAATGGTGAAAGAATACAATAAACCAGAAGGTTTAGTTTCTTGTTAGAGTAAACTCTGCAGAGTCACAAGTTACAGTTCATTTTAACAAGTATGTGTTAAATCTGGCAAATAGCAACCTTTAGTACAGAGGTGCTTTCTGATTAACTTTTTAAACAGTCATGTAACAATTGCGAACTAATATTTTTGTGTAATTGCGCTATTGTGCAAGTCTAATTACTAAGCAGTCACATGGTCTTACTGACCTCCTTTCTCTTGGCATTCAGCCTACCTGTTCTAAATTCATGAATGCTACGTAACAAATGCCAGGGCCTCCCTCAACTCACTTCGTTTTTTTTCCTGGTTCTGTTCTGTTTCTTCTTATTGTTCCTTTTTTCAAGTTGTCACATAGATCAAGATATGCTTTCGTTGAGACATGTTTTTTCTATGTAATGAGTTCACAGTGTTGTTCACAGATCAACACCTGAGAGAGAGAAGTTATTCGGTGCAGTAAAAAGTGATGGAGAAATGGTGGAGGGAGATATTAAATGGAAAATCAAGCTAAGGCTCTCTTAAAGAAAGTTTTGTCAATTGCTATTAAACATTTGGCACCAGAATTAGCTCACATCTAATTGTGTCAACAGAGTACACAAAGAATGTAACTTGCATACTCCAACAAGTAACCATTACCTACTTCTGAAAAAATCTGTTTGTGCTCACAAACTTTTCCATATTAAGGAGAATGGGATCTCATGTTTTGCAAAATCACTTAGGGAAGGGTTTCATTTAGCCCTGGTTTTAGTAGAGAGTGGCAATTGATCACAATACTTGAAAAGAAATGCAAACATTCTGTTAGTTGCTGCATAAGAATTTACTTTGGGTAATAATTTACTACTTTTAGTTTGTCTTTTTGACTGTGTATGTATGTCTTTGATATGCTAGTTAAAATGCTGGTGTGCAGAAATTGATTTTGTAAAGATAGATACTCTGATCTTGCCAAGCCTTGTCTTTCTTTTTTTAATCATTCCTGAAGAGAACAAATTTCACTTCTAAAGTAAGAGCAATAAAATTTATTTTGTATATCTATTAGATTTTTTGATAATATTGATGTGTTCAACATCCCGCTAAGTTAGCTGCTATTGTGGCAGATATTGCTATTGATTTAGGAGAAAGAAAAGCTGTGGGTTTGTTTTTTTTTTTACACTTGTATTTCAAGCATATGAAAAATGAAAACCTGAGCAAAAAAACCCAAACCAAACCAAAAAAACTCAGAGTTTTATTTCCAGGACAATCACTGCAATTCATGGAAATTGGAACTTGTTTTAAAAAATTAATACTTAGACATCCTTTAGTAGTATCTATTTAATTTTTCTATTTTGTGTGTCTCGTTTTGAAAATATGCTTATAGTTTCATTTTATGTAGCTATGATTTGTCCTGTTTGTTTGGATGGAAAACTGGTGGAGAAAGTTTGTCAACAAAATTATTCTGTGAGTAGTTTCAGTTTCACGTCTGTACTTCAGGCAGGCAAAATTTGTGTATTGTACTTATTAATTTTGGTGACATGCTTGGTATGTTAAAAGGAATGCACTGAAATATTTGACTTCCCTGCTAAAGACATCTCTTTAAGTTTCTTTTCATGCTGTAGCACTTATGATGAAAATCTATTTGATTTATGAAATATTTAACATCAAGCCCACCAAAGGCTCTCTGTCACTCCCCTCCTCAGTTGGATAGGGAAGAGAAGATACAATGAAAGGCTTGTGGGTTAAGATAAGGACAAGGAGAGGTCATTTAGCAATTACCATCACAGGGAAAATGTATTAATTTAGCTTAATTTATTACCAATCAAATCAGAATGGGCTAATGAAAAATAAACTGAATTCTTAAAGCACCTTTCTCCCATGCCTCCCTTCTTCCTGGGCTCAACTTTGCTCCCATTTTCTCTACCTCCTATCCCCCAGCAACACAGGGGGATGGGGAATGGGGATTTTGGTCAGTTCATCACACTTTGTCTCTGCTGCACCTTCCTCCTTGGAGGGGAGGACTCCTCACAGTCTTCTGTGCTCTAGTGTGGGATCCCTCCCAGGGAAGACAGTCCTCCACAAACTTCTCCAATGTGAGCGCTTCTCGTGGGCTACAGTTCTTCATGAACTGCTCCAACATCGGTCCCTTCCACAGGGTTCCACCTGTCAGGAACTGACTGGTCCAGTGTTGGGTCCCCTCTGGGGTCACAAGTACTGCCAGCAAACCTGCTCCAGTGTGGGTTCTGCCCTGCACGGGTCCACAGGTCCTGCTGGGAGCCTCATCCAGCACTGGCTTCCCACAGGGTCACAGCCTCCCTTGGGCAGTGTAGGAATCTCCATGGGCTGCAAGTGGATATTTGCTCCACCATGGACCTCTGTGGGCTGCAGGGGGACAGCCTGCCTCACCATGGTCTTTACCATGGGCTGCAGGGGAATCTCAGCTCTGGCACCTGGAGCACCTCCTCACCCTCCTCTCTCCCTGACCTGAGTGTCTGCAGAGTTGTTCCTGTCACATATTCTCACTCCTCTCTGGCTGCAATTGCTCCTGAGCAGTAATATTTTCCCCTTCTTAAATATGTTACCCCAGAGGTGCTACCTTGGCCAGTGGCAGGTCTGTGTTGGAGCTGTCTGTCATTGGTCTTGAAAGACATTTGGGAAGTTTCCAGCAGCTTCTCACAGCAGCCACCCATGTGACCTCCCTGCTAACCAAAACCTGGCTGTGCAAACCCAATACAATCCATGATACCCTTTAATGAGTAGCTTCGCCTGTAGTGCAGTGTGTGCCACTTGGAGCACTTTTGTTCAACCAGCCCACTAAATTGAGGGCGAATAATCTGTAAAAAATCTGTAGCTCCTTTTCAGAGTTGCATGTTGTGATGGGATGCCCTCAGTTCCTTGATTCCCTCTATAATTCGTGTTATATGATCGAGTCCTATTACAAAGTACGTCACCGAAGCACACTGACGTATGTCCTCATGGGTTTAATCCTGCGTTGTTGATGAAAGGGTTGGTTCCACCCTTTTATGATAGCTCACAGCCCTGTGGTGAGCCACTTCAGCTCATCAATCTGTCCAAAAGAGATTAATTACCAGTTTTGGTGGGATTAGCTCTGTGGTAGATTGTGCCAGCAAAAAGGTCACAGTAGTAGTGGTGAAGAGGCGAAGAATGGGAAGGGCAGGTTCCATTTCTTTCAATGGCAGTGTGGATTTGAGCCAGATTACAGTGGCCATGTAACTGTGGCCCGCGTTGCTCATGTGTGTACTAACCACAGGCTGGTTTTTGGAAGAGGATTATTGGTTTCTTCTGTGACTTGCCATTTGTTGACACCCTTCGAAGTTATATTGTTGAAAATAAGTGTTGGCCTTTTTACTGTGTTATGGAAAAGGCACAATTTATTTTCTGTCAAACTGTCAGAATGTGAGAAATAAACCTGCTAGCTGAGAAATTGCACTATGCTTGTTTCCTTATTTTGGTGAAGGATCTTGTATCACCAGATTCTGTAATGTAATTATTATTAAATTGGACAAGAAGACTAGGCTGGTTGGTCTAGAGAGAGCAAGTGGTACTCCAAATCCAATTTTATACTAAGTGTTCAGTAAGTTGTTTTTTGCAAATAGCAGTTACTGTAGGCCAGAAGAATTCAAGTGAGCATTTTTTACAGTTTGCTTTTTTGACTGAAAGGAATCTTAATTCCTAAGGTAAGAAGTTTTGAGGTTTTAGATGCTGGTTTTACATCGCTGATGTCTGGATTTGTGGATATCAAGAGAAGACCTGGGTAGTTCTTGATATGTAAAAGTAGTGTGTGGACTTTGAGTACCAAGGGAGAAATGTAGTTTTGAAACAACTGAATAGTATTATTTCAGTCTTCTTTCACTCGAGACAAGTAATCTATTTTTATTTTACTTAAGTATCAATAGATCACATTCTTTATTTGAGTAGGGGAAGGTATTCTGTCTGCAACTTGCAGTGTTACCTGCTCTGGTCACAAAAGAGGAGGGTGATAACCCCCAACAAACACCATCTGTGGTGACTGTGAAAGTAGCTGTATTTAGGCAATCAAGAATACAGAATTTTATTTTTTTTTCCCTTAACTGATCAGTATGTAGCAGTGTCAATGAATTCTGCAACAGTTGTTCAAAGCAAGTTATTTTATATATTATCATTCTCTTTTGGCCATTTTAATGCAATAAAGTATATTCTCCTCCAGTTTATGAAAATGTCTTTATTCCTACCAATGCAAGCTACTCTTTAAACATATTATGCAAGTATTGCAGAAAAGCCCGTTTATCATTGCATACTGCCTGAACTTTTTGGTTTCTTGCAGTTTATGTACAGATTGGAAGCCTTTATTTTCAGAAGTGATTCTTTTCCATGCTCTGTCTCAGTGGCTGGCAGGTTTTCAGGTTAGTTATATAACCTGTGATAGGAGGAAGGTCAAGCTGCCGGCAAAGTCGGCCATTTTTTCAGTGTAGAAGTCACACTAAAGCCTGTGATGTATTTATTTGCATATTGAAAGAAACTCTTTGCTTCAGGGAATTTTGTGACCTTCCCATAGTGACCTAAAAAGGCAAAAGTGAGCTTGATCATGAGTCAGTTGTGTAAGTAGTGTGAGTGTACGTGGCTTTGTGTTCCATGGGCTTACTCATTTGCATGTCACATTTTAGCAGGTTTTATAGCTGTACCTTTGGTAACCTCTAGGAAAGGACTGGATTTGATTACCAGAGTAAGAACTTCATCGTATTCTGGTGCAATACATTTCACTGGATTTCTCAGAACTCTGAATTTATTGTGGAGCAAGGCTAATTTGTGTGCTTCTGTGTACTTCTGGCTTCCACGTTCTTTGCAATCTAGGTCAAGAGGTGAACTATAATTGTTCTTCTGACCCTGAAGCCTCCATTTGTTTTTCAGGTCACCATAAAGCTTTTGCTTTCATTGCTTTGGAGTTTTGTGTGTGTAAATGTTTTTTCTATAAGGTAATAAAGCTTTAGCGGAGGTGAAGGATAGACTGGAAAGGACAGGTCAGTATTTCAATGTTCTGTTCAAGTGTGTGAGTGGAGATGGCTGTGGCAAAAGTCTACATGTATGTCTATACTTTTGGAACAGTTACAAATATGAGAGCATACCAATTATTGGTGGAGATAATAAAAATGAACACTTAAGCTTTGTTAGCATTAGTTTAGACAGTAACTGAGCTTCAGTGAACAGAACTTCCTAAAATATGCATAGTTTTTTGTAAATTCTGTACTTTTTTATTCTTTTTTAGAAATTGCATTAGTATTTGAAAGGTCTGAAATTCAATGTTGGTAAACCTGGGTAGGAAATAAGAATTTCATAATACTCAGGGTTTCAGAAGTAAATTCAGGTGTCAAACTATTGCTTATAATCTCTTTGAAAAGTGCTAATGCAACAAGTTTCTTGCAATAAAACAAAACCTATTCAGATTATCAGCGATCGAAGGGATTTCACATGGTTGAACATTGGTTAGGATGTGTCCTGCAAATCTGATTTCTGTGTTGACAGGCATGTGGTGATATCCACCTTTGTGTTATACATTGCTTCCTCCTGCAGCTAAACTAGGTACATTTTCTAGGCCTGCTTTAGAAATTTACTGTTTCTTGCTGTTTTCTGATTTGTAGAAAAGCATTTCCTTTCCTGTTCACTCACATGCATTTCTTTTCTAACATCTATAAGGATGCTTGTGGCTCTTTCACAGACCTGAAAAGTAAAGGCTGTAAAGTTCCTGCCCTGTAAGTTTATCCTTTCAGAACACAAGTCCCTATCCCTTCAAAACGAAAACCAGAAAAGTGAAAAAATTCTGTTTAAGCTCATATGGGGATGTTGTAAAGTATGAAGACATGTTATTAATTCTTCAGTGATGGAGATGAAATGTCTACAGCACAGGTTACTTAGGAACAATTCCTGAAAGGAAAACTTGGGGTTTTCTATCTGTTTTCAATCCAAAGTGTGAAATACATGACCTAGGAAATGCTTTATTTTTTATAGTAAGGAACCTGTGGAGTTCAGTGACAGGTGAGGGTGAAGGGTAAACTGTGCTGCAAGTGGCGGGGGGGAGGAGGGTAAAGTAGTGACTGAAAGAACAGAAATAGGAGAGGGCAACTTGAATCAGGAAGAGGAATAAATAAATAGATAACTTGTTCATGTGGGCTGCTTGTTGCTTCAGGCCTTACATAGTTCATAAAACATGGTCGTGGTCTGCCTGGTTACAAGTTTGCTGTGCACTGAAGGTACAGAAAGTCATGACAAGCTTTACCTGAGTTTCACTATCTCTGCAGTTTTGAAGTTCTGGAGAAGCATACAGAGAATTGTGAAACTACATTTTACAGAGCAACTGGCATTGAAAGTAGTTAATAATTTGATTTCCAATATATTGGATTCGCTGAAGAATAGAGTAAATGTTGTCTTTCCTGTGTTCTCTTGTGAGTTTCCTCTGAGTTGAAATTTTCTGTCTGTAAATTTTGTGGCATTGAGGGATTTTTTTTTTCCATTTTTTCTCCTTCATATTTCATATTCTAGGGAATAAACAAGTTCTTTTTTTTCTAGTAGTCTTAAAGCAGAAGAAAACATTCCAACTTTCAGCAGAGATTGCCTATTGTTTTTTTCCTGTTTCCCCTCTCATGGGAAAAGCATGACTACATCTGCAAACTGAGACATGCATTTAAAAGAAAATATTCTGCAGAGTAATTTTTTGCCATCCAGTTTTCAGAAGGGTCTTTGATTGGGGATGAGGTTGCATTTTGGTTTTGTTCTTTGTTTGTAAGTCTTGCTGTGAGTGAACTCCAGAAGTCGAAACCATCCAAGTCTTAATGAGGGTGATCAAGCAAAGGATGGCATCTGAATTATTTGTTTTATTTGGGTTGCCTAGGGATAATTCCTGTGACTTTCCATCATTATTTTTCAGTAGATGACAGGCTTAATAAGGTCTGGTTTACTGTGCTTTATCTGTTTCTTTTTAGACAGGGGAGCTATTTGTTGTTTACTGCTATTACACAGTATATCCTAAATCCTGTGAATGCTTCTTTAAACGACTTGCTATAAGAGACTTTAATATTTTTTTCTCTCCAGCATACTCTTTCATTGGTATGACTTGGAAACATCTACTGATGTGCAGTTTCTTCAGTTTATGACAAAGCAAAAAGTTGTAAATTGCTGTGATGTTGACTCTTCAGCTTTAATTGTGGTGTATTTCCCCCTTTTATTTCAAGGCTTTCTTAATCTAAGGAGATCCCTATAAAATTGGTTTTGATCATATAGTTCATGGTGTTCTTCAGTGAGATGGGGTTTTTCATTCAATTGAAATTTCCTTTCTGTAAACTAGTTGGCAGTAAATACACTGGTGAGAAGTACTTTATTTCAGGAGTAATGTATCTTTCTTCTAAGCCATGAGGAAAATCATGAGTTTGTGGGGGATAATGTGAATCCTCCTATTATTACATTTTAGAATTTGGCCTTCTGCATTCTTTTAAATATAACTCCACCAACCTGTCTCTTTCAGTGCCAACACTGAAATACTGTGTTAGTTTTACAAGGCAAAGTTCTTCAATGCTGCATTTACTGAAAGTTTTAGTCCAGTTCATTACTACTTCTATATAAGACAGCACAATGGAGCTTGCATTTTTGGCACTGGAGGTCATGCATTCAAATTGAGAAGTGTTACTAGTGATCATGTGTTGCTCTTGCAGCAGCAGCCTTTCCTGTTTTTTCATAATTATACAGTTTTTTGCTTCTACTAGTCCTTCTTCCTTCCAGAATCCAACCTTTGCAGTTGCTGCTCTAGGGCTTGTCAAGTGCAGTGGTAAAGTAAAAAATAATTTTTAGGGGGTTTGGATGGTTTTTTAAATATTCGGTTTGAAGAGTATTAGATTTTTAGGAACAGTTATCTCAATATAAGTGATTTGTACCCAAGTGAAGGTGTGGAGGAAATTTCAAAAGCTTTTCCGCTCTCTGTACCATATTGTCACCAATTGCAGTTTTTCCTGCTGAACTTAGAAGTTTTAAGAAGACGTAAGGTAAAGTAACCTTTGGAGAGCTTTTCTGTGTTCTTTGTTTTTCTGCTTTTATCAAATGGGCTGTATCTGTCAGAATCCTTCTGTTAACTGGAGTTTTAATTAGGGTGTACTATATGGTAATGCCTGGCTTGCCTTTTCTTGGAATGAGTTGGTTTTTTACTTGGAAGTGTTAGTCTTCTTCTTGTAGCTCTTACATTTTACCTTCAATTAAAGCTTTTGAACTTGGAATTGGATAAATTGATCAAAAACCACCTAAGTACAAGTCAGTCTGATTGATGTTTGAAACCTTACAGGCTTATTTCTACAGAGATAATTATTTCCTTTATAGGTTTAAGATATACTTTAATGAAAACTTGCACTGGTGATCTTTTTTCCTTTGTCGTAAGGTAATAGTTATTAACAGCAACAGGAAACAGGAAATTTTGTAATTGTCAACATTTCTTCCTAAATTTGTAAGGTACCTTTATCTCCCCTCTCCAGCCCATGCAGGGTTAAATGGGGTTTAAAAACATGTTAGCTTTACCTGCCATTCACCAGGGTTTTTCTTTTATGCAGATTTAGTTATTTAGATCTGTAATGAAGGATCACATCCATTAGCCTGTGCTTGAATGGTGGTGTTGGAGCAGCCTGTTTGTGCCGAAGTTTGATGCCAGCTGTTGACTCTGGCAGGGGACACGCTGTTCACGAGCTGCTGTTCCTTTTCACACCTTTCCTTTCCATTCTTTATCAGTTCCTCCAATTTTGAACACTGGCTTGATACTCCTTGAACTCTGAGCTCATATTAGGTTTCACTTAACCTTTAGCCACTAACGCTTCTAAATATGACACAGAGGAGCAGAACCGACCTGCTGCTTGTACTTGCTCAAATGAAGCCTTTCTCTGTCCCAGCTAGGAATAAAGTTCGGCTGTGGTGCAGGAATCCTCTTGGAGCAGCTCCATAGGGAAGGAAAATTCGGCTCTTACTACAATGGTTACGTATAACTGGAAAAGTAGGTCATTGTGGCAGGGAGTAGTCCAAACAGCCGCCTGGTTGCTGCAGCAACGACCTACTTTACGGAACTATTTTTGTTGATTCATATTGAAACTTCTTAAAAGTGCTATAAGGAAATGATCAGGTTATGAGATATGTAACAATGAAAGCTGCAGGCTCTGTGGACTCTCCTCCTCTCCCCCACCCTCCCCTCTCTCTTTGGTCTTGCCTTGTCATGTTGGTTGGATGTAGGGGGATTAAAGCAAATAAGGTTTGGTTTTATTCAGTTTGACCTTTAGTGGGAAACATCTCTTTTTGCTTGAAGGTTCTGCATAGCCATAATATTTATAATTGGTGATTAAGTTTCCAGAGTTCAGCACCTACAAATCTTCCGCTATCAATTCTGTCTATAGAAATAACTTTAGAGTTAAAACAACAACAACAACAACAACAAAATGCTCCTTTTTCTTAAAAATTTTCTTTCTTGGCCACTGGAACAGACTCTCCAGGGAAGTGGTCTCACAGCACCAAGCCTGCCAGAGTTCAAGGAGTGCTTGGAAAACACTGTCAGGCACATGGGGCTGTCCTTGTGATTCTTGGGGCTGTCCTGTGCAGAGCCAGGAGTTGGACTCAGTGATCCTTGTAGTTCCCTTCCAACTCAGGGTATTTCTATGATTCTATGAGTATTACTTTTCTGGAATGCTAATAGTTTCTCTTGCTATTCAACTGCTCTTATGTTAACCACTTTGTCTCCAACAAAGTTTATCCACCTTCAGGAAGGTGGGCTTGGAGCCTGCCCCTTTTTTATTTTCAAATTGGCAGTGTTCCTGTCTGCGTCTTTTGTTTTGCTATTAATTCTAATGCTGGAACAAGCAACCTGGAAAAAAATACAGTGATTCTGTGTAGAATTATATTCTCCAGTTGTCTACCTTTATTCTTTCAATAAAGTAATAAAAAAAATCTGTCACTGGTGTTCAGGAAGTGAATTTTGGTAATTCATTCTTGTCTTCTGAAAGAAATAGGTAGACAGGGAAAATGCAAAAATAAAGTTTTTATAGTAAAGGTTTCATTCTTCATAAAATACTGCTTTATCTAAACTACTATGACTTCTCCAGGGATGACTGAATTTCACTTTTTAGTTATCAGTCTCCTGCGTAACTGTACTGTGTAACTTCAAGATCAATTTAGTTACTTCAAGTGAAGTACTTGCAGTTGGTCCTGACCTTCAGTATTTCAGAGAACTGCAGTAGTTCTGGCAGATGAAGATAGCACATTTATCTAGAGGTTATTTGAATTTTTCCATCTTGAACTATTCTTCAGTCCTGTTTTCCAGGACTTATGTTACTGAGCTCTGTGCATCTTCTGCATCCGCTCTAGACTTTGAGATGGAAGGCCCCTGCAGCATGAAGTTACCTCCATTAGTCTACCCACACACTAAGGAAGTTTGGGGCAAAGTGGAGGTTTTTGGTGTTTACGCAGCGTGATAAACAAAGCTGTGTTTCAGTTTTTTGTTTGGGATTTTTAAATTTTTTTTTTTCTACGTGATTACACAAAAACCTGAATACATTTTGATCATGTTTACCTTGTATTCAGGTATAAATGACTACTTTCAGTTCTGAAAGATCAGTTCAGAATATTTTTGCCTTTTGATTCATAAGAGTAGCAATGGAAATTAAGACAATGCTGAGTGTCTGATCACCATAAGGTGGGTACCAGTCAATTTTAATTAAGATTTCCAGGAATAGCTTCAGGATAATTTTTTTTTCTGTTTTCCAAGCTTTCTACCAATTTCTGTGCTTGCTAAAGGATTTCATCTCTATCCTTAATTCTCTTCTATTAGTTTAATAGATTTTTCAGATATGGGAAGCCAGAGATGATGGAATTGTACCTTAAGGACTTGCAATTTATACAGTGTAGTTGAGAAATATATTTATTTTAGATACTGTTTCATTTCTAGGGAACTTAAAACTGTGCAAAATTTTACTAACACTAATTGTAACCTTAAAAAGTCACTTTAATGTAAGGAAAGTAAAATGGTTTTATTAAACTAAATAAAGGGCAGCGTAAAATCTGTCCTTCGGAATCAGATTGCAAGACTATCTTGTTAGAGTGCTCTTATCGTGCTTGCTCTTTTGAAATAAGCCATAGCTGTTACTTTCTCATGGACAGCTTAAATTGCCAAAAAAACGTGGCTGAACTGTTTTATAAAGCAGGCCAGCTCTGGTTTAATTACATCAAGCCTTATTAGCTGCTCATTTAAATAAGAGAACTTGGATACATGAGAATAGGGTGTTTCAATTTATTTATATATGAGCATGTCTGTATTCTCAAGTAACTTAGTTTTGTAATTTGCTCTTAGGTAATATTTTCCCAGCTGTCCCCAGTACAGTTTGTTTGCTCTTGGGTTTTCCTTTGAGGATCCAACCGGTTTCACTCTGGAAAGAGCAAGCATAAGGAATTAAAGTCAAACAATAAAGACTTTGATTTATCAGATTGGAATTAGAGGATTAGGAAAAAATAAACACAGAATATATATGTTAATGAATGGAAGACATTGGAGGAAAGAGATTTAGGAAGCTGTTAGTCTCCTATCACCAGAAGGCTGACCTTTGTAACATGAAGTAATTTGAGATGTTCGTTTCTAGTTATATGAGAATAGTTTAGATGAGTAATAGGTGCCCTTTGAATGTGAAGTTAAGATTCAGACTTTTTAGAAGCTAAATACACTATTTGCTGTGATGTATGGCTCACAAAATAGGAACCAAATACAGATTGCTATTTCACGGAATCACAGAATGGTTGGGGTTTGAAGGGACCTCTGGAGATCATCAAGTCCAACCCCCCCCAATAAGGCAGATTCACCCAAAGCAGCTTGTACAGGATGTGTCTAGATGGGTTTTGAATATCTCCAGAGAAGGAGACTCCACAACTCCTTTGGGCAGCCTGTTCCAGTGATCTGTCACCTTCACAGTAAAAAAACTTTTCCTCGTATTCAAGTGGAGCTTCCTGTGTTTCAGTGTGTGCCCACTGCCCTATACCCTGTCATTGGGAACTGCTGAAAAGAGTCTGGCCCCGTCCTCTTGGCATCCCCCTTAAGATATTTGTATACATTGATAAGATCTACCCTCAGGTATCTCTTCTCCAGGCTACACAGGCCTGGCTCTCTCAGCCTTTGCTCATAAGAGAGGTGCTCTGATCCCCTCATCACCTTCACAGTCCTCCACCAGACCCTCTCCAGTAGTTCCTTGTCTTTCTTGGACTGGTGAGCCCAGAACTGGACACAGCACTCTAGATGTGGCCTCATCAGAACAGAGTAGAGTGGAAGGTCACCTCCCTCAACCCACTGGCAGTGCTCTTCCTAGTGCATCCCAAGATACCATTGGCTTTCTTGGTCACAAGGGCATGCTGCTGGCTTGTGGTTAACCTGTTGTTCACCAGGAATCCCAGGTCCTTCTTTACAGAGCTACTTTCCATCAAGTCAACACCTAACCTGTACTGGTACTTGGGGTTATTCCTCCCTACACAGCCCTACACTTGTCTTTGTTGAACTAAATTAAGTTCCTCTCTGCCCATCTCTCCAGCCTGCTTAGGTCCCGCTGAATGGCAGCACAGCCTTCAGGTGTATCAGGCCCTCCTCCCAGTTCTGTATTGTCAGCAAACTTGATGAGGGTACATTCTGTCCCTTCTTCCAGGTCATTGGTGAGTACGTTAAATAAGAGTGACTCCTGGGGAACACCGCTCACTACAGGCCTCTGGCTGGACTGCGCCGCTGGTTACAGTCCTGTGATGTTCAGCCAGGTCTCAACCCACTTCCCTGTCCACTAACCCAGCCCACATTTCCTGATCTTAGCCATGAGGATTTTATGGGACACAGTGGCAAATGCCTTGCTGAAGCCAAGATAGACAACATCAACTATTCTCCCCTCGTCTACCCAGCCAGTCATTTCCTCATAGAAGGCTGTCAGATTGGTCAAGCATAATTTCCTCATAGTGAATTGGTGTTGAATATTCGTAATAACCTTCTTTTCCTACACATACTTAGAGATGGCATCCAGAATGAGTTGATCCATCACCTTTCCATGGATGGAGGTGAGGCCAATTGGCCTGTAGTTTCCTGGGTCCTCCTTCTTACATTTTTTGAAGACTGGAGTGACATGGGCTTTCCTCCAGTCCTCATGCACCTCTTCTCATGTTCTCCATGACCTTTCAAAGATGATGGAGACTGGTTTAGCAATAACATCTGTCAGTTCCCTCAGCACTCATGGGTGCATCCCATCGGGACCCATGGATTTGTGGATGTAAAGGTTTACTAAATGCTGTCTAATCTGATCCTCCTTGACCAAGGGAAAAACCTTCCTTTCCCCAGACTTTTGCTCTTGCTTCCAGAATTAGGGATTCCTGAGGGCTGGCCTTAGCAGTAAAGGCTGAGCAAAGAAAGCATTCAGTAACCCTGCCTTCTCTGTATCTCTGTATCCTTTGTCACCCACTTCATTCAGCAGTGGGCCCACAGTTTTCCTAGTCTTCTGTTTGCTACTTTTAGCAAAATATAGGAAGGTATAGAAGAAGCCCTTCTTGTTGTACTTGACATCCCTTGCTAGATTCAATTCCAAATGGACTTTAGCATTCCTCATCACACCCCTGCATACTCTGACAACATGCCTATATTCCTCCCAAGTGGCCTGTCCCTTTTTCCACATTCCATAAACTTACTTCTTCTGTTTCAGTTTTGCCAGAAGCTCCTTGCTCATCCATACAGGTCTCCTGACCTTTTGCTTGATTTCTTACTCGTAGGGATGCACTGATCCTTAGCTTGGGGGAAGTGATGCTTGAATATTAACCAGGTCCCTTAGACCTCTCTACCTTTTGGAGCCTTAACTCATGGGTTTCCTCCAGGTAGGTCCTTGAAGAGGCCAAAAATAGCTCTCCAGAAGTCCAAGGTTGTAATTCTATTTATTGCTCTGCTTCCTTCATCTCTGGAAGAATACGAACATCTTTTGAATAGGACAAAAAAATTGTGTGTTTCCTTCCTTTGGGAAATGCTAACCTGGAAAACACAGTTCGGTTGGAAAAAGATTAATGACGGATGGTATGTAAGGAATGCTGGCTTTCTGTCCAGTGTGAGCTAAGTCTGATTCAAATGATTTTGTTGTTTTATTAGAGCAGTATTGTTTGTTATAGTTGATATTCTAGTCCCACTCCATATGTGAAATGATCTTTACTCCTTAGGGTCAAAGAAGACTCATCCAAAAGGACTCAGCTTGGAGTCCTTTCTTTCATCCATTTTCAAAGAATTGAATCTTTATTTTTCTTAGAACTGTTTTTACAGCCGTACATGGGCTTGGGTGTATCTTGTGTTCTTCCTTTGTCACAGCTCTGCTTTTGGCTTGAAGATTATAACAGTAGTAAATATTAGAGGAAAAAAAAGCCAAGTGGCCCACATCATGGTCAATGTTTGGTTTTATTTTTTGCAAGTGGATCAGCTCTTGCGAAGTTATGAAAGATGCTGGAGTCCTGAATTGCACTCTCAGGGAGCTGGTTTTTTTCTCCATTGACTGTCGAGCAACCTTGCAGGAGATTAGTTAGCTCCCACAGCTACTTCACTTAAGTATCTAGTGTTGAATAACATGAACTTTTTCCTGCTCTTTTGTATATGATTAAAGGATAATACCTTTATGAAATCTGTTATTGTATACCGGTTTTGGATGTGAAAGTTGTATGTGGTATTCATTGAAACGATGTAGTACAATAAGGCATGCCTCTGTGACCTTGATTTGGTAGCAGGAAAATACTTTTGTGGCTGGCTGCCAAAGGATGCTGTGGAGTGTACATAACACTTAAATCCTGTCTGAGCTTAATCTTCTTACAGTTTCGTAAGACTATACTGCTTGCACTAAGACACATTGGTGGGTGACAATCAAACAGGAAAATTACTGATAAAATATTAAATATTTGTATACAGAAGCATCAAATTTGAGATACCAAAACACAGTATGAGACGCTGAGAAGTATCAGATTTGATATTCGCGTTGTGATTCCTGTAGAAGCTGGTATGAGGTGTGTGTTTACCTGATACTGAACTTTCATAGTAATCTACCAAACACAGGGCAAAATACGTGTGAAAGAAAGGCAAGCTCGCTCTCTTTTCTCGTGAAGAGAAATAAATGGTGTGTGATTTGTGTGATTAATACAATTGGGGTCTAATGCTGTAAACTATACTCAAATGAAATGTGGTTGGTATTATATAATATATAATATTCTTTCTTTTTATTGAATCCAGCTCTACTAAGCTCTGAAAGATGAAGGAGGAATATCTGATAGCAGTGTTGAAAAAAGCAATTGAACGGAATAATAACAGTAGCAGATGTTAGATGCCTAAGATAATTCTGATAGACAAAGTCTGGGTGCTGATCAAATATCCATAATGAGATGGGTCTCTTTTTTGGCCGTGCTTTTCTGTTGCTGAAGAGATGGAAATCAATGGCTTGCTGTGAGGAGTAGTGGGTAGATAGAAGGTATTTACAAAGACAGGTTAAACACAAGTTTGGATAGATTGCTGGAAGTTGACCAGTTGTGAGTAAAAGTATTAATCAAACTTAGGAACAGAACAAGTTTTAGCACTGGTTTTTTTCATTCAGATTCTTAAATTCCTTCTCAGAATGGCGAAGCCTGACTAAATTCTTTTATTTTGTGTGTCTGCGCAGTCAAATGCTCCTGCTAGTTGTTAAATTCAGAATCTGGATTAGTTCAGAAAAATGATTCCTAGTGGCTTAGCCACTACCATTTTCAGATGTGAATGGCACCTGAAAGAGAAATCATTGGCATTTTAAGTCTTCTCAGTTCCCAGCAACTGTCCTCATTTCATACTGGCAAGGATGGTCCCATGTGACTAGGGTTTCTGGGTGTTTATTACTCCTAAAAATAACCCCAAACAAGACTTAACAGTAGCCTTAAATAGTGTGTCTATAAGTATCCTTCTTATTAGTCGCCTCCCAAATAAAAGTGTCACCTTTTCAACAGACTGCTTCTGACTTCTTCCCTGGATAAAGTCTTTAATCATGTTAATAGTGCAGAGCCAGGAATGTTGTGTGATATGCTTACTTTAGTTCATTTTGTTAACAGTTAACTGTGTTAACGATTGTTTATTTAAGTTTTTGAATAGCTGCTTTGATGGTACCAGTTTATTTCAGTTGCATGGTAGCCAAAATTATGATCTGTTTTATGTTTTCTGTTTCTGGCAATCACTCTTACGATGTAGAGGGGCAGAACAATTAGTTTGTATTTTAGACCCCAAGCACACTTTGTATGAAGGGAAGACTGTGGAGTTTCTTGGAGTAAACTGCTAAGATTTTATGTTCACGTCTTTTAAAGAATGTGGTCAGCAGCAGCTTTCATGAAAATTCTGAATATCAGAATTAGATGTCTCTGGGTGTTGTGTGTGATGCTCTCTAAGAATGCTGCTTGCAGACAGGTGTGGTTTGCATCAGCATCTTTCCCATGTTAAAGTAAGTCAGTCTTTTTTGCGTCCCTCCATCATGTCAGTTGTTTGCAAACCATGTCACATGGTTTGCTACTGTGAAATTAATAATGAACATCTCCTTCTTCTGGTTTGTCCAAGGCAAATTTTAAACCGAATACTAAAAACTGGACTGGTGTTCCAATCCGATAAAAAATGTCCATGCATCTTTTTTGTGTCTTTTTAATGAAGTCCTGTAGTTCATACAATTCATTCAAAGTGAAAAAGAAAGTTGCTTTCCCATTGACTGTTAGGTTGAGGGGAAAAAAAAATTGGTTGAGATTGCAGACTCAGAAACGTGACCTGTTACTGCAGGGAGAGGTTTAAACAGCTTCTAACTACCACAGTCTGGTGTAGAGCATAATAAGAGTTAAAGCCTAGTAGCTCTTACTTTGCAGCTGCTATGAAGAAACTTTGCCTCAAGAGCTTATATACTGAAAGGAAGATACTTTTTGTGAGATGGAGGTTTCATATTTGGTTTCAGTTCACAGACTAATTTACCATTAATTTTAATTTTTGTTACACTTTGAAAGGAACGTATTTGTTAGCAATTTGGTGTATCTCTTCAGAGAGAAAGCTCAAATAATTTTGCATGCAGTCAACTACAGTAAAGGTGCTGCTTCTTCAAGTTTTAAGGGTACTCGTGAAAAAGAGGAGGTAAAAACTTTTTGGTTATGATAAGTAGTTGATTCAGCTATTAAGTTTTTTGGTAGGGAATGTATCTAAATGCAGTTATTTAAGAAGGTTCACTTTTAATTGAGCAAGGCTCATTGCAGTAGAGGTTGGACTAGATAACCTTTAGAAGTCCCTTCCAACTCAAACTATTCTGTGATTCTGTAAATCTGTGTAAAGGCTTTTATGTTAGAAAACTCCTATTAACACTTTAATGTGAAAATGCCTTTAGATGTGGCATAGCATAAATATAATTGGTGAAAGTGAAATAGGTGATTGTGGCATGTTTTGTTAAACTTCATTTGGTCTAACTGAAAGATTCAAATATGCTTAATAAACTGCATGCTTCTTCTGAGTAGCCACTTGTAAACTGAATCTGTGTTCTGAAAGTCAAAAGCAGTATTCTTTTGCATTGCTATTACTCTAGATATCATAGGGCCACGAGGGTTTGATTTTTGAAAGTGTGCTTTCCATGAGTCTTGCAACACAAGTGGTGATTTGGCTGTTTTTCATTTGTTCTGTTTTTTGTCCTGGTGAGGGGGAATGTCTCTGTGTGTGTGTCCCTGGCCACTCTTCTGATCCCTTCCTTACATATATTTAACAGTTTGAGTCTACGCTGTTATTTTTTGTTAAATACCTAGAAGAGTTTTATGGAGATTGAAATGCTTGAGTGTGGTAAGAGATAGTTAAGTAAGATAATAGAGTGGATTTGGGGAACCAACAAATAGAGATTAAACAGTATTAAGGGCAAGTTTAGGGATCTTGGATGTGAATTGGAGACTGGGTCAGTGCATGTAATCTTCTTGAACAGGATTTTGTACCAAGTCCAAACTAGAAGTTATATATTCTGCTCAGTCAGGTAGGAAGAAAAGAAACTGAGAAAATAGAGGGAACTGAAAAGTTTCCTGAAATACAGATTTTTATTTTGAATAGTTATAAATATTTTATGTCATCAGTTTCTCTTCATACCCTCTCCCTATGCTTGGTGAGATGAAGTTTAAAAAAACAAAACAAAAATGCCACAACAACAACAAAACACCCTAAAACCAAACCACAAAAAAATCTTCCTCTGGACTATTACAAAGGTATCCTGGACAGTATTGCAGTTTGTCTTTATAGTGATTTGTGAATGGACATGCTCCTTGAAAGCGAGATTCACATCAATAAGATCAATGAATAATGTCTGTCATTCCAGGTTTCAAAAAAACTTGATAAAGTGAAGCTGTAATTTTCAGAGTCCAAATGGAGTTGACTTTGTCCTGGGAACATGGGGCTCAAGTTGTCTCTCATAGAAGCATATGCTGTTCTCATCTGATTCTTAAAATGACTCCTGCATGGTTTCTAACTAAATGGGTATACAGGAGGTTTTTTTTTTTATCTTCTTACTACCTCAGAGTTTTTTCAAAACAAAACTTAGCAAAGTGAGAAAATTAGGCATTTGTGGTTTGTTCCAGACATAAAACATATAAGCATAGTTTGCCAGCCAAGGAGTCATTGTATTCTTCTGGCTGCCGAGAGGCCTGCTCTCAGTCTTTCAGGTCTAGTGAGCTACGCAGTTTAGATATTTAATAGCAGCTGGGGGGGTTCCTACCAGCCTTCTATATATTATTTTTGGTCAGGTTTTTTTCCCTATAAAGTTGGAAGCAACGTGTGTTAAGTAGACATCCCTTACAAATTGCTAAATCTTCAGAAAATGAATGTTAGCAGGTCTACAGCAATCGTGTACATTATGTCCCTCGTAGAAGGTGAAGCATTTTCATTCATCTGGTGATTGTATCTGAGCTGTTACCACTGTGACCTTGGACCTGCACATAGCGTCATTACAGCAGGTTTTCTCAGGAATAATGGCCTGCAGTGTTGGAATCACCTCTTTTTTTCCCCTCCTTTGGGTGTAGCTTGTGGTTTATGGCAATCATGTGTGTGCACAGAGGTTAATGACCGGCAGGCGCTGACTCAGCAGTTGTCTTGAGCAGCGTGTGCTTTGGTGAATGCCAGCAGCTTTGTAAGAAGAAATGGCTGAGAGGGTTTGAGCAGCTCCTGGTGAAAAATGTTACTATGTAGAATCACAGAATGGTTCGGTAGGAAGGGACCTCTGGAGATCACCTAGTCCAACCCCCCTGCTAAAGCAGGTGCACCCAGAGCAGGTTGCACAGGATCATGTCTAGGTGGGTTTTGAATATCCCCAGAGAAGGAGACTCTACAACCTCTCTGGGCAGCCTATTTGAGTCCTCTGTCACCCTCAAAAAAGTTTTTCCTCATATGCAGATGGACCTTCCTGTGTTTCAGTTTGTGCCTATTGCCCTTTGCGCCTATTTGCCCTGTTGCTGAGCACTGAAAAGAGTCTGGCCCCATCCTCTTGACACCCCCCTTAAGATATTTGTATGCATTGATAAGATCTACCCTCAGGTGTCTCTTCTCCAGGCTACACAGGCCTGGCTCTCTCAGCCTTTGCTCATAAGAGAGATGCTCTGATCCCCTCATCACCTTCATAGTCCTCCACCAGACCCTCTCCAGTAGTTCCTTGTCTTTCTTGGACTGGTGAGCCCAGAACTGGACTCAACAGTCCAGATGTGGCCTCATCAGGGCAGAGCAGAGGGAGAGGATCACCTCCCTGGACCTGCTGACCACATGAGAAAAACATTGTGGAGGAGCCACTTGTTACATGGGAGAGGAGTCCAGGGGAAGGACACTCACCTGGGGACCCCCGGCATCTCTCTTTCTGTCTGGCTGCAAGGTAGAGCTCTTTTTTCCTCTCCTTCCTTTCATTTTTATTTCTTTCTCCAAAGAACTTTCACCACTGGAGATTTTAGTTACTATATCCACTAATAAATCTTTGCACATGTGAACCTGTCTCAACATCCTTTGTCTAACTACCTGTTTCTCTTGAAGACTTGCAGATTTGCAGCATCCCACCCCCCCAGTCTGTTTTTTTCCTTAATTGCATATTTGCTCATTAAATAATTCAGGTGAGGTTACAACCAAGATGCATGAAACTGTTATATAGAGGGCTATTTCTATAAATGAAGGCTGAAGGGATAATAATGACTCTGTACTCCTCTGCTTTGCTATTTTTAGTAACAGTTCAGGCTGCTGTGTTGTAAGAGAGACTTGGATTAAGTTTAGTAGCAGTGTGCCAACAGCTGATTATCTGTTTGTTTGTTGTTCTTTTCTGTAGTGGGGTTTTTTTTTTGTGTTTACACTGAACAAGATACTTGTAGTTTTTAGTTAAGACTAGAATATCTTTTAGTTCCATTCCAGAGTTGAATAGCATTGAGGTGAAAACTGAAATGACAACACGGTTTGGTTTTACGAGTTATGGATTGTTGACTATATTATATGATCTTGTGCTACTGCAAGCCAAGTGTAATTCAGATGTGAACTGCATGCATCACCAAATACTCAAGGTCTGATAATCATTGTTGGATTATTCCTCTTTGTTACTTTTTTCTATTATTAAATGGTCTGGTTTGCCTCAGAAAATAAATGTTTCCTTACAATTCCTTGCAGATTCCTGCTTCAGTGTCTTGAGGATCTTGATGCTAATCTACGGAAACTGAATTCACGTTTGTTTGTTATTCGTGGGCAGCCAGCAGATGTTTTTCCCAGACTGTTTAAGGTAAATGCCTCTTGCAGTTGTTGTTTCTGTCCACAAATATGACTGACAAACTGATTTCAACTAGGAATATTTCTTGCACTATTTACTTCAGTGCAAGTTATCCATACAAATACTTAACTGTCCTTGCAGTTTCTCATTAAGGTTGTTTCTGTTTGTTTTGAATTTTTCCCCTTTACTGTACATATCACCAACTGAACTGAGTTGCTCTTAGACTTTACTGGTTTTTGCTTTCTTTCTTTCCAGAAATGGAATTGATTTCAAATGGCTTGCTGAGTGTAGGTACTGAATATTACTACATTTTCCTTTTCAGGTTCCCTTTGTAATACTGAAATATAATTCTGTGCACATGAATCCAGGTTCAAAGCCTGACCTGTAAAAGCAATGTTTTATTTAGGCCAAATATCTAATGTGATTACTTTTTCATTAAAGGTGATTTAATAAACCTTTTCCTAGTAGTAGGCTTGTTAAAAGCATAGAGCAACTAAAAAGCAATTTCTAGTCAAAGAAGTTTAAAGTTTTTGTGGGAAAGAGTCTTATTATTGAGAAAATTAAATCTGTGAGGGTTTGTTACTGATACTAACATGTCATCCATGGATAATAATGTATTTAAGGTAATAATACTGTAATAGGATAGTAAAAATGAACACTTTGCAGATTGATTTGAACTGAGGTGACTGAAAGAAGTGAGACTGTGGGGAAAAATTAGATATCCATTTTTCCAAAGAGATCATATTTTCAAGATTTTTATTCCCAGGTCTTCAACACCAAGCTGAAAACTCCACCAAAACTCACATTTCCATCTTTATTCTTGTGCTTTAGTCCCTGGGAAATGCTAACTGGCTGATACTCCTACTGGTGTTTCCTTGATTTCTCCTGAGTGAAGAATTTCCTGCCAGTAGTATTGTGGCATTAGTTGCTGCTTGCAACCCCTGAGATACTCAAGCTTGTTAGATTTGTCTGCCAAACTTACTTTGATTGCATTTAAATAGGGGCAAAGATCTTGCTGTTGTTAGGTTGCCATCTGGGTTTGAGCAACATATGAAAAAATTTCTTAAATACTTCAGTGGCTACTTGGACAACTCCTATTTCAGATCTTGCTACTAGCCTGATCTTTCTATGCCTAACAGCATTGGATTGCCATATTTTCAGAATATTAATTTTAATGCTAAGAAGATAATGAAAATAACTTATTATATAGATAGCATACAGCAATCAAAAAAGAACATTGACATCTGTCTATGTCTTCTGGTTTCTCAAATTACCAAAAAGTGTCTTTATCATGTATTGGTTCACTGAGGGGAAACCAGGACATTAGGACATCCTCTGACCTCAAATAAGTTATTGAAGCTCTTGAGGACTTCTTCACTTCTGGCCGAAGCCTACCTGGAATATGCATCTACCTAATGTAATTAATCTCCCAGGTTCTTTTGCCAGAGCAGTGGCTTTACATCAGGCATGTGCAGTGCAGTGAAGGGCTTATAATACTGAACCAAGGTTTTTAGATCATCCTCATTAAATGTCTCAAACGAGAGCAGCGATTCTGATCCTGAAGAATGAACACATGTGGACAAGATGAGTTCAGTTAAGTTTGGCTGGGAAAAGATAGCTTTAGTTAAGTCATGGTAGGAGACAGTGGAATTTCTGTAGAGCCTCGTGTCAGGGGTCTTATCACAGATGCCTGCATATGTGGATTCCCTGGGAATGAATGTATCACAGCCATGTTTTGGTAAGGGTTTCCTTTTCACAGGCTGAAGGACAATTCCTTCAATGGGCAGAGATCTGATCTATCTTCATCCTTACAAAAGGCCTCAAACACCTTAAGGCTCTTTCATGCCAGGCAAGTTTTGGTTGGTTCACAGAATCACAGAATATGCCGAGTCGGAAGGGACCCAGAAGGATCATCGAGTCCAACTCCTGGCCTTGCACAGGACCATCCCCAAGAGTCACACCATGTGCCTGAGAGTATCATCCAAATGTTCCTTGAGCTCTGTCAGGCCTGGTGCTCTGACCACTTCCCTGGGGAGCCTGTTCCAGTGCCCAACCACCCTCTGGATGAAGAACCCTTTTCTGATATCCAACCTAAACCTCCCCTGACACAACTTCATGCCATTCCCTTGTGTCCTCTCACAAGGAAATTGTAGACTGTGCTGAGGTCTCCCCTCAGTCTCCTTTTCTTCAGGCTGAACAGACCAAGTGCCCTCAGCCACTCCTCATACAGCTTCACCTCAAGGCCCTTCACCATCTTCATTGCCTTCCTTTGGACACTCTCTATCAGCTTAATATCTTTCTTATATTGTGGTGCCCAAAACTGCACACAATATTCGAGGTGAGGCCACACCAGTGCAGAGCAGAGCGGGACAATCCCCTCTCTCAACCAGCTGGCGATGCTTTGCCTGATGCCCCCCAGGACACAGCTGGCCCTCCTGGCTGCCAGGGCACTGCTGACTCATGTTCAACTTGCCATTGAACAGATTTTTGCGATGACATCAGCAGCTCTTTGAGGATTCTAGGATGAATCCCTTCAGACCCTATAGATTTGTAGGGATCCAGCTGGAACATCAGACCCCTCACAATTTCAGGGTTGATTGGGAGTTAATCATTCTCACACTCATGTCCTCCAGCTCAGGGCACTGAGACTCCCTTGGTCCATCATCTGTGTTGAAGACAAAGGCAAAGGAAGGGTTAAACACCTCTGACTTGTCTCTGTCCCTGTTTGTGAGGTGACCATCCTCATGCTGTAAGGGGCCAATGATATTTCTATATTGCCTATTGCCATTCATATATTTGAAAAATCTCTTTTTATTGTCCCCCACATTCTGGCCAACTTCAACTCCAGCTTAGCTTTGGCCTCACGGATTTTCTCCCTGCAGTGGCAAGCAGCTGAATTCTTCTCATGTCACTTGACCTTGCTTCCACTGGGCATACACCTTCCTTTTTTGCCTTATTTCCAAGAGAAGATCCCTGCTCAGCCAAGCTGGCCTTCTGCCTCGCCTGCTTGACTTCGAACATTTGGGAATTGCCTGTTCCTGTGCCCTTAGGAGCTGATGTTTGAAAAGTGACCGGCACTGATGGACCCCAGCACCTATAAAAACACTTTCCCAGGAGGTCTTACTTACTAATTCCCTGAGCAGCCTGAAGTCTGCTCTCCTCATGTCCAGAGTTGAGGTTTTGCTAGCACTTTTCCTTCTGTCAACAGAGATTTTAATCACCTTGTGGTCGCTGTGGCCAAGACAGCCACCAATCTCCACTTTGCTCTTGCCTCATTCTCTTCAGTTTGTTCTGGGCTGCTCTCTGGCTCAGTAAAGGAAATAGAATTGGAATAATCACTAATATTTTGAACACATCAAGTTGCTAAAAGCATCCGCCAGTATGTGCAAAATTATTTGTGTCTATACTACTAATTGTCTAGCTTGTGGTGATGTGATCCGGGTATATTCACATTACGTAGCACTTGTCTCGGAGTTCCTTGACTCCTTTCAGGACATGACTCTGGCTCTTGGACACATTTTTTATGGTCGTCTTTTCAATATGCCAGAGGAAAGAAAGATGTAGAAGACTGTCTGCTGCAACAGTGGTTTTACATTATGAAATGGGAAATTTGCTTGAGGATTCAAGGCCTGCTGGGTTAGTCTTGGCAGACTTAAGGCTGGACAGAGCCCAGCCTTCTTTCAAAGAACCAGCACTCCTTGGAATTGCCTGTCCTTGGGGCTGGGCTTCATCTAAGAGAGAGCTAGAGTTTGGAAATGAAATAGCACCCCAGGTGAGCAGCGCTGAGTGCCCTTGTCTCATTAGTGTAAATCCAATTCTCTGAAATACTCTGGCTTGTGTATTTAAATCAAGTGATTAAGATTCTGAGGGATTAGAAGGTTATTTCTTTGAGTTTGATTAGCATGATGCCTTTCTAGGATCATTCTGTGCATACTTCAGCTTTCCAATTTTCTACTGTTGCAGAAGCTTTAGCCATTAGTTGATCCCTTTGTTCACTTCTTTTTTCCCCACCTGTGACTATTGGGCTTAGTAAAAGCATCTGTGACATAAAGGATATTAGACTTCAAGGCATAAGGCACTATCTTTTTAGGAGACAGCCTTTTTTTTTCTTTTTCTAATTGAGAATTTGAAGACTGTCTGAGTGAGGAGTAGGGATTTCAAAAAGGTAAAGTAAGTACGTGGTGTTTGGTTCGAAGGCAGGGCAGTATTTCTGCCCTCTGCCCCTGAAACTTCAGTTCTGCTGTTGAAGTTGACGGGCACATGTAAAAAGCTTTTCTGCAGAGCAAGACACTGCTGCTGATCAATGTTCAGAAGGTGTCATCTTTCCCTTCTGTTGTGTCTCAAGGTATATGGATCCTAAAGTTAGAGATGAATTTTCAAAATTTGCACAGAAGTAGTCCTGTTACTGTGTGCACCCACAGTAATAGAACAGATGGAAGCTTTTTTATGCCCGATTCCTACTTACATGCCAAAAAGCTGGACTTTGGTTTTGCTATTCTGGGTGTCTGAATGTATTTTGGACCTTTCTGTATCTCTGATAACTACCTGCAGATAGTAGCTGGTGTTCCATTCTGCCCCTGTCCTTCCAGTTCTCCTTCCCCTCACCCTCTGTCATGCAGCTGAGTTGCTGAAGGACCACATTTTTGGTTTGTGTTGTAGGAGTGGAACATTGCAAAACTTTCAATTGAGTATGATTCTGAACCATTTGGGAAGGAAAGAGATGCAGCTATTAAAAAGCTGGCTAGTGAAGCTGGAGTGGAGGTCATTGTTCGGATTTCCCATACATTATATGACCTAGACAAGTAAGTTACCATTACCTCTGGTTTTAAAAAGGAAAAAGAAAAACTTGAAGTTTTATGTAGTATTTGTTTAGGTATTGTGTGCTACTTTCTACTCAGAGCACTTTATAATTAGGGAAACTACAAATTTGGTTTATGTTTCTTTTCGTCCATCCAAATTTTATTATATACTGAGTAGAATTTGGAACTCCAAAGAATTATATGTAACTGTATCTGAAATGCAGTTTTAATTTGGAGTTCTTTTGAATATAATGTTTATGTTAATTAATTGTCTTTTAATATTTCTTTTATTATTGGTCTTTTATTTCTTTACCTTGAACTGTCCCTGTTCATTACTTTCTCATTCATGAGGAATGAAGAAAATTGAATTGCTTATAAACAGTTAATTTATGTCTCCCTAGAGGGGAAAAAAAGATGGTAAAATTAAAGTTCAAAGTGTCTGGATTACCATGTGTATCTGTGATTTTTATATAGCATGCTAGAGGAAGATAAAAAGATATTTCTCTGTATGTATCGCTGCGTATATTTTATAAAACAAAATGTTTAAATACTATTATCTGACACACCCTCTTTGCTTCTTTTCTTTTTCTTTAATCCAGAATAATAGAGTTAAATGGAGGGCAGCCTCCTCTTACTTACAAGCGATTTCAGACCCTCATTAGTCGAATGGAACCTCTGGAGATGCCTGTGGAGACCATAACCCCAGAAGTGATGAAAAAATGTACTACTCCAGTTTCTGATGACCATGATGAGAAATACGGTGTGCCATCGCTTGAAGAGCTGGGTATGTTCTAGGATTGCTTTGACATTATGAAATAAGAGAGATGTAATCTACCACTTAAAATAACAATGAGGGAGATCCTACTTGTGGTTAATTGTTATACCGATACAGTTACGACGTACAAAAGGAACAAAAAAGGATAATCAACTCCATAAATTAAAGTAAAATAGTTGTAATTTTGGTTACCCTGCATATTGCAAAGCTGAGAGCTTGAAAATAATTCAGAAAATGATAGAAAGGTCACCTTTTACCAAAAGAAAAAAAAAAAAACAGAACACAAAAAAACCACACAGAAGAAGTGGGATTGAAGTAAGACCATTCAGCATGTAAAATTTGTAATGTATATTAATGTAAGTGTAAAAGTAAAAATTTAATTTTGCTGCAAGTTAGAGGTATTGGATGTGCTTTGAGAAGATTTGGTGACATGCTGTTTTAAAACTTGTACTTTTACGTGTGTCCAACTTAGGGTTTTTCTCAAGATGCAGTAAAATAGTCAGGTATCAATATGCTAGAATTTTGTTGCCCTACAGGATAAGCAAACAAGGAATTTCTTTGTTTCAATTTGTCTTTCAGGATTTGATACAGATGGTCTGCCTTCTGCAGTATGGCCAGGGGGAGAAACAGAAGCTCTCACTCGATTGGAAAGGCATCTAGAACGAAAGGTGTGCTTCAGATCATTGCGAGTTCCAAGTATCTGGGAAACATAGTTACTCTTTGCTATGAAATGTAAAGGGATTTGGACAAGTCCTGTTAAAAAAAATCTAACCCACAAACTTCAGGCCTCAATATAATGATATAAATCAATATTTTGTTTCTTAGTTTTAGAAGATGATAGCAGGTTGTCTTTGAATTTTAGAGAAAGTCTGTTTTACTGTTTTATACTAAAAAGAATTTTTTTTGAGGTAATTTTATTTGAAACATACTACTTATAATTTTGAAGGGGAATTCCTCTGAAAGCTAGGTTGGCTAGGTTTCCAATGTATTTAAAAGAAAGGGTCAGACAGGTCTGGAAGACAGTTTGTGCCTTCTGCATTAAGATGAATTACCTTCCAGAGGTTCCACTGATTCAGAAGGAACCCCTGGATGTTGTAGGTAACATGATAATCTGTGCACTCTTTGGATTCGGTTATAGACAGTGTATGATTTCTCCCTTTATAAGTTGCTACATAGCCTGTAGTCTGATATTGCTGTGTGGCTTTTGTCTTCTTAAGGCTTGGGTAGCAAACTTTGAAAGACCACGAATGAATGCAAATTCCCTTCTGGCAAGTCCTACAGGGCTTAGTCCCTACCTCCGCTTTGGCTGCTTGTCCTGTCGTCTGTTTTATTTCAAGTTAACGGACCTGTACAAAAAGGTAGGATTTCTGTGTAGTCAGCTGCATATATTCTTAGGTGCCATAATTTTCCTCTACTTCTCCTAATGAAATGTTTTTCTTTAATGATGATCTTCAGGTAAAAAAGAACAGCTCCCCTCCCCTCTCCCTCTATGGCCAGCTGTTATGGCGTGAGTTTTTCTACACAGCGGCGACTAACAATCCACGGTTTGATAAAATGGAGGGGAATCCTATCTGTGTTCAAATTCCATGGGATAAGAATCCTGAGGCTTTGGCCAAATGGGCGGAAGGCAGGACAGGTTTTCCGTGGATTGATGCAATTATGACACAGCTTCGTCAAGAAGGTTGGATCCACCATTTAGCCCGGCATGCTGTAGCATGCTTTTTGACTCGAGGTGACCTCTGGATTAGCTGGGAAGAAGGAATGAAGGTATTTCCTATTCTTGAATATCTTAAAGTGCCTATTAGAGTTTCTGATTGTCATTCTAGAATTGTTGTTACTACACCGTGTAAGTTGAAATTTAAACCTTAAGCTGTGGGCAAAACGAAATCAGTTCTGTTAAACCAGTCATGCTGAAATTTTGCCTCTCGAATGCCTCCTTTTATTGGAATATTAAAGTGTTTCTTGCAGTCATAATAGGTCTGAAATTCTTTTAAATTTGAGATTTCCTCCTAAATCTTGGCAAATAAACATGGATTACTATTGAGATTTTTTCCAATCATTTTGTGTGAACAATTGCTGTTCACATCTTGCGTCTGCTTCCCTGCAAAGGGAAAGCACTATGAGAATTAAAGGGAGAAAACTAAAAGCTGAGAATGGGCAAAAGGATAGAAATTGCTGAAAGGACAGTGTTAGAAGTGTGAGTAAGGGCAACATGATTTGGCTGAAGGTTCAGTGCAATTAATTCTATACAAGTATCTAAGAGATGCTGAAGTTCAAATATAAAATGTCAGTCTTCTGAAGAAAACAACGGAATGATTTAATCTCAGCCTTTGAATCAGTGTTACATTTTCAGAAAGGTAGCACATCTTTTACTGAACAATCATAATCAATGAAAATCTGATGATCAAACAATTGGGTTTTTAACCTAAAAAAGAACTTACTTGCCATCGGGATTTTGACCTCATATTTATATATGTATATACTCTTAGGAAATTCTGTCTTCCTTAAATCAGTTGTAAGCAAACATCATTCATTTAAAAATAAATTGGTTACACAACAAAAGAAGCTGCTTTAGGAATCTTCCTTTTGCAGTTCCTAGATAGAGACATCAAAGATGTCTTTTGCATCAGCCAACAACAAAGCTGCATAATACAGAAAAATGACAGCTTGTTCCTCCTTTTGCAATAATACAGATATACGGAGGGCCCAGACTTGTACAGTGGTCCATAGCTTGCAAAACTTAATCTGGCCTTCCACGTGATGTTATTTCCAGAGTCTTATTACATGGCAGCATCTAGTGGAACAACTGTGTGCTAACACTTAATGCCTGAAGATCTTGTTGCATTATGAGTCACTTTCTATTTAAAATGTTTTTTGAAAATGTTTTTAAGATAAATCTTATTTTTTCAAAACAAACTGTTTTGTCCAAATAGTTGCAGATATTTAGACAAAGATACTTTTGTAACACTTATTCAGTGTATACTGTGGAATGAATGTCTTATTGAATATATGGAGAGAGATTATTGTTTAATGGTATTGTCTTATTTAGACTTTGCATAGGATTAATATTAGTGGAAGTTGGATGGCAGTAGTAAGATGTTGAGGCATGAAGAAAGATGATGGTTTCTTTGGAATTTAAGAATGCATCCTCAAAACTGTGACTTACTAGATTAACTATTGACCTTCAAGAACACAACTTCTGAATGTTTGCGGTATCCTGAAACTCTTGAGTCCTACTCTTGGGATTCCTCACATAGTGAAAGCATGCAAGTTGAGGTATTCAGACCAACAATTTAAATTTGTACTTTGTACCTTCCCTGTTTTCTGGGAAAGTTTGCAAAGCTTACTCAATTGTGATGTGATGAAGCAACTCTTCTGAAAATAGCAAATGCCACTTGCAAGCAGTCAGGCTCCAGCCATCCTCTGGGGATTTATTTTTCAAGGCTGTGTTTGTATAAGAATGTGTAGCTTTTTCAGATGTTTACAAGTTTGCTTACAGGTTAAAAGCCTATTCTTGAATTATTTTTTTTCTTTTCTTCTTGAGTTTAGCATTTAGGTAAGTATTTGCAATTGCATACTGAGCATTCTGTTTATATTGCCAGGTAAGAAAGAGCTGAAATCAGAAACTCAGGAAAAAATAGTGAAAAAGTATTTTGAAAATAATGAAAAGGTGTCTTGAAGGTGTGTCATGTTCAGACTAACTTGTTGCTCTAATTTCTTAAGGTGTTTGAAGAGCTGTTACTTGATGCAGATTGGAGTGTGAATGCTGGAAGCTGGATGTGGCTATCCTGCAGTTCCTTCTTTCAGCAGTTTTTTCACTGCTACTGTCCAGTAGGTTTTGGCAGAAGAACAGACCCAAATGGGGATTATATCAGGTAACTCACAATCCAGAAATGGCAGTAATTGATTCATGGATGTTACTTATAATGTCAAGTAGCTTTATACTTAACGTGACCTTTTTATTATTTTTTAAGACGTTATTTGCCAGTACTTAGAGGTTTCCCTGCAAAATACATCTATGATCCTTGGAATGCCCCAGAGAGCATCCAGAAGGCTGCAAAATGTATCATAGGAGTTAATTATCCCAAACCAATGGTAAACCATGCAGAGGCAAGCCGTCTGAATATTGAGAGGATGAAACAAATCTACCAGCAGCTTTCACGATACAGAGGACTGGGTATGGTTATAGACTATTAGCTTTATTTGAAAATTTCTATCATCTTCTAGCAATTAATAATTTAGTCCCATGACAGTGGTAATAAGGTGTAAAGTCAGAGTGGTGACCAGGGTTGTGTATCCAAATAAATGAAAATATTATGTGTAATCAAGAAAGAAAAGAAGTTTGAGGGGAGTGCCTCTTTCCAAATATTACCCTGATTTTTTTTCTGTGGGTTTTTGGAAGTATTTTGGTTAAACTGGGTCTTCTGTGCATTCTGATACTCTTGTATAGATAGGTTTTAATATCAGTGATTAGAAATTTAATGTAGTTCATAACTTCAGCCATACTGTATTTGCATTTGCAAATGCTGTTGCTTGAATAGGTATCAATGCATCCCCTGGTATCATTCTTCCCCTTTGCTCTGAGAGGTAAACATGTGCATTTGTACTGCTCAGAGCAAGATGTGAGCAGAGAGTATATTCAGGTATTGGATATTGAATCAGGATGCATTGAACTGTAATGGAACATACTGAGTACGTGTAACTAAGAAATACTGGAAAAGTTATGCAGAATATTATGTAGAAAAGTTATGTAAATGTGAACTAAAATTACTTGGGCAGATCCCAGAAGCAGGCAAGACAGAGAGGTGTTCTCCTTTTATATAGGTAAACCACTCAAGGTGAGGGGGGAGAATAGCTATCATGAGGAAAAAAGCATGCTATGCTTACTCTGTTTCTTTGCTCTATTTCTTTATATATTTTATTTTGTTGCCTAGGTCTTCTTGCAACAGTGCCTTCTAATCCAAATGGAAATGGAAATGGTGGCCTAATGGGCTATTCACCAGGAGAAAGCATTTCTGGTTGTGGTAGCACAGGAGGTCAGTCAAATTCTTTCAAAACATAGAATTATTGGAATGGAACCACACAAACTTCTATAATGCCCTTGCCATTATGTATTGTAAGAAATAACTGTTTCCACAAGACAGTTTTGAGTGCAAGTCAGAAACATTTTCAACTTTACTCACTGTTTGATAGTATTTATATAGAGACATCTTCAAATTATTTTTTAATCTCAGATATGTAAGAAGTTTTAACCTGTTTTCTTCCCCTCTAAAAATTACTTATTAACATGTATCAAACAGTTTGATTTTCTCCTAGAAGTCTGTAAGCATCCTGACACTTATAATAAGGAGTGACTTGTGAACTTTCAAGTCAGAACTTTGAACTTTTAAAGTTTTCTGATGCTGGCATTAGATTGCTTACTGGAATTTATTGCTACTAAAAAAAAACAGGATTAAGACTGTTAAGTATTTTGTACACCTTGGACTCTTCATTGTACAGGGATACAGCAGAACTGAAAATTTACTTATATTTTCTCTAGGCTTTAGTCCAGGTTAGAAGCACACTGTGGAAGACTGAGCTTATTGTTCTTTGCCAGAACAGTTCCTCTTGAAGATTTAAAGTCTAGACTCCATAAAGCTGGGTGCTTGAACTTTTATAAGTTCAAAAGATTTAGAAGACAAGAAGGGTTTAGTTTTAAAAAATTAACATTATGTGCACTCTTTTCTCCTTCATATACACTGAAATGTAAACTTGTACTTACACTTTTCACATCAGAAAATGTATTCCTTTTGTAGCAGGTTACAGTGTATTCATCTGAATTTGGAAAGACAAAAGCATTAGAGCTTTGGACCCGTTTTGGGGTGGTTTGACAAAAAAAAAAAAAGGCCACAGTAAGAAGTCTACCTCTTGAAGAGAGGGGAACACCTACCCCCACCCCCATTTTAAATTCCAAAACTGGAATTGTATTTTCTGTTATGTTTAAGTCTTTTCCCTGCCTCTCCAGGAGCTCAGCTGGGAACTGGTGATGCTCATACAGTTGTTCAGTCATGTGCCCTGGGAGACTCTCATACAGGAGCAAGTGGAATTCAGCAGCAAGGTATTATGGCAGTGCCTGTCTGTAGAGGATCTCCAAATCCTTGCAACTGTGGAAAACCAGGCAAAACATCAAAATAGCATGGATAGATTTTGGGTGACAGTTGCTGTCTACAACGTGAACTGGCCTTGTTTCTGTTCTTGAAACATAAAAATTATTTCTTAGAGTGAACTTGCTTGTCTTGTCACTTTTATCTCTAAAGTGAGCAGTGTTTGTATGTTTTGAGTGGGAGGGATCACAAGTGTGACTAAACAAAAATTAATAAACGTTATCCTAGGCTCTTGTAAATGAAAGATACTGAAAAAAGAAGTCCACCTTGTGTATTGGATAGCAAAATTTGTATGTTATCTTTTCTTGGATTTCACTGCCACTCTTTCCATATACAGTCAATTTCCATAGTTTTGTGTAGATATTCTCATATTGTGGAAGCAAATTTTTGTTAATTTAACTATCCAGAATCTTAAGCTGTGGTTTGTGTTAGATCAAAGTTGCAATCAAATTTAACACAACTATTTTTCCTTGCAGTCGTAACAGAGGTGGTGTGTTTACTGATCACGAAGTACTGTAATCTGTGTTTTGTTTAAGCATCCAGAACGTAACCGGAACACCGCAACTGTTCAGAACAAGAACCTTGCAACTGCTTCTGCTAATGGCACTATTTATGCAGAACACTGAGTTTCAAGGTTGCCAGTAGATAGTTTACGTGAATCAGAAGAAAGTTTGCGTCTTTCTTTTAAGTTACACTTGCTTTTTTTATTTTTCCACAACTAAGATTCACTAGTATTGCAATAACAAAATAATAAAGAGGATGAGGAGACTTGGCAGAAGTAATGTTAAAATTTATTTAAACTTAATTAAAGTGTTTGGACATATAAACATTCTGCTTGTTTCAAATATAATGCACAAATATGTAGGCACTTAATGTTCACTCTGCATAAATAAGTGCGTATATATTTAACTGCTGTGGGCTGCCGTGAGGCTTATTTTTCTTTTGCATAAGAACTATTCTGCATTCAGGATGGTTTCTGGCAGGATTTTTCTTGAAGATGGAAAATAAATCAATTGGCTCCTTTTTGTTGTTGTAAAGAACATAATTGTACACTTGCTTGCAGTTCTAAATTTTACTTATTATAATAAATATCTACTGTATCTGAACAGGTTACTGTCAAGCAAGTAGTATCTTACACTATGCTCATGGAGACAATCAGCAATCACACTTATTGCAAGCAGGTAATTTAAACAACAACAAAAAAAACCCAAACCACTTTTCCTGACTATATAAAGGTGCAATAGAGCCTTAATGTAAATACTGATTTTAAATTATCAGGAAGAACGGCCCTTGGTACTGGCATTAGTGCAGGGAAACGCCCAAATCCAGAAGAAGATACTCAGAGCGTTGGACCAAAAGTCCAGCGACAGAGCACAAATTAAACTGGTAAGATCTGAGACACCTTAAAGTTATCAAATCTCTGTACAGATTTTGTGTCTGTGATAACATTCATGTCGCTGCAGTGCACAGGATCCTAAATTATTGCTGTGAATATTTCTGTTCCAGGTACTGTACAAATAAACTACAAAATCCTGGCTCTAAGGGAGTTTGTGAACTATGAAATAGGAAGTAGTTACAAAAATAGAGCCAGACTAAAGATTATCAGACACAGATCCAGGTGTTAATGAAAGGGAGATGGATAGACTGTGGTTTTACATGTTAGCAGAGCTGCTTAAGTAGCTTCAGTTACCCTCTGCTCCCACATCTCACCCTGAGCTGTGCCAGTAGTACTGTTTGTGTGAATGTATGGTGACCTGAATCAGAAGACTAAGGCAACTTACAAGGAAAAGCTCATGGCCTGAATTAGAGTTTTAGAAATACAAGTGGACTAAGCAGAACATGTTTTAGAGACAGACTGCCAAAAACCTGTAAAATGCTGGTGTAGTTACTGTATGTGAAGATGTAGGTACAAATACGATTTGAAGATGTGAGCATTTGTCATTGGTCTGTAATTGAAGTAGGGTACTCAGATTGCTGAAGTTTGTCAAGCTGTGGAGAAAAGGACTTGAGTTTGGAGAAGGAGGCATTGTAGATAGATACACATAAACAGGTGTGAAAATATAGAGAGAGAGGCAGTAAATTGGAGAAGGAGTTCACTATGTGTAAAATCATCAGCATAGAGAAGATAACTGGATTTTGTGTTTTGGATAATGTTACTTGGGAATAGGATAGAGAAAAGAGAAAGCCAAAGATGTTATACCCTCTCCCCCCTGAGCTTGATTTGAGAGGAACAAGGAAGATGACCTGAAAATAATTAATACTAAGTTAAGTTAAAGAATTATTGCTTAAGGGGAAAGCCAAAGAATGGAGGACTGTCTGAAGCAAGAGGAGACAGGATTTAAAACTAGGAGTGTGGCTGCGTGGATTAAAGGTTATTGAGATGTCATTCCATCCTTATCTTTTTTTAAAAAGTAAGTGGAGAGTTGGTCATTATGGAGTTTGAAGAAAGGTAAGACTAGCACAACAGGTGGGATAATAGCACATGGAGAAACTTTGTTGGAATTGGAAGATAGGGATTCTGCAGAGCAAGTATAGGAGATGCATTCAGCATCTCTAGAGGTAAAAAGGGAAATTCAGTCTACTTCATGTGGATTTGACAGCAAGATCTAATTTTGCTTGTTATGTGGCATCAGCATTTTGTCGGAAGTTACTGTGGTGCATTATGAACAATTGTGTTGCAGTGATTTGATTCAGTGCAGAACCACAGCATTGTTTCCATAATGCTGTCAGTTGAAAAAGTGAGGTGAGACCTTAGTGATTGATCCATCTGCTGTTTTCTCACATACTGGAAGCCCTGTAAACTGTGCTTCTATGTTCTTAAGCTGATTTCTGGTTCTTGGATGGGCCTGAATAGAATGTAATTCCAAGAGAGTCTGTGTTTCAATAGCTGTCTAATCCTTAGTGTGTGTAGATTCATTCAGCATCCATGTTTTGTATTGCAGAATTCCTTAGGTGCTCGTGTCTGTGTAGAAGAAGTACCCGCAGAGCAAACGTCTGGTTCCTGTCTAAGCTCTTTTTCAATTGAGAGACAGGTTGGAGGGGTTTCCAGTTGGCAGAGAAGGCTGATTTTGCTAGGGGTGCTCAAAGCATGCTGCTAAAGCATTATAATCAATACAAAAATCAGCAAGATCACACTCAAAAACACTGCTGGCAAAAGGACATGCACTTCTAATAGCACTAAAGTACAGAGGCTTGTGTTGGGTTTCTCTTCTTTTTTTTTTTTTTTTTCTCTTCCCCCCCCCCTTTAGCCTCTAGGGAGTGAGAAATAAGAATGCTCAGTATTTGAGCTTATGCAAATGGAGGGACAGTGCTTTCTGCACTGAGAAGGGGGGAAAGAATATTGGTCCCTTGAATTACTTCTGCCTTCTTCAAAGACTCACATTAAACTGCTTAAGAATATTTTCTTTCTTTTTTCTTGCAGCTTTATTGGAAAAGAAGTTTACCACTCAAAGAACACACGGGACAAAATTCCTGCTACTCTGTATTGGAACTAAAGTGTTGTGAGAGTTCATGTTCTAAAATGACATACTTTTTCATAAATTATTTTCAATTGTTCTCAGTTGATGTAAACAAGTCCAATTTTTGGAATGCATTATTTCTAACTGGCATTTCTATGGTTTTTAACTTTTTAATGACTCTTTCACAAAGGGCAAATTGAGTTTTGTATATAAAGTATTTGGTGAAGAATTTGCTAACTTATTGTAAATATAAATATTCATGATTAGCGATAGACCCATCAATATATTTTTGATAATCTTTCATGTATATGGTAGTAGGAAAAGCTGTAGTGCTGTTCTGTAAAACGGATGAACATAGAAAGTTTTGAAATTTTTAAATTGTTATTATTTTTAGATTCCATACTTGAGCTCTGTATGATCGACTTCATATTTTCCCAATGTAAGTGCTTAGGACTGTGTTTAATCAAATACAGTAGAGTTGTAACATGATTTAATCACATCTGTGTATAAAACATATGCCAATTTTAGTCGAGTTGTACAATTCTCATGTATATGTCCAGTCCTTGTATTTCTCAGTTGCCTTGTTCAGTAATGACATACCTTGTTAATAAAAGAAAATTGTATATATAGATACATATGTTTGTCTTTTGTGTATTCTTATTGCTCCAGTACATATTTCCAAACAAAACTGTTTCAGGAAAAAATTACTGTTTCAGGAAAAAAGGAGGGAAATACACTTTTTAGATGTAATTCAGAAGTGATAAACAGTGAACTATGCTATCTTTCACTTCAAGTTTCATGATACTGAAGCAAAACACTATTCAAATTATCCAGGCCTTCTTCTTGAAACTGCATGCATGTATGTTTTCTGACCATTAAATGTTTTTCACCAATGTATTTATTAAGTGTTTCTCCAAAATCCATGTGTTTGGTTTTGGGGTTTTTTTTTCCCTGCTATAATTATAATTTGCTTGATAGCCAGGAAGTCTTTCCTGCACTGCAGCTAATTTGCTGCTCTTCGAGGATGTTAATTTCAGATTTGCTGAATTCTCAGTCAATACTGTCTCGATTGTTAAGAAAAGTTATATCTAAATGTTTTTTCAGACCATTAACACCTCTGAAGACCCAGTATGAATTGCTACATTTTGCATATAACTAGGTCAGTTACCTACTTGAGTGGGTGCACAGATTACAATCTTAGAATACCCTGAGTTAGAAGGGACCTAGAAGGATCACTGAGTTCAACTCCCACCCCTGCACAGGACAGCCCCAAGAGTCTCACCATGAGCCTGAGAATGTTGTCCAAACACTTGAACTCTGACCTGTTCCAGTGCCCAACCACCTTCTGGGGGAAGAACCATTTCCTAATATCCCACTTGAAACTCCCCTAACACAATTTCATGCCATTCCCTCGGGTCCTGTCCCTGGTCACCGGATAGATTGGTGCCTGTCCTTCTTACCCTCTTGAGGAAGCTGTAGGCAGCTATCAGGTCTTCCCTCAGTCTCCTCCAGGCTGAACACACCAAGTGACCTCAGCTGCTTCTTGTATGGCTTCCCCTCAACCCTTCACCATCTTTATGGACCTCCTTTGGATGCTCTCCAACAGCTTTAGATGCTTTTTATATTGTGGTGCCCAAAACTGCCACAATATTCAAGGTGAGGCCACCCCAGCGCAGAGCAGAGCTGGACAATCCCCTCCCTTAACCGGCTGGTGATGCTTTGCCTGATGCCCCCCAGGACACGGTTGGCCCTCCTGGCTGCCAGGACACTGCTGACTCATGTTCAACTTGCCATCAAATAGGACCCCCAGGTACCTTTCTGTGGCACTGCTTTCCAGCATCTCATTCCCCAGTCTGTCTGTACATCTGGGGTTGCCCCATCCCAGGTGCAGAACCCAGCACTTGCCTTTCTTAAAATTAATATGGTTGGTATTAATTAATTTGTGTTAATTATTAATTCTAAAGTGGAAGGAGTTAACTGTCTTCTTCTTAGTGTCGCATTGGTTACTTCCAGACATGGGGCACTTCCCTGTGTCCATTTAAAATTCAGATTAGATTTGTGGTTTGACAACATACGCAGCAGGGCACTTGCATCAGAATAAATTGCCATGGTACTAGATTTTTAGATTATAATTATTAATATAAATATCTCTATGTACTGCTTTGTATACACTAGCAAACTTAAAAGTACTAATAAGAAAATACAGGCTTACTGTCTTGAGGCAGAGAATCTTTGATCGATATTGAAGAAGAAAAAATGGTGAGAATTGAGAAGCAGATGCTAAGTATTTTTCACAGATCAGTCCAAGTAGAATGGGGGGTTTTTCTAGGGACATATGTAATCAGTAGAATATACAATTCTTTTGTTCTTTTAAGTAGTCTGAAAAAGAAAAAAAGTACTATAGGAAGTATTTTATTCTGTCAAGATCATATTGAATTTTTCTTCTGACTTATATTAAAAAGAAATCATACCATCTAAATGTAATATTCCACCTAGGTTTTCTGAATGAATAAGCTATGAAACTCCCACAGAGAAACTTCATCAAGGTAAAAACCTACACCTAAATATTACTTTCCCTTCAACCAGTCTGGAAGTTCAATAGGCGAAAGAAGAAATTTCCCGAGGATTTTATTTCTATGGTAAATTAATTCTCCCCTCCTTAACTGCTGAAGGGATTATTCCTCTTCTTGGTGTAGGCAAATCCTTAGATTAGCAATGAAAATCTGTGGCGATGATGTTTCACTTGTGTACCAGCGTGAAGGAGTTCTGCTGTCCGAACTGCAGTGGGAGAAACAGTGTGTAATTAGGTTAGTGTGAGAGAGGGGAGAAGTTGCCTTCAGAGTAGCAATAACTTCATAAAAGCCCTTTGCCTCAAATTCTTCCCCTCCACCTAGTACTTGCTGACCACAAAAAAAAAAAAAAAAAAAAGAAAAGGCAAAGTCTTTGGCTGCACAGAAAATAAAATGACAAACCATTGTACCATGTGGGCGTTTTGTCCCCCCACCTCCTTGTGATTTTTCAAGAAATTGGACATGTGCTATAAATCCAGGATGGAAAAAGGCCAGGATATTGTTTCTTATTAGACCTCTCCTCCAGAAATGGAGCTTAAAGTATTCCTCAAGAAAGTTCTGTTCCCAAGGCATTTAGCTGGCCCTTCCTTGGGCTGGTAGGAGATGGGGAGAGGAGTGTTGCAGACTGATAGTTTTTGGAAACCAAGTACCAGGAAAATGTGCTCTGGAAGTATGCAGGACAACTAGCCAGTATTTGTGATGGGGGGGAAAAAAAGCAACAACAAAACCCCCCCAACTTTCAAGCATCTTCAAGCCTTCAGAAACGGTTTCCAAAGGGACTTTGTGTGGTCTGCTTCATAGTGGTGCTACCTGCTTACAGAGGTTTTTGAAAGGAGGGGAACAAAAGGAATTAAATTGAGAGCAAACCTGTGAATGCCTTGCAGAGGGAATCCTGGGATAAAGTGGAATGAGAACCACCTGTTAGTTACAAATCAGAAATTAGTTTTGTGTTAGACTCCGCGACATAGTTGACTGGTTTCTGTTGGAAGATCAGTGTCACCGGCCTTTCCATAACTTCGAAATACTGTCTGTTGTTGACTGGAGTAGGGAGCAGCAGCGAGCTTTGACCCACAGTTTACCACTTCCCCACCTGGTCAGGAAAAGGCAGTTTGCAAAGGCAGCCAGGTGCTGCCACTCCCCCGGGTGATGATTTGAAGCCTGGCTTCCCTCCGGGCAGCGCTGGCTGCAGCTGTCTGCAAACGCCAGGAGAACTGGATACCGGTCGTTTGGGCTGCCGAAAGGGATGCTCAAGAGGTAAAACACAAAAGCCTTCAAGTTCCTAATGTCTGTGCCGATGTTGGCTGTGGTAGAGTTAATTTTCTTCACAGCAGCTCCTGCGGAGTTGCGTTTTGGATTCGTGCTAAAGAGTTCCCGGGGTGAAAAGCTCGGGGGTGGTTTGTTGGTGCCGCCGCGCCCGCTCTCGGTCTGCAGGTGGTGCTGCGGGCGCGGGGAGGAGCGGGTTGGCCTTGAGCGAGAAATTGGGTTCTGAGAGGGGGGAAAAAAATCAGCTCTTCGTCATCCAGAGTATTCTGGTAGCAGCTGGGGGAGGAGAAATGCATAGAAATGGTAGAATTGCTGCACAATAGCTACTCTGTGCTTCCCAATCAGAAACCAGTTTCTGTTGTTCTGAGTAAATTCTGTTACTCTAAAAGTTGCTTTTCAGACGCACTGCCCTGTGTGCTTGCCTGCTTAGACATACGCTCTCTTTTTACATGCACTTTGCCTAGAGATTGTTTCCAAAAGCCAGTTTTTAAGTACAGTCAAGCTTTTACCTACCTGCAACATTTCCTGGGCTGTTTCTGGCCCCTGGGGACGCTTGTGATCAGAGCACAGAGCCAGGACCCCTGAGATCTGGCTTCTTGTCTCTGCTCTATCACAGACTTGCTAAACGGCCTCAGGTAAGTCTCTGCTCATTCCCAAGGCCTTCCTCCACAGGCTCTTGCTGGCAGCCGTGTTGCTGTGCTTTGTTATAAATTAGATTAGATTAGAGATTAGATTAGTTTAGAAGAAGCAGGCTGGAAAGAGAACCTCCTTTCTCCTCTTTATGCTCTTTATTTCCAATAGAAAAGTGTTCTTTAGGGATGGATTCCCTCCCTTAAAGGGCCAAGCAAATGAAATTCTCACACTTCAGCTGTTACCTCAGCTTTCAACTTGAATGTTTTAAGTAATTTTATTTTCAAAGGTGGTAAAAAATTCTGGGTAGAGGGGAAATTTACATTGGTCCAAAAACCACATGGAAATCTTAAGCAGACATAGAGAGATCATTTTAATGTTGATTTCAAGGAATCTAAGCTCCTGCTTTTGAATTGTGTGCACTGCAGACGCAAAATTAATTCAATGTTAAATTAAAAAATGCAAATAGATCTGATTTCAATAGTTTTTACAAAATCCCCTGCAGAATGGAAAAATGGAAGAGGTATAAAAAAAAATTGAAAAGATACCCAAATGGAGATTCTTTTTTTCAGGATGCTGTTGGTTTGCTTGCTTGAAAGACATCTTAGTGCAAATTTTGCAAACCAAAGCTCTTTCAGAAGAGCTGCAAAATGCCAAAGTGCAGCCGCTGTGCAGGATCACATCCAGGGATCTGTGGTTAGTGGAAGGTTGTACACCTAATGCAAGGTAAATTATACTTTTCTCTGCTTTTCTTACCCCTGCTAATTACACAAAGCACAAGAAGATAATCTTGTTAACTGTGATTATTCTGACTGGGAGTAGCTAGTAAGCACATTAATTAATAATAAGAGCAATTTATAGGCAGCAATTACAGAGAGGGAGAATTTTCTTCAGGTCTGTTTGGCTTTCTAGAGCTTCAGACCATGTGGTCATCACAAGGTCTTTAATTATCTGGACTATACTTGTTTCTCAGTGCCTTTTACCCTGACCAAACTGGGAACATTTTTAAGCAAAATCATCTTTACCTGCTAGTGATAGAAAAAGAGCACTGCTCTGATGAATGCCTTACACCAGCAAACATCAGTAATGTTGCATTCAGACGTCTGGGTGACTGCTTCACACACAAGAGCAGGGGATTTCAAGGAAGCTCGGCAAATAGATGGAAGGAAGATGATGGAAGTGGGGAAGGATTTTTGCAGAAACCTCAGAGAGGGAAGAAGGAAAATTAAAGAGATGGTGCAAGGAAAGTATCCAGGTGAAGGAAAGAAGAAAAAAATCAGATAAGAAATGGAAGTCCATTGGCAGATAAGGGTTGATGGGTACACTTAGCATTTACTGTGTCTTGACTAACTGGATAATTGTCCTTTTATGACATAAGCCTTTTTTGAGAGGGTGAAGAAGGAGAGAGAATTATCCTTGCAGGTATTTTAGATTATATGATGTTACAATTTTCTGAAATGCTTAGGGCTTTGGTTTCCAAGTGGTTGTGGATTCTACTACCAGTCCCTCTGGGGAAGAGTTATGGGGTAGCACACCCAGCTTCTCTCCTTTCTGCAGGGCAGCTGCCCCTCTGGGTGCTTCAGCATCCCCCTTGTGCACTCAGCCAGCTCAGCAAAGCATGGCTGGGCACTTAAGGGTCTTGCCTCATGCAAAGTATTTGCATCTGTGTTTTGGTTTTGGTGTTGGTTTGTTTGTTTGTTTGTTTTTTTGTAATTAGCGCAGTCAGGCCTTGATTTTATTTGTGACACCAAATGCTACTAATTGCAACACTTACTAATGAGGGGTCACCTCCTTTGCTGTGGCTCCTGTTGCTAGACTTCTGCCTGAGAAGCTGAGACTCACAAGAGAGTTTTTCTCTGTGTCACATGTGTTTTGAGGCTGAACAAGCCTTCATTTTAGGTGCTTACAGAGGCTGTGGTGCTGGGTGGTTACCAAGTGTCTTGGTGAACTTCAACAGCTACGTCATCCAACTCTGCTCCTGGGTAGCAAGGAGAGTGCTGAGGTGGAGTGCACCAAAAGCCATTTGCAGGGCATCACACTCCTTGCACACTCCTTGCACACTCCTTGCACACATCACACACCAGGTTACACTCAGAGTGACCTGGCCTGCCCCGCTGTGGTCCAAGTCACCATAGGGGGAATTAAGTACCAGTCCTTAGTTTCTTGTTGCTGCCTGGGCTCGAGCAAACAGCAGCTCGCTGGGAGACAGCTGCCATTAGCAGGCCTCTTCACGGGTTCCAGACAAGACTTAGAGCCTGTAAATGGTCACTCTTAGGAAAGCACAGGTTTAATCCTCTGGTTTAAGGTCAAAAGTGTTGAGTAAACCTGCAAAAAAATGATCAGCTCACAATTGGTAATGCCAAATCACCTCAGTGCATGTTTGAAGGTACTACCTGAATATTTCTTACAGTTTTACAGCACATACCATAAAATGTCACCCAAATAAATGAAGCCTGTAGATAGAAGAAAAATTATTGAAATGTTATCTTTATGACTGTTTAGCATTTGCACTGCAAGGCAGTTTGTCATGTGCTTACAGCCCTAATCAAACCTGTATTTGTGGATCCAGATAAAGACTAATGCAATTTTGAAACCACAGCAGCACTGCTTGATGAGCTCTCATCTAATTCACACTTTACAACCACCAATGGAAAATCCTGGGCTGGTTCTCAGGCTGTGTGTGCACGTCCCTTGGAATCAGTGGGCTGGTAGAGTGTGAACTGGTGAAAGAAGTCACTCTGCTGCTTCTCTCTTACTGCCGTTGTTAAAAAATGAAACCGTGGGAGATAGGAGTATGCCAATTCAAATTTGCATACCTGACCTCAGGATCTAAATCAGACTTAGATGGCTTATAAATAATTAATGACAGCAAAATGTAGTCAGAGTCTCAGTTTTGAGCTATTTTTCATCTGGCACTGGTGGGCATGTAGCCTCTTTCTGGCAGGTACCATGGGTGCGTAGCTCCTGCCCAAATTCACTCCAGTACTCTTTACCTGGACCTCAGCTGTTAGACACACTGACTACTTACAATCTTCCCATAAGCAAGCTAGCAATAAAATACATAGGTGTGTGATTTATCTGTGGAGACTGTGTCCCAGGCTTATGTCTTCCTCTTCATGATCTGAGCAGAGCCTTGAGTCTCTCCTCTGACTGCCCTAGCAAATGCTCTAAGATTAGACACAGTTCTCTGCATGCAGAGCCAAGCCTCAGTTGTGAGCCATTTTGCATTGTTTGGTGGGTCCTGTTACTAGTTAGTGTGATTTATGTTTTACTATTGCTCCTGTGAGAGCGGCATCATTGTATGGAGCATATTTACAATGGAAAGAGATTCCTGTGGCTTCACCGAGGTGGTGGTGGATTCCATTCCCCGTTTATCTTAACTATTTTTATCAGACACTCTGGGGTGGGTTTCTGTCTCTACAGCTACCATGATGCATTTTAACATGGCAATGATTATGATCCATAAGTTACTTTCAGCATCCAGTGCCTCAAAAAGGAAACCTAGGTCCCATCCCCACCCAAAGAAATCTTTCTTGTATGCAAGAGCACTCATTTTCAAGCCAATTGCTTCTCCTGGGACAAGTATGGATGAATGGGCCCTTTTTTCTCCGATGATAACAGCAGTCTGACGATTGTGGCGTCTCCACTGGATGCCGGAGGCAGGCAAGGGTGGGATCTCTTCCCACTGGAATTCCATCTCTTATGATGAGAACCCACTGGCAGAGCTTCCCCTCCAGTTTCTCTAATTTCGATCTGTAGTTCTTGTGCCTGTCTACACACAGAAGAATAGACTGTGCTGCTTCTAATTAAGAAGATCATTTCAAAATATCTCTTGAACCCTTGACCTTCAGAATTCCCTCAGACAACATCCCTCTGATTTAGGTAAAGCTCTCTCATGGGTAGCCGCTCTTCATGTGAAAATAGGTAGGGTGTAATATTTATACAGTTCAGTTCTGGGTAGTTGAAACTGCTCTTAATTGCTCATGATTTCAATCCAGACAGCTGGTTTGTTTTTCTGCACCACTCCCACAGGAGAAGCTGCATTGCTCCATGCCTCAAACCCCCAAAGGCCTGCTGGTTTGCATAGCATATTGTCTATCTACCACATTCTCAGTAACACTTGACTGAGTAGTAAAAGCCACCATGGTTTGTTCCAGGCATTGAGATGGAGAATAGACAATATGTAAAGCTTTTTGGCTTTGAAAATTTGGGATTGATTGCACTGGGAGCTGAATGAGCACGAAGAGGGGAGGAAGCAGAGCTGTCTTCTGGGGCTCTGAGCAACACGGCAGACCTTGTTAGGAGGGTAGATGTTATAAAACCTCTTAAATGGTAATCAGAGGTTAATAAGAATTCACCTTAGACTCAGACTAACTCTCTGAAGGTCAGAATAGATATACTTCATTGCTGCAGAGCGCACTTCGCCAGAAAATTATGCATGAGTAGGTAGATCCCAATGAACAGCTAGCAAGCAGGAATGGCACGAGAAAGGGAATGACAGGAAATGTGGTTAATAGTTTTCCTGAGAGACTGTAAGAGAGAGTGTTAGAAGCCACAATAGGCCAGGTAATCACAAGAATGTTGTAAACAATCAGAGGCCAGGTAATTACAAGAATGTTGCAAACAACTTAAACACAGCAAAGAAGACAGAAAAAAGGAAAAAGAATCTGCTCTGTACACATATATATGAGTGTATGTGTGTATGGCCTTGTATAATAAACCTGAGTAGAGGACCAGTAAAAGCAGCAGTACTCTTGAAAGGAAAAGATTGATGAGTTGGATATTGCTGTGGAACTGAATGTCTCATTACAGACAGTGAATGAAAAATGGTCTCTGAAAATGGGGAAAAAAAATGAGAAGGAACTGAAGTAAGATCCAGGCAGCAGGAAATTCAAAGCACCTACATATAAGTGGAGAAACTACTCCAGCTGAATCTGTGGGACCACAGCACTGGGCAATAGCCTCCTCCTGCTCCATGACCCTCCCTGTGGGAGCAGCCTCTTACACATAGCTGAGCTTGGGCCCAGGAGGAAGGTCTGGACTGGGCTGCAACACAGGTGGATGTGGGCCATTGCATTCAACATGCAGCATCAAGCAACCACAACCACAGAGCTGCTGCCTCCACCACTTTCTGAGAGTTTCACTCCCAGACCCTTGTTTTCTTAAGATCAGGCAAGATGAAGCTGGAGGCAGTGTGTGATGGAGTTTTCCAAAGGATAGTCAGTCATGCTTGCTTGACCTGATGACTTCCTTGGGCTTTATGTTAGGACTTCATTTTGCAGGCAGGGTGAGCCAGGAGGGCTCAATCTCCCCCCTTCACATGAGGGCTTTACTAGCCCTGCCTGTTCAGCACACCTGGCAGCTCCCAGCCCTCAGCCAGCTCCCACTCCGTCAGCTGTGTCTGGGGAAACAAGGCACAAGGAATAATTAGGGCACAAGGAATAATTCAAATCAAGCAAGACCTAAGTAGTCTACAGCAGGAACCAGCAGTGTGGGACCTTTCAGTTAATTTGTAAGTGAAGGAATATCTATTTCTAGGGCAGACCCAAAGTCCCTGACAGCAAGAGAAGATGCCCAGTAGTTTGAGCTTTTGGCTGTGCACTCCTTGTGGGTGCACAAACTTTGGTGCATTGTGGTGTCTTAGGCACATACTAAATGTGGCATACATGATGTCTCTTTGGACAGCTAATTTTGAGATGCATTTACGAGAAACTTAGTGGGTTAAACTGGGGAAAAAAAAGTCAATGCAGAAAAAGGGCTATGTCTAAAAGAAGCTGGGAAAAAAACCTGACAGATCAACAGTAATGTTAATAAGTTTTAAATGTAACACATAGGAAAGCAATGGAATGAAAATGCTTTAGATAGAAAAGGAGTTTATTTGGATCATTTTTCCTAATACCTATCCTATGCCTTTTATGTTTGATTTATTATACAGGGTGAAATGTCCTCATTTAATTTTTTAAAAATGGCTTCACGCACATGAATTGTACCATCCACCCATTTTTTTAAAAATAAGAAAAAGACTTTTGTAGCTAGTGGTTCTATTAATTTGGGAAAGATGATGGGAGTTAGGGGAAAAGGCAAATACGTACATCTGCTGTGTATGAAAATCATTGTGTTGTCCCTTCCTTATTTATTGCCATCTAACATTGTCTTTAATGGCAAATGCTCATGACTGCACAACTGCAGAAAATACCAAGGAGACAGAGTACACTCAGTAAGACCCTCCAGCCAAACTGAAACTCCCCATAAGATCTCCACTAATTAAAATCTCTACAGATGGGTTCCCTTAATTGTAGGAAGTGGAATAGAATCCCTATAATTAACTCTTCACTCAAAGGCTTTTTTTTTTTTCCCCTCAGCATCTGGGAAGAGCAGCAGTGATTGTTCAGCACCTCATTGCTGGAGTCCGTGATTGAGTTTCCAAAGCGACCCACTTCCCAGGGCCCCACACCAAAACCAGCCTCATCTCTTCACTCAGACTCCCCCAGAAACTGCACCACGCTGCACTGAAAGGTTTTTGTCTTCCCATGGATCACACCACCAGTATCCACTATCACAATGTCCATTTCTCTTTGTCTTGGAGGGAAATGTTGGTTCTTCTCTGAAGTATTTTCTGCCCTAGAGAGCTGGAGGGTGAGCAACTCTTCTGTGCTGCAGTGCAGGGAGAGATGCCAAGATGTGGAGAAAGTGATACTGAGGGATAACCGAAGGAAGCTTGCTGTCCCCCTTGGAGCAGCAGGTGGTCCTTTGGCAGACCTTGCCTTATGATGGGTTTGTGGAGCATCTTACAGTGTGGTACCACCAGTCCATAAGGACTGCCAGCCAGTCCTGTGAGAATTTATGCCTCTGTTTCCAGAGCTTATTGTTTCTTCCAGTAGAGCTCTTGCATTTTCTCTCTGCTCCTGTATTTAAAAGCCTTTGTCCAGATCCCACAGCATTTTATGTCCTGGTTACTACCTCCTTCTCCTCTTCCATCCCACTATCCTCTTGTTACCACCCTTATTTGCGCACTCTAAGTTCTATAATTGCTTCAGCCTTTCTTGTTCAGAGAGTTGTTTTTCCTCCATTAGCTAATCCACTGTGCAGCATTGAATCCCATCTGCTGTCCTGCCTTTTCTTCTTCCATCTCTTTGAGTCAGTGTGCCAGAACAGGGCACAAAATGACCTCTTCCCTTTGGCAGCTGTAAAACTGTGGGTCTTTTTTTTCTTTTTTTTTTTTTTCTTTCTGCTGCAGTGATACAGTGAAGAAAACTTCCTAAGAAATGCAAGGTGGTGCCAGACAAACTGAAAATTGTGTGCTCCAGCTCCAGGCTGCCCAGCATCCTTGATCTTCTGGGACAGCTTGTGTGCGCTGGTGTTGGTAATGCAAACAACCAGGACATTGGGTATGGACAGCCCCAGTCCCTAAGGGTATGGTAACTAGTACCAGGAGCAGCTGCTACAGTATTGACACACATGCTTTATCCAAGGGTTAAATTGTCACCACTGGTGTTAAATGTCCTTGGTCTCTGCCATAGGTGAGCCACAAGTATGGAAGAAGCAGTGGCACTTTGCACATGGTGATTTTCAGCACTGAAGCAACATATTTCTGACCATGGATCAACTCGCCTGAGGACCTCTGCCACTTTTTGGGAAAGCAAGGAGACAGCATCTGGAGAGAGGTAACACGGTAAGGGAGTTTTGAGGGACCCGTGGGCCTGGAAGTAAAGCAGGAGTCACTCTGCAGATTTCAGCCCTTCCTAATATTGGTGTTGTGGACATTGGAGGATCCATGTCTCCTGAATAAAGAGTAGCTCTTTAGAGGTCACGTTCCTCTTAGAGCTACTTTCTGACTGCTATGACTAGTGTGGCTTCTGGTGTCTTGCCTTGGAGGATTTTCCACAGAGACCCTTGTTCTTGGGGCTCACAAGCGTGTCAAAGGTGCTCTCCAGGGAGCTATGGGAGTGTGGGACCAGCTGCAAGGCTTATGTGCATGGTGGCTGCAAAGGCTTCCCTGGAGAGTTGCAGCTTTTCCACAAAAGGAGCTCAGAGGGCTGCCTTCCTCTCTTCCAGAATTACTAAGGTGAAGGTCTGCTGGAAGTTCAGAGCACATCTAGGTCACAAGGGCATGTGTCACAGACAGACAATTCAGGAGAAGACACGGTCTTCTACCTAAGGTAGGGTCTGCAAAACGACATAGAGGCTTGCCTGTGGACTTGACTAAGAAAATGTATCTCATGCAATGGCGGCTCTCTGAGCCAGCCCTGACCAAGAGCAGCACATTCAAAAGGGAAGAATATGTACAGGCAGAGGGGCACTACAAAAAACCCAGCAGATTTCCCTTTCTACCACTCAGTATTTCTTTTACTGCAGTGTGTGAGTACAAATCACTTCACACTTCTGCTGAAGGCATTCCCATGTTGTGCAGCACAGCACTGTACAAGGCAGATGGTTAACTGCTGCTTCTCATGTTTATCAGGAAAGAAAGCCAGTAATTGAAATAATGATTGTTTAATTGCTCATACCCTTTCACTTTGGTCTGCAACAGCATTGTCAGAGTTTTCTATCTATGGTAGTTGTTTTCCTCCTGATCTTTAGGATGAGTTAGTGTTAGGAACCCAAGTCTGCTTTTAATTAGTGTTTTAAAAAATGCTTGGTTTTTTTTCTTGGAAATAACTCAAGCTTTGGTATCACTGGAGTCGCTTGCTCCCCGAGATGAGCTGTCAGCAGCTGTCAAATGCCCTAGCATAGTCTGCTGGCTACTGTGCAGCCAGTTTCAGGCATTAAAGAATTGCACATTTTGCTCATTGTAACCAAGGAAGATATATTTCAAACCACAAAGATTCACCTTTGGACCAGACAGCGCCTTTTTGAATGTGAAGCAGGATCCCCGTGCTTGTGCCCACATAAGGCACTAACCTGCAACTCATGGGCCTGAGCCTGGTTCTACACATTCACATATTCAAGAGCAATTCAGTCCACATAAAATTTTCAGAAATTATGAAGGAGGCCTCAGACTGCATCCTCAAAAATTACGTAGCTACTGTACAAGCTTTTCACTGCAATCCAATTTTGAAAATGGGATATGCCTTAGAAAATAAGGAAAGGTAAGCATATTTGTGCCTTGTAAAGCCATGGGGCATCATGCCCCACCATCACACTCCTTGAAGATGGTGTACCCATCCCTTTTGCTCTTGTGCACAGTATTGTGGCTGTATAGAATTCTTTATACCTAGTTTTTGGGCAACAGAATTTATATTCTGCTCTGCTATCAGCTTCTCTCTCTGAGGTGATGACTCTTGTTCCTTCCCTCTGAGAGCCCGTAGGAATAGCAGTCCAGTCCAAACCATTGCTTCTGAATCCAATGTTCTTAACAAAAAGAGTTCATTTGTTGGGCAGAGGGCTTTGTAGAGAAATGCAAAACAATCTTTAGGGTTCAGCAGAACACCCAGGTGTACAACTTAGTAGAGAGAAATCTAAGAATGTGTTTAAGTGCACTGCTGGGTTGCTGCTATAACCCCTCAGTCACCAACAGACATGCAGATAGAGAGGCACCTGTCTTAATTGCACAGAATATAGGATAAACAAGACAAAAATCCCCCAATTTTTGCTCCCTAGCACTGGGCTGGCTGTAAGCTGAGTCTCACACTGCTTCCTGTGGTCTGCAGCAGTCCAAATGTGCCATAGCCTTCTATCCTCCACATTAAGCCAGAAGTGGTGTAGAGGCACAGGTTACCTCCCTCCAGCAGGCAAACCCTGGTGCCACTGGAAGCCCTGTTCTCTGAAGGGCTTGAACTGCTTAAAGGGCAGGACTTGGGTCAGACTTGCTTCTCCCTGACCTAAACAATGCTTCTGAACATGCTTAAAGTTGGGCGTGTGGCTAGAGAGTATTTTTCTTCATTCACTGCTTGAAAGAAGACTGACACAATTTTTTGAAAAGCTTCTACCAAGTCTATTTAATCTGCAGGGATACACCCAGCAAGCGATTTTTCTTTATAGAGTTCTGCTTGCTATTTCAAGAGATTGCTTCATGCAGATTGCTACCTCAGTGAAGTTACCTTGCAAATCTTTGTGATGATCTAATTAATTTTGCTGAAATCACTTTAGAAGAAGCATTTTCTACATAAAGGCAAGGTACCCACTGTCACCCAGTGAATTTTTAAATGTTTTTTCGTTTTGCTTCAAGGGTCTTTGTTGTTGGGCCATCAGATAACATGACTGGAATACAAACTTTTCTCTCTACTGCATGTATAAGAGTGTAAAACTAAAAGTATTGATTCAATTGTACACTCAGCTTGTGAGAGGCTGTCTGGTAGCTACTGCTTTTCTACTGCAATTCTGCTTAGCTCTTCCTGCAGAAAGCATCCTGCTGCCTTTTCACACCACAGGCTTGTTCCCATGTCTCCAGAGTCAACAGGGGTTTCACGATTGATTTAATTTTTTTCTTAACTCCTTATTTTGTAAGGTATGTTGTAGGCAGTAAGGTGATACAGAATCTGATCCTGTTTATACTAAAGTCAATATACAATGCTAGTGGATTTTGATGTCACTGGATTAACTGATGTAACTAATATATTAGTTACATGAATTATATTGTACCTATATTTGCAGGCTGGTGTAGACCATGAAACACATCTGTCATACTTGCCCTGGCATAAGCATAGACACAGATTCTAGTCTGAAATCCTTAGCCATAATCATGTGGGAAGTCACTGGACACTGACTTACCAACTCCATGAAACCAAAGCACAGCCTGGCAGTTCTTTCTCCTGACATCAGTAATTCGAGGAGTGACCTGTGAATACCCAGGCATCTCCACCAAGAATAATTTCTTATGTGTAAAACTGCAGGCTGAAACCATCCAATATGAAAGAAAATATGGTGCGTGAAAACATGATGATCTTTGGACATTTAACTTATCAGTTTTTGGGGTGGATACTTGCCCTTTCTACTGATCTCTCAGGGGAATGGAAACTCTTGGTTTTTTCTCCCAGCTTTGTCCAAGTCAGTGCTGTAGTCAAAGGTAAAGATAAGTTATCTGAATGTATTCACTTCTCATTTGAGCAATGTCAACTTTAATTGTTTTTTGTATACCAAATTCATTTTATATATTTAACTCTGCTTTCTGTTTTGCTTTCTACCATTGATGTATTGCAGCAGATATGAGCCTGACATAGAAATGCAAGAAGGAAAAGCCTTCAAGGGGTTGGTCCTTCTGAATAGTTTGATTTGTTGACATCGTTCTTTATCTTGACTTGCCCTCCCCTGACAGTACCCAATGTCTCTCATATGAGACTTGTTCCTTTTTATACTCCTGTTGGGGAGAATTGTGTGCAATGGCAATTTTTTTAGGAGGGCACTTTAATAAATGTTCATGTACACTAAATGAGCTCTTCTCAAGCACAGACCATTTGGTCTGGAAGGGGAGTTTGGGCTGGGAAAGAAGAAATGGGACTAGAAACATTGGAGAACAGCAGTACTTGCCACTAACTAAATGTAGCTGGAAAGATAAAATGGTTTGTGGAAGTAACTCCACTCTACTTACCCTTTTTTCAAAGCTCCTGTGGCCAAATCTGACCCATTAATATTTTTAAATTTGTGAACTTCCAGTAGAAATATTGATGCACCAGGAAGGCAGAGACTGACAGTCAGTGACTCATCAGTGTTATTTTATAGATTGCCTCTCCTCTTAGCTCTTCTAATTAAATATTCATTTCTTGGAAATGCCCTCCCAGTGCATCTTTGCTGGTTAATTATAATCCCTTCACCTTGACTCTGAAATGTCTCCCACAGATCAAATGCAGTGGACTGCTGCACCTTACCCAGGAAAATCTTCCACCAGCTCCCTGGGCTCATGGAGGGTGACATTGTGCCCCTGAGGTTCTGCCCACTGGGTCCTGCTCAGATTCTGCTGGTTTTGCTGTCAGCTGCAGGGAAACCACAGCAGCCTCTGCTTGGAGGAGACCCTCTGTCTTCATCAGTGCTCAGACTCTCAACCTGCAAACTCAGTGAAAGCTGTTATAACTGGAAGAGGATTAATCTTCTGTTAGTGTGAACTGGAGCAATGGCATTTAATTAAAACCCAAACAAACAAAAATCCAAACCACAAACAAAATCAATCCACATGTCTTCTCCAGCTCTGCTTATAACTTTCCATGTGAGCCTAGGTCAAATGTAAGCAAAGTCCACACAGATTACATCTTATCACTTTTCTCTGATCAAGTCAAGCAGATACCCAAACAATCTTAGTCTGATGCGATCTGTCTTTCCTAATATCACATTGCATTTTTACCTCCTTTCATTTCTGCATCTTGATTATTTTTTCCTCCAATATCTGTTTGAAAAAGTTGTACATGATAGAGGACAGACTATTGAACTGTACTTTTAAAATTATTTCTTTCCCCAGCTCAAAATGTGCCCCCAAAGTCTTTCAAACCCTTTCAGTCATCTAAGTGCCTGCACAATTTCCATTACTTCTTGTATGTTAACAACATTGCAATACTTATGGAAGATATGCATAACCTTGAACTGCCAGTATACACAGACTTTCTGGCTGTTCAACATCAAATTAAGTTTTTAAGAAATTGGACATGATGCATTTAAGGCTTTCTCTATTTCCATCCTTACATTTGTGCTTACATTGTACTGCCATTTAATCAATAGTTAACTAACATAGGCAAAAATTTTAATCTGTTTCATTTACTCGAGTCTCTCAGATCTATAGAAAGGATCTCCTGTTTTTTTACTTTCCTATGCAAAAATGTCATCAATTATTAATCAAAGCGGACTAGATTTCATTGAATATCTGACTTCCTGCATTACGATAGAGTATGCTTAAATGTTAAAGGGGCACTCTTTCTTAAAAACCATGCTAGGGTAGCTTTTAATTGCAATATGAAATGGATCTGCTGGTAAAGCCTAGATGAGTGTAGGCATGAAAAGTGGGCTGCAATGCTTTGACATGCAAAGGGCTTTAGCATAAGCACCGAAAATGTGCAGAACAGCAGGCTACACAAATGTCCTGTTGGACTTCAGCAGAAAGCCTGGAGGATTTCTTTGCTTCTCTGGGGTGCACAGCAGGGACGTTCACCACTGTGCAAAGGGCAAACAGACCCCAAATCCAGATCATTTTTGGAAGAAGAAGTGGGGGGATGACAAAAGCTGAATTTCAAGGCTGAGCGTTTCTTTCCTGCAGACATCTCTGGTGCCCCTCACCCTGGCTAGCAAAGAGGTCCTGGGAATCCTCAGCCTGCCGGGGCTATGCCGGGGCTGGGGCTGCTGGGGGAAATGGGGATGTTTGCCAGACTGGGACTCAGACCTTGCCTCAACTTTCAGCAAGCAGCTTCCAGTATTTATTTTAAAGCTCTGTTGGCTTAGTTAAAGCCATGCCTGTCATGATCATTATGTTCAAAGGCAAGCTGAAATGACTTAAAGACACATTTAGGAGGACCATGAACCCTGTCAGAATTGATAACTAAGGCCTTGCTTTCTTCATTATTTCCACATGCTCAATTTATTGAATATGTACAAAGAATGAATTGGAAACAAAGTGCTGTATTTGTGAGACATTTAAATTATGTATTAGTAGCCCGAGACACTGTGGTTAGCCATTAAATAAATAATCGTAAACAGACCAATTCAGAATGATCCATTTCTATATTTACATTTGTGGCCTAAGAGAGGAAATGGATGCTTTTCACAGAGGAAAAAACATTCATCATGGGGTCTTCCAACTAAGGTATTCAAGTGCTTGTAAAAATGGCATTTGAAACATAGTATCAAATGGGTTTTCAGCATCCACTAGAAGTGGAAGGCATCCGGATTTCTTTGTGTTACTTTTTTGGTTTTTATATGATGTATGTATTCATTTTGAGAGAACTGTAAGGACAGTTTGTTGTCTGGGCTTTTTTTTTTTTTTTTTAAGAAAATGGTTTTCTGTTAATTAAATTGGAATTCATCCCATTGAAACTCACCTGCCACAGAGCTCAGCAGGCAGGAAAAGGCAGTCCTGCTGGTCTTGGAAACAGTAGCAATGTTCCAATTAATTGCCGTTGGACCAGAAAAAATGGCATTTCTCACAACAACCTCATGGTTTCAATGTGTGCACTCAAGTGTTCGTGCATTTCTTTTTACAGCTGCAGCTCCTCCTGGAGTCGTGAGAGTCCTGCTGCATTTCAGTTGTCCTTTTCAGAAAGAAAAGAGAGGAAAAGTTTCTGCCTCTAATTGTGGATGAGATTGAAAAAGGGAACCCTTAGAACTCAGGCATGAGGACGTAAGTAGAGAGGTAAGTAGACTCATCTCATAAATGCTTTTTTGAGTCCTTGTCTCATAAATTTGAGAGACAGGTTGGTTGTAGTGCAGCAGAATCAGGCCCTGTTGTTTGGAGCCATAAGGTCAGTTATGCAGGTGACTTTCACAGCTGATGAGAAGTTAAATGCACACCTGAAATGTATCTACCTCAAGCACGTGACTGAAACGAGACCTAACTACTTTGGAGTATCCTATCCCAGGGGTCTGTTTGGGCAAAACATTGTGTCTTAAAGAACATCTTAATGTAAGAAAAACCTAAGGTAGCAAAGTTGACACAATTTTCAGGATCCTACTCTGCTTTTTTGTAATTGCATCATTTATCTAATTTACATCTTAGTTGGGTTGAGAAAAGTAAAATTCAGTTTCTTTTTTTTTTTTTTTTCAGAGTTTCTGGTTAATTTTAAATTTTCGTCTGCATCCCTTAACACAGTGCTGTAATAGCAGCAAGTGCTCTAAGGGAGTCCTTGGCCCAGGGGTTTACTTTCCTAGGGGAATATGTACATAAAAGAAACATTTTTATTGTTTAAAGAATAGAATCTTAACCTGCTAACTTCCCTCCAATCTTACGTGCTGACCTCACTGGCTTACATCAGCTGAAATCTGAACCCATGTGGGAAACCTGAGAAGCTGTATCTAAACCTCAGAAATAGGTCCTCCTATATTAATACCTTGTAAATAGGGGAACAAGCTGTTCTTTGGATGGAAGAAAAATTGCAGAGTTCTGTATGTGAGTGATGGATCTGTTACACTTGCACAATTTCAGTAAAGATTTTCCTGGCAAGAAAAATGCTCTGGGAAAGCATCCCTAAAAAATCCAACACTGCCAATAGTGTCAGCCATTCAAACACCACCTCTGTGTATGTCACCGTATGTAAATCCTGCATAAATGTTTAACCGAATATTTCTGCTATTTCCCTCTCACCCCAAGAGCTGTTTGCATTAGCAAACAAAGTCTGATGTTTATGTACACAGTCACCCACTCTGTCTCGCTCCATCATTTAGCTTTTATTCTGGAGAATTACCCTTTTCAGGGATGTGAGGCTGCAAGGCTGCTGTAATAGCTCTGCCGGGGGATCCAGCCTCCCAAAAGAGAGCTGTACCAGTGGGGTTAGTCGATAAAAGCTGGATCAGTGCACTTTAACGGATACTTAAAGTTCTTTTAATCAAAAGCAAAAGGCACTGCCGTGGTCTCTCTGTGATTGGAAGAGACAAGGACAAGGACAGAAAGCAGGTCTCTCACTCTCTCTGCAAGTTAATCCAGGTAGAACTAGAATTGCCTTTACAAGAGAGGAAAAATGTATTGCAATTAGGCACTTGGCATCCATGCAGCCCTGGTGAGCAGAGAAGTCCACAGTGGCTCATGCAGGTGGGTACTGTGTTTGTTCCTGGGGGCAAAGCCATGGCATTGAGGTGAGAGGTTTCTTCAAGGCTGGAGAGATTCTAGAGTAGAAGAGGGGAGAAAAAGAAGGTTTTTGTGATGCTGTGCTTGTTGCTGTGTCCCCTGGAGCCCTGCACATGGAACCAAGGAAACCGCGCGACACGGATGGAATCTTCAACAATTTTCTCCCCTCTCTGGCTTGTGAGTACTGCTGTTAAAATAGGCTCTTTCCAGCCATCTTACTCATTGCTCCTGCAAACACAACAGTAAAAGTAGCAGGATTTGCCTTCCTCTGCCTTGGAGTTACTAGGAAACTTTATTTGTTCCCTTGAATTACTGTCCAATCTTTTGTTGCTTATAAATCATGTTCCTTGACACCAAAGGGGAACAGTTTATTGGGGCTCCAGTGTGCACCATATATAGTCTTGTGCTCAGATGTTACAGTGATGGGCCATATTTTATAACTCAATGGATAGAAGGAGCAGGCCATATAAATATGTAAGAAAACCTGCAGAGTATGTCTGTTGCTCTTCACTGAGTTAGGGCTGTTTGCAGGGCAGTGCTTCCTTACTGTGGGATGTTGTACTTTGTGCAGAAGGGCATGCAACATGGAGGGTGGGGGGGGGTGTCCATCAGATTTTGCTAGGAAAGGCTCACCTTGGTGTGGTTAGCAATGAATGGATGATGAACCTTCCACAGAGACCTTCATGCAACCATCAGCAGGCAAGCTGTGAAGAGGAAAAAGCAGTCATTTGAGGGTGGCACTAACACAAATAGGTGTCCACGCAGCCTTTGGCCCTGCCTTGCTCCAGTCTGGTTTTGGGGATTGAAGCATATGATGGAAACCAGCCCAGTGGCAGCTCAGGCTATGGCAAGGGCCATCTCATCCCTAGGTAAGAAAACCCACCAAGGCAAAGTACCTGTGGGCACGAGCATAAGTGGTTTTACATGACGGGCACCCCGTGGGGTGGCAGGGTGCTGGGGGCCGTGTGTGCCTGGCAGTGGGAAGCCAGCTTTCTTGGAGCTGGGCAGTTTTGCCACTGATTTCAGCAGAGCTGGGATTTTGGTGCTGGCAGCGCTGCACAAAGGAGCACACTCCTGATCTACACAAGCTCAGCTGCTCTGAGAGACGGGTGTCCTACCCTGGTTTGGAGTAAAAATTTGGGGACTGGAGATGGCAGACAAAGCACAGAGCCATGGTGAAACAGAGCTCTGTTCTTCCATCTCTAGACAAACAAAAGTCCCATTGAAAGCAGTAAGACATTGAGTCCTCTGATTGAAATATATATATATAAATACATGTAAAAATTTGATGTATTACTGTTTCAGCTCTATGTTTTCCCTTGATTTTAATTTTCTGTGTGGAGTTCAAATACAAAATGCTCCTTCACAGCTTATTTTCAAAGCCTTTTTTTGACTTTCATATTTAAACTTATTTAAGGCCCTTAGATTTTTCTCCCAGCTGTGGAAGGCAATGACACAGAGAGACAGAGAGATATAGAAAAGTCAAAGACTCTTTTACAAAACTGAAACCTTTAAAGAGCATCCTTGAAATATAGAAAAAACCCACAATAAATAATGCTTCATTTTTTTAAAAAGAAGTTATCTTTTTGAGTGAAGCTGTTTCCCATTTTAAGAGTATGAAATAATCAAAGTGTGTGCATGCATAATTATGCTTTGTCTCTACACCTGCAAGTCTTATGGGGATTTTTTTTCTCACTTTTGCTCCTATTTTCTCTCTTAAATTACCAATCAGGCCCTGCTTCTCAAGCAGGTACCCTTGGAAAGGAGAAATGCCTGAGCTTATGCCAGAATCACTGTCCTTGTTCTTTGGCAAAACCAGGTTTCTGACATGTGCCCCAGGCAGCACATGCCCTGCCTAGGCAGTTGACTATCTTGGGGACTTTGTCCAGCAAGGGTGGGTGTTGCTCTCTGGGGTTTTATTTCCTTCCTTCCTTCCCTGTAGCTGGTGTGACTGCTTCACGTTTTCTTGTTGGGAGAAAATAGCCAGGTTTGTGCATTCAAGCAAATTTGTGCAGAAACAAGCAGTGTGCATTCAGGTGCCTTTTGGACATCCGAGCATCTCTGGGTGACTGAAGCTCTCATTAATGGGGCTGCAGTCCCACTCTCACCCCTTTGCAGGTCTGGGGAGCCCAAAATGCCTGGACCAGCTTCTTGAGCACAGCTGGCAGAGGCAGGTTGCAGATGCAGCAGCTTGTGCAGCATTTTTTGGGCTTTAAATCTGAGACTGGGTGGGGGGAGGCTCCTGAGAGCCCTTTGAGGACTGTGAGGTGAGGGAGTCATGACGACTAGCGACCTCTGGCAGCCTGGAGTTCATCTCCCCTCTGTAATATATATTGCTGTAAGATGCTGATTCACTGAAACTCTTTGCAGACATTTGCCTGTTTCAGTAACTGTTCACTTGAGTAACCAGTCGTGAGAGGACTCAGCCCTGACCTGTATTGTGCAGACCATGATTTCACTGTCCAAACCCTACGCCCAGGTAAAGTTTTGGTTGCTCTCCTGAATGCCTCAAGAATTTTGAATGTGCCAGATATCATCCTGGGTAGGGATTGGCAATGTCTGAAGTTACACATTTCTTTTTCCCTCTCAGAAAGCAAAGTTTCATTTCTTTATTTGCCAAAGAAATAGGGATTTTTTGTATTGCAAAACTTAATTCATTGTATCACATTTCTCCTGTACTGTTCTTCCTCCTCCAAAAGCCTCCTTCTGTGTAGCTTTTCAGAGGACTTACTATATTAATGTCACTGTCTGTGCTAGATTTGTAAGCTCAGTGGCCAGAGAAAAAGGCAGGGAAAGAGGCCGCATTCCTCCAGAATGGACACAAAGCAGACTGGTGCTGGGGCCACTCATCCTTACAGGGTGGACTCTCCCCTGAAATGCTTTTCAAATGCTGAAAGCTTTGTGCTCTAGCAGCAGCAGTTTGGTTTACTTTTTCAAGAGTAAAGAAAGAAGCTATTAAGAACCCTGGGGGGTGTCTCTTAAATATTGAGGTGCAGGTGTATCGATCAAACAACCTAGAGAGTGTGGAGGTCATCCTGGATGGTCACTTCCAAGGCCAGTTGTTCATAGACCCTTCTCAGCCTACATAACAGGGAGATTTTATTCCCTTGGAGGAAGCTCCTTTAGCTGAAACTGAGAAGGACAGCTTTCCACTGAGAAAGCTTGGAGCATCATGAAAGGCTACTTGGGACCTCCTGCCAGCAGCTGTGTAGCCTCCAGGTCAGACACAGGTGACTTTGTTGGGTGTCTTTCCTGAAGCTTGGGGACATAGCCAGGGATGCTGTGTTTGAAAAACACCCTGATAATACAGGTGGGGAGGGTGATGAGTTCATGTCTTCCTCCTTTATTTTCTCTGTATGAAGCATTTATTTGTGTAGTATAATTAGTGGGGGTGCATGCAGGTGTCTACAATCTGGAGCACACCCAATTAAGTCAAGAGACTCAAAAATGGGCTGTGAGACTCACAGAAAGCAGGTAAGGGAAGGGCGAAATGACTGGGAATAGCACCCCAAAAAAGATCCCCACTGACATCCACTGCTCACAGATTGCCGAGTCCTCCTTGCCTCCCAGAAACACTCTGTTGCAGTAGCAGTGTAACCTGCTGTATGAGGAGAGGCAGTACGAGATAAAGGGTAGTGGGCACCATGGAGGAGTTTGCCCCTCAGTCATGGAATGGACACCTTTTCCGGTCCCTGGTGTCAGGGCAGTGACCCTTAGCTGTTTTCCAGTACCGTTAAATTTTGATCCCACTGGCCAAATCTATCAGAGTTTGAGATAAATTCAGGAGCCTCAAAGTTAATTCTATATTCTCATCAGATTTATGAAGAGTCTCATTAAATCAAGGAGTTGGGCCCAGCCAGGGGTCCACTAAAGGCTCCATGCTCATAGCTCAGTCCACCTGATGCTGATCCAGCATCTTGCCCATCCATATGGCAGTGGAAGCAGAGGGTAGGAGCTGATTATTGCTGGGATGATGAGGATTGTTGGGAAACAGAAAACGCAAGTCTAAAGAAACACAGGCTCCATTAATTTCACTGCTTTTTAAATGAGGGTAGGAGAGAAGGGGGAAGAGCAATCATTAGTGGGATGCCTGTGATTATTAGGACAAATACACTAGAGCCACGAAATTAATATTCTTAATTGTGTTAAGTCTCTGGATGTTCCTATTCAGAAGTCACTTTTTTTTACTCTCAGATCTTTTGCTAGATTGTTAAAAAATAATTAGAGGGGCCCAGCTAGAGCTCAAGGTGGTCAACCATGTGAATAGGACTGTAAGTGAGCAGGAGCTCATCAGGTAAAAGCTGAAAAACTAGGAGAAAAATCTCAGACAGGTCTAAAGAAAGTGTTTCCAGAGCCCAGGAAAGGAAGAGAAGCTGAATTTTCTGCCTGTATATGAAATACATCTCTCCAGCTAGATCTTTCACACAGATTACCCTGAAGGGGCTGTTGTAACTTTATTTCTTAAGTGTGTCAGAGAGACTCTTCTAAGATAGTACTTGTATTTCCATTCCCTTTTGTGACAGTTGCAGATTCTCAGCATTGCTTGTTATGAAGTCTTGTTCTCAAGTGTCTTTTAAAGAAAGCCATAGAGCCACACTTATCCCAATTTCTATGGGGACTTGATAGATTTTCTGCATGTTATACGACTCTCTGCATCTCATGAACAACTCAAGTATTTTCAATTTAAAAATGGCACAAACGCACTTCCCAAATCAGAGATTGAGACATGACATTGAAGGAGTCAATAAAATGTTTGGTTTTTATTTTTTGTAAAAAGTAAACGTGCTCTGCTAATTCAGGCTATTCAGCTCTGCCTAGACTGTAGGTTACAGGACAGGGCATGGAACCCATTTGTCTCTTTGAGACAGGTATTAGGGTCTTTTTCCAGATCACTTTAAGCTGGGATCACTCATAGTCTTTTGTGTAACAGCACATCGAGGCTCCATTTGAAACTGGGCTTCCTTGGAAGCACTGTCGCACAGCCTCGTATTAAAGGCACTCTCTGCCTTGAGGATCTTCTCCCATAGATGAATAAGGCAAAGGATGGCAGGGGTAAGGAAGGGCCCACCACGTAGCTGGTGAGCCTGAGTAGCTGAGGCAGGGATAACATCAGGAACTTTCTGAGTACCAGCCTGACATCTCTGCCAGCACTGCCCTGTAGCAGAGCCCCCATCTCACTGTGGTTGAGCTGGTGGTGGCAGACACAGGAGCTCTTGCTCAGCTGCTTGCTGGTAGAAAGTTGCTCTTTCTGCAGAACTTTGGTGCTCAGGCAGAAGGGGCTGACTTGCTGATTTGGAGAGCATTGCTTTTGCTGACGGACATGCCCCGGGAGCAGCTCAGCTGATGGTGCTTGCTTCCCTCAGTCAATCTAAAGCAACATAAAACACTGTGCCAAGCTGCCAAAACACTGCACATCTGCCAGGTATTATAATTAGAAGTAATCAGGCACTGGAGAGGTTCTGCTGCCTGCAGCACAGCATGCTGCAGAAGGCACTGGTATCCATCCACACCAGCTGCCCATTTGGGACACTGCTTTGCTGCCAGTACAGCTGAAGTTAACCCTTAAGTGTAATGTTGTCCAGGCAGCAATAGTGCACAGACTGGGCAATCAGGCAGTGAATCCAATCAGTTGCATGGGTGTTGCCCATGATGCACTGGATTTAATATCTTGCCATAAGGTCTTTTTGGTGCATTTTGGTGAGGTGAAATTAATGGGTATAGAAAACATCGCAGTCAATCCCAAAGGATTGAAAGCAAAAGCCCGTGCAAGCCAGAGCAAACATGTCATGTTGCCAAAAGCTGTTTTGATATGAGTCCTTGGTGCTTCTGGTTCTGTATGCAGCAAGCCTACAGCTCCTTTGGTCTCTTTGTTTGTTGGATGAGCACGTGCTGGCCTCATTACCTGGCACCATTGTGACTGCTGGAGGAGCTCTTGTTACATTTGATAAATGACATACTGAAATACGACTCCGTTGTTCCATGCACTTTCATAGTAAAAAGGTGTGATTTTCAATTCTTGGGCAACTTTCTGTATCCCTACAGGAAGAAAAAAATCAGGGAGCTGATTTTCCACAAATCCTGAAACAAATCAGGAGTCTTCCTTCTGTACAAAGTGTAGAAAATTCCCATAGTAAAAGTGCTGTAAGACAGAATTCAGTCAGAGTCCCTTGGGGCTTACTTGGCAAGTGGTGTGCTAGAGAAATCCCCCTGAGCCAACCACTGCTTCTTGGAATAGGAAGGGGAATTTAAATGGCACTCGTGAAAATGTTTCATTTGCACTTTCAGTTTCAAGCTGCTGCTCATTGTCATGCCATCTCAACCTCCTTACTGATTGGTCTCTTCTTTCCTTCATGCCCTTATCTCTGAAATTGTTTGGTCAATTAGCTATTTATTGTAACCTTCAGTCCTTTTTCTTAAAATTGGAATGTTGGATATTTGTAAGTACTTGTGCATTGCTCCTTCTCATCTTTTCCTTGCTCCGAAGGCATTTCTTAGCTCTGTCTCGTGCTCAAACTCACTTGCTTTGTAACGCTGGAATACAGCTAATGAGCACTATGATTTTTATCCAAACTAGTGTAAGTCATTATTATTTATTTTTCCCACTCCTACTGTAATTTTTGAGCTAATAGTCACGATACTATAGTTATAATCGAGGTTTAGTTTACATATAATGTTCTTTTATGAAAAATACAATTTGTCTTCTACAAACTTTGCAACATTTACTCACTGAATAGAAACAGCACTTTTTTTTTTTTTTGAGAATTTTCAAATATATCTTTTAATTAGCTTGGAGTTAAAATTAGTTATAGGTGTTGCCCTTTAAGAAAGTTAGTACTTGTGCCAAATCTTTTACTGTGAGTACTCCTGATGTCCGAGTAGCACACATAACTCACACTCTCCATATAAAAAAAATGAAATCTTGGGCCCAGGTAACACTGAAAAATATTAGGTTGTAAATATCCTAATTATTAAAAATTGCATGTAATCACTATAATTATAGCAGGTTAAAAATGGTCAGCTTAGATAACTCTTAGGTGAGGCCATTTGAGACATCAATACTAAAGTCACCTTCCACCGTCCCGTGCGTACAGCTGATTGGTGTGACCTGACTCAAACATCTGTAATGAGGAAAGTATTTGGGTGAACAGGGACCCGTGGACCCAGGACTTACATGAAGCAGCTCTGTTGATCTGAGAAGCTTTGTGGCAGCGTGCTGGCACACAGGCTTGCCCTGTATTGGTACCCCATGGTCAGAGATGCCAGAGCAGGGGCTGAGCAAAGGGTACCCCAAAGCCCTGAACGGAGAGTTTGCAAGGCAGCTGTCATATCATGCACAGGCAGGGCCATGGTTGGGTACCCAACCATGCTGGCAGAGGCACTTCTGCTTCAGGTTGGTAGCTTGTGGCCAGCATTGTGTTGGGCTTTTCTTGATGACCATCCCTGAAGGTGAATTCCTGGACCGTGCAAGATTTGAGCTCTGTTTTGTCCTCTGCCTCTGAGCAGGTGAATCCCCATCTCCCACTTCTAAGACGGAACTCTTCCTTACCCTGATGAAGGCTAGTCCCCCAGCCAAACTTGCCTTGCTTTACACAAATACTGCCATATTCCCTGTGGCCCACAGAAAAAAAAAACAAGTTCCTAGGGTGAGGATTAAGATCTTCCATCCAAGGTAAAGAGGAGTGCAATTGTTTTCATTCTCTGTTCCTGCAGATGGTTACTTATTTTATCTTGAGTATTTACAAAAACAAGGGCTGGAGTCCCATTTCTGCACTGTCACTGGCCTGGGAATGTGAAGGTTTTCCATGCTGAGGGATGCAGCTTTAAGCGATGATGGGGGAGCTCAGCCTGTTGGGAAGCTTGTGCTGAGCTCCCAGGCACTGGGGATGGTATCCAGACCACCCCCATCCAGCCGGGATGTCCTCTGAAGTACAACAGTGTCAGATGAAAAGGGAAAGGCATTGCAGCACTTCCACTGGAGTCCACATGGTCCTCCCTTGATGCCTGAGGGCTGCCAGAGATGAATGTGCAAATGTTGCTTTAAGGTGATTGGTATGAAATATAAAAGGATTAGTAAAATTATTTTGTAAGAGAAATTATTGTTGACTTTCAAAATGGTGGATTAAAATCAGCAGCAAAAAGGCAAGGCTTGCCAGAGAGTGATGTTAACTGGATAAAACCATCACAAGACAAACAAGGTACAATTTAGAGAGCCCATGTGATGCCTAGGCAAGAGATCATACTGTCATGGGACAAAAAACAGTGGCTCTGTATCAATGGGTCACTTGATATGTCATTGAGCCACTCTGGTTTTCATTGTGTACCTGTGGTTATTGTAGCCATCTGAGCTACCTGTGTAGGTAGTGTAAAATCATAATAGTGTTAACAACAATAGTTGAGATGTTGTTTTATGTGATGAAGGATGCACAGCTCAGTGATCCTTATGTAGGTCATCATCTGATTGAACCATAGGTCTCTCTATGTAAATTGATCCATAAATTCCAGATGCTGCCTGCTAGTATTTGTTACTAAGAAATGTCCCAATCCTGCAGGGTGAGAATGTACCCAGTGTGGCTGTGTGCAAAGGTGGCATGATTTTGGGAGCACAGATGCTGACCTTGCTGGGGCCAGGGAGGAAGAGAATCTCTGCTGTAGGCTACAATAGAAACAAGTACAGTGGCCTTCTCTTCCCTGCCTTGTCTTTACTGGCAGTGTAACTCATTCAAATTGTTTTCCCAGTTAAACTGAACAATAAGAATTAATATTAATAATAATCTAGAAGGATTGTAATTACTTCTCCTGCTCTTCCTCAAAGTTAGGAGTCTTGCTAGCCATGTTTACCTCAAAGCATTCAGATTTCTTTTTTGCACCTCAGTAAAAGTGCACAGACAACCACGTCTCTGTTCTGGCATGACAATGCAATGAGAAAATTGTATCTTTAAATACCAACTTAATCTAATCTGGGACAAAAACAATAAAAGGCTTTAATCATAATTGCATGGTGCCTGCAGGCTGTCACCAGAGGGCAGAGACAAGGTTGTTCATTGCCACGTGTGGATAGTTTAGAAATTAAATCCCCTTTTCACAAAGGCAATAAATTCTGTTCTCACTTGTGTCCTTTCCAAATATTTCAGCTCTGTAACCAGATAGCTCATTTCATCAGCATCTGTCAGAGACTTGCTCTTGCTTCTGTCAAGCTATGTACAAAGGGGCAAGGAGAAATGTCTTTATAAAACTACACACGCTTGACTTTGTAACATCACAACTTACATGTAACACTAGCTCTAAATATAAACAGGAGACTAACTTTTCCTTCACAGGGATTTTTCCACTGTTTTGTACTTGTGGTGTGCAGAGTGAGGATTCATCTCACCCTGGGTACCCCCAGCAAGTACAGGGTGGGGGTTTTACTGGGAATGCAACTTTGAGCAAGAACTGCTCTCATACAGTACGTGTAGGAAACTGTGTTATGGTTTCAAATGAAAAGAATAAAGGTTTTAAATCCCAAACTAGTAAGGGTACAATTTGTATACTGCCTACCCTATGTAGGAAAGGCAGATTCTAAGAACTTCTCTATTTTCCATTTCCTTAGTTGGAAAGACAGCAAAGATTTTGAGAGCAGCAGTGGCAGCCTATGAATGTGTTTTTGTTCTGGGGCATATAATGAGGTTTTTGGCACCAGAAAACCAACTCAGTCTTAGACACTGAAGCAAGGCACACCAACCTTGAGGAACCCCACCCTGGCAAAGCCCTGGCAGCATCTGGTAGTCATTGACTTGAAATAGCTCTGTCAATGTTTCTGCTTGAGGACTGGCACATGGAAAATCCTAGTACAGAGGGAATGAGCAGAAGTGCCTCGGACTGACAGTTTTAAAGAGAAATACCTTCCACCAAGGAATAGGTACTCTCTGGAGTAAGAGGCAGAAGTAGGAGACTTGGAGTCCCTGGGTTTCCTGCAAATATCAGGGGCCTGATGGCAGCATGGGTACCTGGTGGCAGGGAGATGTGCTCAGCATTCTGCTTTTCTACAGTTGAACACCTCCTTACTGTGATCTACAAGTAACTTGGTTTTGTTTAGGAAGAGGTCTTTAAAAGTTTTGCAAACCTCCTTGGTTGTCTGGATAGTTAAACTGCAAACAAACATCTAAGGACTTGCATCTTGGAGAGGCTGGAGGTCCTGGATCAGATGATGCCAGGCAGGAAACATGTATAAGAGACCAGGATTACATATAGGATCTGAGTGGTGCTCATAGCCTTGGAAGGAACAAGGCAGGCTGGCTCCTAGGGACAGCATGGGAGTAAAAGAGGAATTAATGAATCCTAGAGCACAGATTAAGTAAACGTAATGTAATGTGTCCTTTGTTTTAGCATAAAATAAAACACTCAACTCCCTGTGTATTCCTCTCTGAAGAGGGAAAAAAGATTGGAAAAATCCACAGGTTAGAAAGGATTTCTCCTATGTCTGAACTCCAGTGATGCAGAAAGATGCTTGATGCTATTTGCAGTGTATGAGGTTTGCAGTATTCCCAGATCTTAAAATCCACTGCTCTGCACAATGAAAACAAAGCAGCTAAACTGAAATAGGACAATGTCCTAAATGTGACACAGAGGTCTCATAGGAGGCTAAGTGGGTATGCAGCAAGCAGATTCAGCATCACCAATGACAACCATGTTGTTATAGCTCTGTGATCAGCTTTTCTTGACATCAAATTCCCTCTTGCTCCTGTCTCCTGCAGGTTTGATGATGGGCGAAGGCATCAGCGTGTACAGAAGCTCAGCGCACAGAGGAGCTTGGCTAGAAGGCACTGCAGCAAAAGAGCAAGAGAACTGTGGCTCTTTCAGCATGTCTGGTTTTAGGGAGCTACTGGTGCAGGATGCACTGAGAAGCTGAGAGGAAAGAGCAATACTTGCACTCTTGCAATTCAGGTACTGATGTTTCCCTCTCCTTCCTCTCTCCACACTGCTGCTGGCCATGGCACTAATACCATCACCAGAGGGTGTGTTTTTCCATGCTACCAGCTTCCAGATAACTCCATGGAGGGGAGTTGGTCCAAGTAAGATGCAGAGGCTTGATCCTGCTCTCTGCTTTCCATTGGTCCCATTGTTCAAATAGCTAATATGATGAGGGATCAAATACTTACATGTTTCTGATCTTAAATTTGTGATCAGGAACAGAATAATATATATATATAAACTTACTCTTTAATCCATCCTCTTTTTTGGTCTCCTAAGGACTTAATCAGAATACAGTCTTTCCCCACCTTACACAAAGATATTTTATTCTTTAATTACAAAAATATTTATACACTAGCTCAGGCAATAGAACGAGGGAAGAGGCAAAAGTCTTGTTAAACCAGGTTACAAATATATTGTAGGATAATGTTGTTTTGTCCTGCCAGCTCATGTTCAGACTCTGCATTTATTTATTAATTTTTACATCTTAAACCTTAAATTTTTGTAAGATAATCAAACTATAACACTCTAATCATACATACATGCCCACAGTTTTAGATTATTTCACGGTCATGATATTTAATCACCTTAGAACAGAGGCAAGATAGTTTGACTGCAAGTAACTGTTTACCTCAGTGCTCAGCCAGGCTTGCATTATTTCTCAGTGCATTTTCCATGCCAAACGTTTCGTGCTTAGATTTTGGATTATTGCAATGTCTGTAGTTTTTACCCCAAAATGCTGTTTTGAACTGTCTCCCTTTAACTATACCTTAGTGCAGCTTTTGTTTGGGGAAAGCTATGTTACACAGAGCAGGGCTGATGATGAACTGCAAGGAGACTGAAGAATGCTGCTTGTTTTGTTGTTGCTTATTTTAGCAGAACTGAGCCCAGTTTTTCTCCTCATGATTATAGAGACTGAATTTCTGCTCCCACACTCTTGGGACACCCAATGCTTCCAGAAAGTTGCTATCTGCTGGATCCAGAAAGGCAGGCAGCAGACAGCTGCTGCCAATGAAGTTGGTTTGTGACAAGTACCACTAAACAACCAGATTTGGTATTTATAAATAATCTGTTAGGTCTGCTGTTCATCACTTCAGTGCAAGGGCTTAGCTGGAGTTAAACCTTCACTCAGCAAGTGTGGAAACACTTCTAATCAGAAGCAGGAATCATTAGACCAGCTTGCCAGATCAGATTAGGAGCAGTTTATATGACTATTGTAAGTATCATAAAGTGCCTGGACATGGGAAACATCACTACATAAACAAGATACCCCTGATTTTTTTATTATTTTGGCCTGCAACAGTGAAAAGCATTTAAAAGCCCAGATCCTTTGTAGTGCTGAATATCCTCAACTCCAGTTGCACTCCCTGAAAGCCAACATGCTCAGTGCCTCCCCAGGAGGTTCATCTGTGGGGTAACAACCCCACACTGCTTTCTCTGCCAGTGAGAAGCCACTACCACCCCAAGGATGGAAATTAAAAGAGCAACCTGACTCCATCAAGAACAGCAAGACATTCCTTGTATGTGAAGTTACTTCATATTCAAGATTTCTCCATAGCTGTGCTGCCACTTACAGAAACATGTTTTCACAGCTTAAATGCATTAACTCCTACTGAACCTCAGATCTCTATGTAGGGTTTGACATGTCTTCAGGAAATTTTCAGAACCCATACAGGAATATATGTGAACTAAGCAGTGACAGGAAGAAAAAAAGCCACTCCTTGAAATTAAAAAATAACTGAATTTAGATCAAACACATGGAAAATCTGGCTTTTGCCCTAGAAGGTTAATCACTATTTGGAATTTTTTGCCGTGGGAGATTCCTTGTGTGATTGTTGAAATGCGAGATCAAAACCTAACATCATCTTTTGAGTGCCAATGTCGCGCCTGGATAAAAACAAGCTAGATCAGCCCTAATGATATTTGCTCCCAGACATGCTGCTGAAGCTCTGGCTACATTTGGGATAGGAAGGAATTTCCTCATGTGGCGAACTGGCAAAACCTTGGAGTTTGTCTCGTTCTTGTGCATTGCTCAAGGACCATTTTTTAGAGTCTTGTTTCACATTCTTTGACTTTCTGCAGCCTTGTGATCAGAGCTGAACACTCGCCTTTTCCCGTCACTCGGCCCTATTTTGTTTCTAACTGTTTCCCTTGCTATACCAAACAGGTATGGATAGATCTGATTTTTCTGCTTTACAGAGATACTCTAGCAATGGCAAAAATAATCTACATTATTGCCTATCTGAAAATAAACTGGAGAGAAAGGAAGAGGGCAAAGAGAATAATAAGCTGCACAGTCAGCTGCAGCCTTTGACTTCATTCTCTGGAAAACAAATGAATTGCAGGATGCTCTAGTGTGCAGAAGTATGGTCTTCTGCACCCATGGTATTGGGGCAGCACTACATGTAAGGAGCAACCTTCTGCTTTTGTGTGTGACTAAATCATTGCCAGGCCTATGAAACTAAGGAAATATATGCTAAACCTCATGATTAATGACAAAATTCCTTTATTATTCCCTTGCTGTTACGTTGATGAAAATTGTCTGTAAGTCTGATAGGTACTTACAGCAGACTTGATTATTCTTTTTATTTTAGGCATGTTACTTCCAGGCCTTTTTGAACAGCCCTAGTGCTTTCTTTCAGTGTTCTTAGCAACCTGCATATACTTCAGCCTGGCTTGAAGCCAACATGAGACTTGGTACTGGACTCACTGAGAGCGAGCTTTGACTTGGGTCGAATAGAGCTGACAACTTGACCCAACAACAGCTACTCGAGCTCATGTTTCTCTAGCTGTTTTTTCTCTTCTGCAAAAGGAAGCTTATTTTAAATAGTAGTCTCTGGCTTGCTGTACACCTCTTTCACAATCCTGGTGGTGATTTGGTAGGTGACTTGAAACCTACCAAAACTAGACAGCTATGTGAAGCTTGTCTTATGAGCATGTGAGCATGTGAGAAAAGTGAAAATTGGAGCCCAAAGAGAAGGGTAAATTGAGTAATTCCTCCCAAAGCGATATTCACTTCGGCATGTTGTAATAGTAAGCAACATTTACATTAGTTTAACACCTAATTCCGTTAGTTACAGTTACACTGAGGGGTGTGGGGGGAGTTTTCCCAGATAGGGCACTGCCGTCCTCCCTTCCCTCTGTCGCCTTGGCCGTGCATGTTTAATATCTTCGTTGTTCATGGGCCACCCCGTGGATCAGAGGCCGATGAGGATGCCGGTGCAAGACAGTAGCCCCCACACACATGGAACAGGCACGACCACAACTATGCCACCGACAAAGTGCTCATTGCTGCTGTCGGCTCCACCATCACTCGGCAGGGAAAGCTTAAAGGGTTCTTTTACAGGGCTCAGCTGATCATACCGAAATCCCTTTCACTTAGCTCTGTCCTGCTGCTGCTGCTGAAGTCAGTAGCACAAGTGCTTTGCCTTCAGTCTTGCTGGAGTATGTCCTGCTTGGTCAAAAAAAGGTGTAGGCTGTGATGGTGCATGAGGCAAGTGGAGAGGCAGGAGCTACTGCTCCTTTCATTGTTGTTGTATTATTGCTCATCATTTATCATAACTGCTGTTTCACTGTTAATTGCTGTTCATCTGAGGAATGCGCATGGAGCACGTTTCCTATTTGAAACAGAGAGAGAGGGAGCATCTCAAAAATCCCTGAGGATTTTTGAGATCACAAACCTCAGAAAGATAACAAAATTAGCACACATAATTCCCCTTGATTTTCCTTATGCCTGCAGACAAGGTTAGCAGCAACCCTTGTTTCTGAGAGCCTGCTTTGTCTCCTCTACCAAGGAACCTGGAATGGTAAGTATTAGGTCTGATTTATTATTGTATATCTTGTTTTTCTTATGGAAAAGATGGTGAAATTAGAAACAATTTACATGAAAACATCATAAATTACAAAGACTGGATACTGAGGGAAATTAATAAAAAACAACTTCTTTTTCTTCATCATTAACTAGAAGTGTGACCTGAAGACTGTCCCTAACTGACTCCTTTTTAATACATCTCCCCTGTAACTTGAGTTGGGTGGATGGCTTAGGCAGCTCCCTTGTGAGGTGAACAGTGACGCCTAAGCTCGGTGAAACTGCACAGTGTGGTCTCTGAGTGTGGTCTGTAATACAAAGTTGGTGGCTGAGCCACACTGTCTGTCCTCAGACGAGTTCCTCTTGAGTTATGGTAACTCAAGCAATTCTGACCCTTTCCTAGATGCCAGCTCTCATCTATTCCTGGAATTAAATTCTAGACTAGTAGCATGCACTTCAATATAAAAACATCTATTTGATCTCCATTTTTTTCATTCTCATAAAGACATGTGAATTTCTCTAATTTCTGTTGATTTTTCCCATGCACCCCCTGCTTCTCCCACACGTTCTGACTTGTGACAGAGGCACTTCTGTGATGAAAGAAAGTAGGACCTCTTCATGGGAAAAGGCAGGCATGATCTGGATGCTTCAGAGGATCATCTTGTAAGTAGCTTGTCTTTATTGTCTCATTATGAACATGAGTCCCTGTCCTTGTTAATCTGGTTGATTCAAGAGTTAGGAATGGGGTGCAATGATATCGATGGGTTATCCCTAGGGCTGAAGAATGAGACTACCCATTACTTATATTTGAAAATCTCAGTTACTTATGTTCTTAGCAAAAGCTCCTAATTTTCTCAGCTATTTCTGTATACTCAGCAGAAAAGGATTGCATAATGGACCCAGCGACTCCCACAACTATTGTTTACATCTGTCAGCTAATCCTTTCTGTGAGTCAGGCGTGCCTACTGGGTTGGGCACTTGATTTGGATTAGAAACTCATTATTATGATGATGCATATTGCTGAGCTGCCTGGAGGCCTCAGCAGGATTATGGCCACATTGTGCTAGGCAGCATGCAAATCTATAGCTTGTAGCCTACTGTTAGAGCACCTTCACCCTAGTTCTGGATTTGACCCTATTTCTCCTCGTGGCCCTTGGGGTAAGATATCTAATCCTGTTTTGTTTCCATATCTTTTCAGGGGAGATGATAATTCATTTCCTACTATCAGTCAATGCCTGTAACCACCTGCTTTTGGAGGAGAATGCCAGGATGATGTCACCCAAAGGCCATAGGGAAATACTGCAGCGCAACTGGGAAATAGTATTTCCCCTGTTCAAGTGCTTCAGTGAAATGGGTTTTGCAAGGGGAATTTGTGCCTTTTCCAGCAGTGCTGCTGCACCCAGAGAATATGCAAGATGAAAACCACAGCAAGTCTTGAGTTGCACCAAGGCTGTTAGCAGCTGTGGAGCTGCTCGCTGAGCCGGGGCACAGTAAGTGCTGTTACAGTCTCCCTTCTCCCCTCGCTGGGCTCCACGTGGCCCTTGTTGGATAGCAGGCAGACTTCTCCTCCTCCCTGTCCTTTCAGGGTCTAGGTGTTCCCGCTGCTGCTGTGCCAGGTGCCAGAACACCCTGTCTGTACTCCATCTCTGCACTGCCATGGCCACACATCTGTGTCTGCAGTTAAGCCTGAGCCTTGCTTATGCCTGCCATTCAATCACTGGCGGCTATAGCCCTACAATATCGCTCAAGTGTGAACCTTGAGAGGGATCAGCTGTCTTTCCTTACAGTTTCAGGTTGGGGTGAACTGGACTGGATTTTATCACCCCATAGAAGTGGTGCTACTTCTTGTCTGTGCTTTGCTGAGGTGGCCATAAAAATAGCTTGGGACAATGGAGCTGAGTCACGTACAGATGAGCCCTTTGAGGGTTCCCTGCTACCCCATGTCCCTTGCTGGGAATAGTGCTGGTCAGTGGGGCTACACTGCAAGATGCTCCTAAAGAGGAACAAAGATGTTTGAGGCATTTTTCAAAGACAGCAGCATTCCTCAAATAGAGGAGCAAGTCTGGTGCTTGCTGAGGAACTCTTGAACAGCTTCAGCTTTGTTTTCCTCTTTTTTAAGCCTGGATCCTTTGTCTACAAGTTAATAACAATGTGCTGGCATTGTCAGAGCCATCACAGGCTGGAGCTGGCACTCACTGGGTTATCTGGTGTTGTGAACTTTTTTATCTCATGGGAAATTTGAGACTTTAACACTTATTATTATGTACCTCCTTATGTGAAACTGCCCGGTCTGAATCACTTTTGATAAACTATCAGTAGGAGTCTCAACCATAGTTAAGCTCTAATCAGTTTAATTAAAGTAGATCACTAGATAGAGAACCTCTGTGAAATGCTCCCATAGAGTAGAAAGCTACATTGTGAGTGCTCCCCTGAGTAATCACCAGAGGCTGCTATCAGCAGCGTAATCAGAAATGACTGAAAAGCTTAACCTGAAAGTCAGACATCAACACGTGGCAAAGAACAGATGAGACAAGAGTTACCGAGGACTAATCGCATCCACAATATTGTGAGAGTAACTGAAAAGTAAATAGAGAAGGCACTGTAAGGTGGTCCTAGGCACAGGTCTGTAGGAAACTGGGCTTCATTAGGTTTTTTTGTACAATATGGTTAAGATTTTTAGATACTAGTTCTATGCTATTATAGGCACGAGGTCAGTCAGTAAAAACTTTGTTAACCAAAGCAAAATTATATTTAAAGACTTTCTGTAGCTATTCCATTCTACTTCTGTCCTGCAGTAGCTTTTGAGCATGCAGCACCACATGAATGAGGGTGGATATGAGAAGCTGGAAAGAGACAGTGGGGAGAAGAAACCAGTTAGGGTCAGCATGGAGTTTACTTCTTGCTTCTCTTACATTGGTGTTTTAATGGTACTGGTCACAGTGGTACGGACTGTACCAGGTCACCTTTGGGGACCCAAACACATTTGATAGATTGATTTTCTATCTTCTATAGTTTTCATTTTGTCTTCACAAATTAGTGTTTATAGAAACTAACCAGAGATTAGATTAGTGCATTGCTCCCATGGGATGCAGACTTCAGGGTTTAGGCAATGCTCTGTGGCTAACAAGAGCCAACAAGTTATACCTGAGTCATTCCCGTGGGAGAAACATGTCCTTGACCGATGACGACAGAAGCCAGCCAAGCATCCTCACAGGAGATGACAAGTGTCGATACAAGCACAGTCATCTCCCATTGTGTTTAACCAAGCAGAACTTGCAGTGGAAAAGCCTCAACTGAGGGGATCAATCTTAACATTCCTCCTAGTGGTCATATCAGGCTGCCAATGAGATTAGAAGGATGACACTTAATGTAGCCTTTTGGTAGGCAAGCAAGACTTATATTCTTAGCATAAGCTTCTCAGGAAAAGCTTCTTTTATTTAGCATTTATCAGTTTGATAGCGATGTTTTATTACATTGATAGCCATCCTAAAAAAAATGTTTTAATGTCCTTACCTGTTTCATACATAGACATATTCCCAGAACAAGACTGGAGACAAACTGAGTTATACCTACTTAGTTACGCTGACATAAACTTAGTGCAGCTTCCTTTTTGACCAACAAAACAGGACCTATTTTGCTTTCTGAAATACTGTGTTTCTTTCTTCTGGAAGCATATGGTGACCACAGATCTGTGGACTTTACTCAGGAGAAGCTCACGGTAAGCCTAGCAGGACCCCTGGCTTGACCAAGAAATTCCAAATTTGATCATGTAGGGTAAAACACACTGCATTTCCTCAATCGTGTTTGGTCCACTCCCTTCCCTCCCAGATAAGCCAAGCCAGACATATTCCTTCTAGGTGAAATAGCCTTTTGTAAACTTTGGGGGTTTGCCCCACAGGATTCTCAGGTATACAACAGGATAATGCAGTGTAAGCACCCTAACGGTGCCTGTAACGTGCACTATGCAGAAGAGTCTCAGGGTGTTGTACAATGAAATTCTACAATAATCTTAGTAACGAAGAGCAATTAAAAGCAGCAGTTAACCTATATTTTTCTACCCTACTTTAGGTGTCAACTTACACCCAGGATTGCAAATACTAGTTGGAAGTGCATCACACTGTCCAGAGGCATAATTACAAAAAGCTGTAGTTGTCTTTATCACAAAGTTTTAATTAGCAGGACACATTAAATAACCAGCTGATACAGATCTTAATGAATCATTTATAGGCCTACATCTAAGATAATTATATGTAGCTGGTCACACATAATCACTCACATACTTCTGGGCTCATGTGAAATGGAATATGCATTGTCCTCATGTGAGGTAAAGGTGAAAGGGACAAAGACAAAACTGGGGCAACAGCCTACTTTATCCAAACAGCTTGTGCCTGGACCATTGCTGACAAGACTGGGAAGGAAATACAGATTCTTAGCTTCACAAGAAATCCACCTTGAAGAAAGGCAGGAGCTCTGAGTTCTTGAGTTGTTGACTGGTTTTGGTTCTGTGTTTTTAAATCAAGGTGGTTGTCCCATCTGGGTCCTTTATGTGGTGCTGCTCAGGAATGAGGACAGATCCACACTGTGTCGAGGACATGGCTTCTAGGGCAAGCTGGGACTGGTGTCTCCAAGCCATGTCATGCTGTGGCAGGCTAACCTGCCCTAGATGTGTTCCTTTTTTCTCCAGCTGCACTGCCTGCCCTGGAGCATGGAGAAGCTCCTCCAGACCAATCACCACCCCAGCAGCCAGGTCTCTGGTTTTACCAGCTTTCTTGCTGCTCAGTATGTCTAGATGAAAAAGTGGAAACATGCCTAAACATCCAATTGCTCCAGGGCTAATTTTTGCTCTGAGATTTTCATGGCGTTTGTTTGTGACTGCTCCTTGATAACAAAAAAGAAGTATATGTTGCCTATGTGGCCAAGTGAAGGAGGCATGGGAGCAGCTGGCTGCGAATTTATCACTGCTGATTTCTGTAGAGCTTGGTAAGCATATGCACATAGCACGGCTGGAGACACATAAACAAAGAAAATTGTGGCCTAAGAGGTGTAACACACCCCTCTTCCTCCCTTTTGCCTAGAAGATGCAGTTTGCTCTCCTTAATCAGACCCAGTGGCAAGATAGTTAGTTGCTCATGGAACTTGTTATTAGGGGAAGTTTGCCAGGCTCTGGGATGCATATATGGGGCATGGTGCCAGTCCTGTATACTTCAGCGGGTTTATCCCTCCCATCTGCTGTGCTGAGCTCTCTCGTGTACTTGCTTCTCCTCTCCCTGCCCCATGGGCTGCCTTGGTATCCATCTCAAGTCCTTGAACAACTTCGAGATGTTGGTTTCTTCTCCTGGTTTTTATCAAATAGTACTTCAGTGGCAGATTGTATGTAATACACTATACTCAAAGCCACTCCTGAAAAAAACCCCAAACTTCCTGCACTAAGTAGACATATTTGTCCATGGTCTTTCTTGCCATGTCTGACTTGGCTTACTCTGCTTAGTTGAAGCTCCAGTTGAAGCAAAGACTGTGTTTGTCTGATTGCAAGGCAAAACCTAGCAATAAACAAACCATTGCAAATGTACATTTGAAAAGATTAGGAGAAAAGTATTAGCAGCCCATGCAATATTGTAATCCAAAGTACTTTAAAAGCAGCATTGAATAATTTTCTCAATTATGCGCAAAGTCTGCTTTTAACAGGTTTCCCTGGTTCCCTAGCATCAGAGAAACTCTGCTGATCTCTGCAAAACTTCTTTCAGTGTAAGTACAGAGTTCCCCTTAAAATTAGAGGGCTTTTAAGAGTTAATATGTTAATCTCCTGATGCACCACAGCAGGCGTCTGGAATACATCTTACTAGACTGTTTACACTGTGCTTCCTTTCAGGGTGGTTAGAGGCAAGGGAGCACTTGTGGCAAGAACTGATGTGGTGAAGGTTTTGACAGCATCTTTCCACACCTAGTTGTTGCCTTTGTGGAGGAGGGAGGAGCAGAGGCTTCCAGTATGGCTCTCAGTATTGCTTCTCAGCTACTTCCCATCAGGGGAGGAATCTGTTGCAGAGCAGGGTGTGAGCCCATGCTCAGTTTTACATGGCATGTCCAAGGTGGCAGAGGTTTCCTTTGCTGCCTTCTCCTGGAAGAAAATAAGAAACTTGGTGAAAGAGGTTTACTTCTCTCTCTGAGGCAGAATATAGTTTGTATGAGGTTCAACTCTGAGCCTAGAGGCACCTATACCAGAGAAGCATGCCACATGCTCCATCCAACAAGGCAGCTGCTGGGAATTCTCTGTGTCATGTCTGACAGCAGCCTACGTGCTAAAGCTGACAGTCACTCTGGACGGATGGTTGTAATAACTTTGTGCTTTCTGGCTGTCACTGTTTTTATCCTCCCAGCCCCTCCGGGAGGTAGGGAAGTGCTGTTAGTCATTTTATGGGGAGAAATTGAGCCATGGAGTGATGAGGCCACACAGAAAGTCAGTGGCAGAGCCACTCTGCTATCAGACCCTCCTCTCCTTCCTTATCAGCTCTGCCTGATCCGTGTGCATAAATAGGATATGTGGAAATGGCTCCTGAGTGTGAAGAGTGGGAAGAGGCCAGGGAAATGGGATGAGCACTGCCTGCTCCTGACACCAAAACTGGGCTGCCTGAAAGCCCTTGGTACACTGAAAGATGACATATTTGCTCCAGGACCATGTTTTCAGTGGAACAGATTTTTTGCCAGTTCTCTTGTTAGACTTTCAGTATTGGTTTTCCAGCCACTGCCAACTCTGTCTGGGCACAGGTCCATGTTTACTCTAGATCCACAGCCAGAAATATGGTGATCTCTGGTTCATGCTAGTGTGTGGTTGTGCTGAATGCATCAAAATGCGTCATCAAGAGTCACCAGCTACATAAAGTATGAGCTGTGGCAGGGAAATCAGAGAGTATATAACATAATATTGAGGAGAGTAAGAGCACTAGAAGCTAGAAACTCACTTCAAACACTCTGAATTTTAAAATCACTGTATCAGAAGGACACTTCTTAAAGTAAAATGCCTTTTTGTGTGTGTGTGTGTGCTGTGTTTTGATTTCTGAGCTGGATCAGAAGTACAGTTTATTTTACCAAAGCCAATGGCACCAATTACAGCCTGAGACTTTCAGAGTGGCACATGGGACTCAACCACACATCTTCCATTAATTATCTCTTGGCCAAGTTAACTCTGCACAAGTAATATGTCACAAGCTTTTTTTCTGTCATTAAAATCAGCAGATATGACCTTGATCCTTGCTGAGAGCACATCTTCTCAGTAAGAAAATGGTGTTTTATCGCAGGCACTTTTCAAAGAATGCCATTTTAATGTCAGGTTGTGCTGAAGGAGAGTCCAGCTCCTGTTTTTTCAACCTCCTGAAGCAGGAAAGAACTAAGGGCCTGCACTAGCCCTCTTATCAGTTCAGAGCCTGGACTAAGGATGTCTTTGCTGACCTTCTCCTCCTCTTGGTACAACAAAGAAATTACCTTAGTTTCAAAAATCTGACAGGTAGGTACAGCTGGTAGGTATTAGCACTTCAGTTGTATATTGATGGAAGGCAAATAATTTGGCAGCTGTGGTTTTACTTGCTTGACTCCCTGGTGCATATGTTCATAAAGTTCTGGGAGCAAGTACCCTGGATTCCAAATCCAGTATTTTTGGCCTCCGTGGTAAGGCAGCTTGGCCCTGGAAAAGGGTGTCCTTTGCCCCTACGGCCACAGTATGGGATCAGAGTATTGAACAAGGACTTGCCACTGTTGTCCACCTTCAGAAATTGTTTCAGCTTTTGATGCTCCTTTTCCCTCTCACATCCTTCCATATAAACTTGCGGGGCCAACAGGCACCTATTTCCAGTGCCCACCTCTATGCATTAAAAAGTAACAATGCATTAGCTGCTAGTAATGGCAGTTTGTGCAGCAGCTTCTCCACCACAGTTTGATTCTGAGAAGGAGAAATAAAAAATGCTCAGTTTGGAATAAACCCATAACATATGTGAGGTTGCCATTTTAAAAAGAAAAGGTGGAAAACCCCCATCCACTGGTGTTGGCCATATCCTTCTCTTACCCTTCACAAAAAGCAGTGCTGACAGAGTGCAGTGTCAAATAGATGTGTACATCCCTCAGTCCATCTGGCTGTCCAGTGCCTCTAAAGACAACAGCTGGCCTGAAAGTGGGAAGGAGGTAACCTGCTGAGTGAAGGTGTCCAGATAATAAATTAGCCCCCCAAAAAACTGAAAATAAGAAAGAAATTACACTGTCCAAAAATATAAGATAAAGGGGAGAAAATTGCACCATGTTAAGCAGCCCCTTCTTTGTGCAATTATCACTAGGCATTGGCAGCAACACAGCAGGTTTTCACCATCTCCTGGGTGGTGCTCCAGCAGGATGGACTAGGAGACTGTGAAGCAGTGAGAAATACCTGAGCCTCAGCATTTTAGAGGTGATTGTACCTGTGTGGGTTTGTCCTGACAGACACCAGCTGGAGAAGGTGCCACGTGGCTCAGGTGGGGTCTGCAATCCTGTTGGGATGCTGTGCTAATTCAGGCAATATTAGTGGAAGGCTGCAGTTAGAATTTCTTTTTGTGAATACCAATGGGTTTATTATTTTTTTATTATTATTATTATTGGAATAGACACTGAGAAAGTCTGTTGGGTTTTTTTTACAGCAGCTATTCTGAGACTATGGAAAAATTGACTTGGAATATTTGCTCCCCTGGCTGTGCAGGCACTGACGTGGACCTTACCCAAGAAGAGCTTCATGCAGACAGAGGCCAGCTGAAGTCAGAGCAGCTCTGTGTAAGTGTGGATTTCTTTCTCTCCTGGAGTCACAGTAAGATCAGAGGTGGAATTGTGTGCCAGTACCTGCAACCTATAAACATGCCTTGGACTGTTGTGTGTATCTGTGTGGCACAGGGACTCTGAATTGCTTTCAGTACAGAGGATCTCTATCCCTACACTCATCCACAGCTACAGGCACAGAAAAACTATCAATATTTTGGATTGACAAAACTGCAGAAGCCAAAAGCTTCTGTTTCAAGGCTGTCAAGGATGCATTTTGCACTTCCTCCACATGCTACAGAGCCTTTCCTAGAAGGGCTCTGTGATCTGCTGCAGCAACACTCTGGGACTGGTTTCCCACTCGATGCCACAGGCATAAATGTGAGTGCAGATGAGCAAAGGCTGATAATGTCTTAACTAAACCCACAGGTGAAGAAATAACTATTTGGCAGGAGTGTCTTAAAGCAGAACACAGTAAATATTCTGGTGAGGTGAAACACTACAGCAGTGGGAACTGTATACATTTGCTGTATCCAGTGAGAATTACAAGAAAGTAAAGATTTTGGGAATAAGAGGAAACTGTTTTTAAGCTGATTTCTAATAAAATAAGGCTTACACAGTCATATGATCTGTCTCTCTGTGCTCGCTTATACCCTCCCTCTTCTCCTCACTAACTTTTGCCTCCATTAGGGTCACTGTTCACTATCAAAGACAGCAATGATCCTACCAGGTCTGTAAACACCAGCAGTGCATGTGGGGAGAGATTTGGGGAAATGCTGCCTGTGGACGGTCAGCATTCACACAGTTCCAAGTTCTGCTAGAGCCAGTCCTGGCCATGGCCGACCTTCCCTCAGTTGCCCCAGCTGCTGGCTGATATAAGGGCTGATATAAGCTTCCAGTGATGGTTTTCTACCTTTTCCCAGGGGAATAACCTCTGGTTTTCTCTGCTTCCTTGTGAATCATAGAATAATCTTCAAAGTCTAAGACATAGGTTGGTTTCATAGATGACTTCCAGGCTTATCTTAGTGTCTGTTTTAATCCAGGGGAAATATTGGTAGAGTCTGAGGCTGACGTGGTCTCATCTGGCTCTCATGCTCTCAGGAAACCAGTTATCAGACAGAATTTTAATGTCTCTTATAGGTCATATGAAAGACTAGAGATATCAGAGGGAATTCTTAAACGGACTTGTTTTGAGTTTTACACTGTGTATTTTTTTGCCTGCTTTAGAAATGTAAGCCCTTGCATGCTGCAAACCAGTTTGGCTGATGGATGCTATAGGAAGAACATGCTGGGACAAGCTGCCTCCATTGCTGTTTCTTCCCAAGGGGTGGGTTTGCATTTGCTGCCTGTGCCATTAACCTGATTCATGAGTTGCACTCCTTTTCTGTGAAGGAAAGGGCTGCACATGGCACTCACTACCCCTTGTCCTCCTGGATGGAACCGTCTCTGGATTTCTGGCTTAAAAGCCGAGTGCTGGCAAGGGGACAGAGGAAGGTCAATGATTAGTAAGGGGATAAGTAAGACAGTAGCTTAAGGTAAAGCTCCAGAGAGATCACAGTCACTATTACGAGGGACAAGCAGTGATGTCTTATTGACATATCTCATTAGAAATTGCTGGGAGCTGCTGGACTGGACAGTCTCTTCAAATGCCAGCAACCCTGGGGGAGCTGGATGTAAATGTTGTAATTGATATAAGGATGGAAGCTGCTCCACTGCAAAGTGACATTTCAGATATTGTGGGAATGGATGATCTGAAACATCCTCAGTGAGATCTGTTTCCCTCAACTCTTTTGACTCCTGTCAGAGGTGCATGTTCGAGCTTTTCTCTGGGCAGATGGCTTCTGCAAATAGAACTGGCTTTGAAATATAAAGTTTTGCTGAATTCATTATATGCCTTCTGACTTCAAAGCTTTGTACTTTCCTCTTTAGTTTTAAATAGAGTCACTTGGCTGCCTTCAGGACTGTTACATTTGAGGCGGGTGCTGCAGTGGATGTCACTGGTGAAGTGCAGCAGCAGATGTTGGTTATTCGGAGTGCCCTGAGCAGCTGAGTGCCTGTCCAGGCCTGCATCTCACCTCTGCCCATATCCAGCCAGGAGGTATGTGATTCCTAAAGCTACATGGGTCTTAGGGAGCCCTCCCTTTCTGGGACTTTCTTGTTTTGCCCGTTCCTCAAGGAGAGGGGTGGCTGCACTAGCCTGACCCTGCACCTCCACCTCCAGAGTGCAGGGCACTGTGCAAGGAGGAGGATGAGATGAAGTGGGGGCAGTGTTTGCAACAGCAATTGTTCTGCCCAGCTGGGCATAAATTCTCTTCATTGAGGACTTCACAAGAAGCTGCTCTCCAGGAAGGGAGGATCTTTATGAATTAATCTTTATAGAACCTTATATTGAATTGACCTGGAGCATGATGGTTTTCCACCTCAGATCAGCAAGTGGATACCACTAGTCAGAAATTACTGTAAGTATAAAGTGGTCATCATGACTTTGCTTTCACTGTATGTACTTCACTTCAACTGAAGTGATGAGTTTTGGGTGTCACGTCTCATTTATACTTTTGAGAAGTATTGGAGCCACTCAAAGGGATACAAATGGGAGAACTTTCTCTTTGTATCCGTTTGCTACACAGAGAGATGACATTTTGATGGCCAAAGGTTTTCTGGGAAAGAAAATGTTACTTTGGAAACTGAAATGTCAGCTTAGTCAAATTGTTCATAAGCACAAAAGGGGGGAGAAACAAGCACCCAAACTTCAAAGCAGCTGAACCATTCTTTTCAACACCTTCTGACTTGCCACAACTTTATATCAAAATTTTTCAGGTTCAGCTTGAGTTTTAAACACTCAAAGCCAAAATGTTCAGACAATACAAAATGTTTGCTTCACCCACAGACTACTTTTGTCATATTTTTTTTTTTTTTTAGGGCTAGCATCAAACTAAAAATCTATTATTCACCTACTCTGGATGACCAAGTTGGAGACAAAACTTTCTAAACTGAAAAGTGTTTAGGCAGAAAAAAAAGTTCTTCATCAGAACCTCATCTCTCAGTAGCTGGTTCCTTTGTGGATGATCTAAAAGAGCAGGGTATTACAACTTCCACCATTCCTCCATGTACTCTTGAACTGAGAAGCTTTTGTAGCCTTTTTGTCTTATCATCAGTACATTATAAAAAATGTCAACTCTTTCCAAACCTTTATTGTTTTATTGGAAGAATTATACTAAATTTCAGCCCTGGAGTCAGTTTATGTGTGGTTTGATCATCCGTTCCTCCTTTCATACAGATGCTATCAACATGGACAGCAGAGCTGCCCTGTCACACAGGATTAATGGCAGAGTGTGGTGTTGCCTGTGGAACAGTAATATCGTACCATATGAACAAACACCAAAATTGGAATAATTTTTCTAAATGTTTCAGCATTCTAAGTACAAAGTAATAACCCTGTCATGAACAATATTTACTGCTCTCTCTTCTGGCTGTGATGGAATTAGTGGCAGTCTCCTGGGAAGAATTGCAGGTATGTCAGTGGTGGAAACACAGCATGTGGTTGTATTAAAGCAAAAAGCAAACAATTCCCTTGGTCACAGTACAGGGAGAGAAACTTAATACTGCTTGGGAAATCAGTACTGCTTTGAATATAGCATTTGTTTTGTTTTCCTCATGAGAAGGATAATGCAAAAATGGGAGATATATATATATGTATGCATATGTATTTGTAAAACAGACAAAGCATGTTGTAGAATCCAGTAGAAGATGAAAATCAGAGTCTGTGAAATCTAGAATTAGGGCAGGAACAAACAGTGGACACTGAGGAAAGTCTTATTGAGTACTCTCTGCCTTAATACAAAATCAAGGAGGAGCCTCAATGAAGGATGAGGCATTACCAGGGTATGGGGAGGTTACTCAGCCATTTTTCAAATTTGTTAAACTATTTGCCTCTAGGTTTCCATGTGTGTTTGTTTTTAGAGACATCAGCCAAAAGACGTTTGATGCTGAGAAAATTCTAAAAATCTAGCTCTTCCTAGCTGCCCCAAGGTCACTGCTTACACTGTTTAAATTTTGGAAATGTCAGGTCGAGACACTTGCATAGAAAAAAATAGATGCGCAATTACACTGTTTATCCTATCTACTCAAAAACATGTGGAGCTCTAGTCATCTTTGAAATAAAATCTTCCTCCACAACATATTGCTGCCCAGTAGCATGTGTTACAGAGCATATTTAAGACTTCTTTGGAAGAAGCCAAGATCAGACACTGCCAGAAATCAGATATTCAATTAAACAGTCTCATGCTTCAAGCCAGTATGACAAGGGTACCTCTTCGTGAAAAAACTGCTGCTGTGGGAACAACTGGGAATAAATGATTGCAGAGAGAAAATTTTTACATTAGCATTGTGGTCATTTGCACATACATAATGTGCGGATCCGAAAAGCACAGCCTTGAATGTGTGCAATGCTTCCCTTGAACACTCTTCTCTTCCAGCCTCCAACCATGATCTAGCCTGACCTGGGAAAATCAGAGGAGATGCAAAAAGTGGCTGTATTGAGATGACAGCTTTGCAAAAAGCAGCTGTGCTCCAGCTATGGCTTTCCAAGGAGCGGCTGTGCTGGAGCTATGACTTTGAGTTGTTTTTGACAACAATGCAGGTTTGTGCCTTCACTGCTTCCCCACCCTTCTCTTCATGTAGCTATACCCACAGCTGACCCAGCACTGAACTGTATCACGGAGCAGAGCTCATGCCCTGCCCTTCCTCTTTTGCTTTCTCAGAGTTGTTTTGCCCACCAGCTCAGCTTCCTGGTGCCATTTGTGGCGCAACCAGTGTCCCCCGTGTGGCTGGGGATTACTGTGCTGGGGCAGGGACATACCCCAGAGAACAGAACATTTTCTGTGCCTGCGGGTGGATGTGTGAAGCACTGGTTATTTTATTTGCCTTTGGATCTAACTTTCTTGGTTTAGCTATTGTCAAACAACTGAAAGGACTGACATTAGCCGCCTGGTTCCCATTAGCAAAGCCACTTTTAAATCCTGTTGCAATCACTTTGTTTTCTAACGTGTAACTAAGGGCCTTTTTACCACTTCTTTACATGACTTTCTACAATCCCAGCCATGCAAACAGAAATCAGGCATATGCATCTTGCTGATACTGATATTTTGAAACCCTTTCCAAATACTTTTGCCAGTGACTGCAGAAAAGCTTTTATACCAGTAAGAATGTGTATATTGGGCTTTCTTACAGAAGCTGTGAGAGGGACACAATATGTGCTGCCGGGATTATTCTACCAACTGAATAAATGTCATCTCTTTTCCAAATAAGAAACTTAGGCTATGGCAGGAGACTTGTTTCAGTGTTTAAATATATTCTACACATCCTAAGTGGGAACTTGGTTCCTTTGTGGGGAGAGATACTGGGATATATGCAGACAAAACACTCCAATACTTTTTTATGTGGCAGGTTTTGACTGTCCAATATTGTGCATGCTTTTTCCTTGCATGAATTGCCTTTTTAAAAAAAACAGCAGCTGAGACCAAGGGGAAGATGTGAGGCCTTTAAAAAATCTCTGTCTGGACCTCCGATTTTGAGCCACATGACTGAAACTCTGAATCCTGGACTTTTACCCCCACACACCCTGTTGTTTTGGAGGATGATTGAGCTGTTTGAGATGATGGGTTATTGAAACCAAAAGCCTCACTGAGATACACAGTACTTCTATCTGCTGGTGTGTCATTGGGGCATTTTTCCTTCGTAAGATTAAAATGTACCAGGAACGACAGGTTTCCACAAAAAATGCCCTGGGAAGGACTGTAATAACTACCTTGGCACTTAGGAAACAGCCTGTGGCAAGCTTTGAGTGTTCCCTGAAGTGCAATGTCGCGTGGACCCTGATGAGCTTGTCCTTTGAGACAGCTACCATGCCGACCTCGCTGTGCCTGGTGTAGTTACCACAGATGTACTCTACAGATGGTGAGCCCAGGGAGTCCATCTCCTACATGCAGATCCGGATGCCTGAGCCAATGGGGCTGTGCAGCGAGTGCAACATCCTGTGATTGCAGAGACTGTGCAGCAAGATTCTCCACTGGTCTCTTTATAGAAGAAAATATCCATATAAACCTACTCCTCTTCTTCCTCAGTGTAGGACTTTGAAAAAGGCAGAGTAGTGTCTGCCATCCCTCTAGCTCCGTGCCTCCTGGGATGGGAGCTGGGCAGTGCAGGGTCATCACAGATGCTGGTACTCACCACCTGGGGTGAGCCTGTGCCAACTGCTCTCTGCTCACCAGTGGGTGAAGCACATCTGTCGCACACTCTTGTTAAAAATGCAAGAGTTGGGACATTGGAAGAATGAAATCAATGCATTTCTGTTTGAGTACAGTAAGTGTCTTTTGCTTCTGCGGGTAGCTCCTCTAAGGCTTTAATTGGCATTGACAGGTGATGACTGTGGTGTAGAGCGAGGGCCGGAAGCAGACAGTTTCTCAGCCACAAAGTAGTAAGTGGATTTGGACTGGCTTTTAGTACAGCAGAGAGTTAAGCTGGTTTCTCCTGAAGTTTTCCTAGAAAAACCTTGAATTCATTGTCCAGTTTGCCTCTTTGCTTAATGGAGTACAGAAGATGTTTGTTTGAGCTTGTATGGAGGTTAGTTTGAGATTTTTCTTTCCCATTGTCAGCAAACAGGACAGTGCTTTTGTTCCCAGACAATTTTTAATTTTTAAAACCGATGAGTGCCTCACTTTGACAGAGTGTTAAACATTTACATGTGCTGGTAGGGTGCCTTCTTCATATCAAACTCAGATGGCTCATCTACAAAAATAATCTCCAAAACAAACTGAAAACTATTCTCTTCATATGCAGAAAACTTGGTCAAAATAACTTTTTCCCTTCTGTGATCAAAGCAGAAACTATGTAGTCTGGTTTGTGCAGTGGGGTTAGATATTTTTTTCCTCCCTGTAACATAGCTTCAGACAGTTGTCAGCCAAGAGATATGTTTGGATTTTTCATCTCCGTGTGGATTTGTGGGAACACATGCTAGGAGACCAGATCAACATTGTAATAGTGCCTGCATTGATCTAACACAGTGTTTATGTGGACTCCAGCCATCATTCATTTCTTCTCTAGCATACAGATGCTATAATGGATTATTTTGTGCAATGATCATGATAGTACTTAGCTGTTGTCTAGCATTTGCAAGGCATTTTATGAAGAAGGTCAATATAATTATCTCCATTTACAGCTGGAAAGCAAAGGCACAGAGACACGAAGCACCATGAGGTGCGAGGGTTCAGGGACTTCTTAACACTAAGCCAAAATTAAGATATGAACTCAGATGTAGGAGGTGGGCTGTCACCAACACCACAGAGCTTCTGTGCTTGGAGGTAACAAACTTTACCCGTTGTAAGTCTGTGGAGAGCTTATCTCACTGCATTAAACTCAGCTGAAGAAAATCACAGGATTAGTCTTTAAACCATCTGTGCTTACAAACTGGGCCCCACCTAACTTGTGCAGCATATGTTTAGCAGCCACTTATGGGCACTTTCCTGCACACAAGCCCTGCCTGCAGGGGACAGGAGCGCAGGCAGAGCATGTCATTAGCTTTTCCCTTACACAGTTCTTGTAACTACAGGATAAAACTGTGTGCTTAACCCACACCTCCTCCCAGGCCCGGAGTAGACTCTGTCCTGTATTTACAGTTTCCTCCGAGCATCAAGCAGCTGCCAAGTGCGAGCCCTTCCCAGGTTTCAGGTACTGGAAATGTTATTTTACCTTTGCAGCTGACAATACTGTATGCCTAGCGTTGAGGTATATCAAGATATACAACAGAGAACTCTGAAAGGAGAAGAAGTTGCTTGTTTGGACAGGTATTTCAACAGGTCTCTATATAAAATACAGGTCATTTGACAGCTTGTGATATGAAGCAAAAACAGTTCCCAGCCTTTCCCCCTGCTTCTGCAGTGCTTGCCTCCTGAGCCTTTAGGCATCTGCAAACGCAAGAAATACTTGAAATCACAAAAATCGGAAGAGGCAGTTTGGTAACTCATATTTCTTAAAGTACACAAACCTCCAGTAGGTAGCTGGCTGGATAAAGTGGATAAAGCATAAGCCCTGTGGACAACATAAATAGTTTGTCTACTCCTAGTAATGGAATGGAAAGAGGGAGAGAGGGTGGAGAAAGCAAGAATTATGGGTCAGTTAGAGGGAGAGATTTCCCACAAACATTTTATGATTTGCTCACAGCTTCACCATGTGTGAAATCAGGAGTCTATAATAACTTTCCAATTCTGAAAATATAGCTATTCAGAAGCCACAGTGGATTCACAGGAGATGTCTGCTCCCATGTGGAGCCCACTGCCCTTGTGGGGTGAGTCCTCAGTTTTATTAAACCAATCATAACCTCATGCAACTGCATTCCCCAAAGCGGATAGCTGGCCTTTCCCTTTCCATCTTGCTGTACCCTTAATTTCTGATTCACAAAGTCAGGGCCCTGCGTGACGATTAAACAGGTGATGAAACACACCTCATGGCAGAGTTCAGAAATGTCAGCTCTCATTACCTGGTGCTCTCTACTGTTAATCTTAAAAATTTACTATTAATCTTAAAAGAAATAAATAAAATTGCATATATGTTGTTACATGTACAATTTAAATATTTTTTTTAATGTAAACTTCCAGCAAGAATGTTCCCTTGTCTCTCCCATGTATCAAGATACAGTTTGTTGTTGAACCTGGTAGTGATGCAATATCTGTCTTCAAGGAAAAGCATTGACAGCAATATGAGTATTTCTGGAGTTAGCTATTATTAGATTTGAGGCAAGTTGGGTGGAGGTTTTTTCATAATTTATTTATAGGCATTTCAGCAATACTTTTGGTCAGTGAAAGAATGAACAGAATGCTGGAATGTTAAAAAAAAGGAGTTTTGATAAACTTTTGAGGGGAACTGCGAGGAAAACATGCAAAAGAAGTAAACGCTGGGACAAAGGAAAGGGACTGGTACAACACTGTTCAGTTCCTCAAATGTTATTTTATGCCAAAATGCCTAGGTTTTGTTTTCTTATTTTTTAAGAAAAAAAGCCACCAACAAAGCTTCATATTAAAGTGACTTCTTCTGTGTGTTTTTCTTGGGATTTGCCTACAATAGAAATATCAGGGAACTCACTTAATATCAGGGAATAATTAGTCTCTCATCTTAATCATGCTTTGCAATTGTGTAGGCCTGCAGCTCACTAATGCTTTCCACAGTTATTGCAGAGGGAAGGGGGAAAAAATCGTTGCCTGTTTATATAAGAAAGGAGTGGTGTTGGGATCCTGTGTGGAAATGCAGCAAGCATGGTTGCACTGTGAGGATGAACCCCTGCTAACAGCCAACAGGTCTGAGCACTCTGTACCTTGAGGAGACAAACTGACATTGCTGAACTACCAAGTAGGAAGAGCATTTCATTAGTGAGAGACAGAGAGAAGCAATTACTTAAAATAGTAGAGTAACTTAAAACATTTTTATGCTGGACATCCTCCCAGATGAAGACTAAAGGGCTGGCTAACTTGACAGTCACTGCTGATCTCAAGCATGTTTGTCACTTTAGATTTCACCTTCAAATTGTTCTCTCATATACCCGTGCATATATCCCTCAGGCAGGTTTGTGGTGTCTTGGGTGGGAATAAAAATTACCACTGGCTGAACAGACTCTTTCCTTGTCTCTAGCCTCTGGAAAGCCTGCTATTCCTGTTTCTTTTAGTTCTGATCAAAACATAGTATGTATGTATAATCTTACTGCACATATAGCATGCAAACACTGTTATGCTTTTTGGAGTGGTGTAGTGCATTGTGAGAAGAACCTATATTTGCTGGCTGGGGGCTACTGCATATGTATTCTGCTTGGCTCTATATATGCTTTTAATACTGCCTAAGAGTAAGCAAGACAGAGATGCCAGTCCAGTCCACCAAAAAGGTTTGGTAGCATCTTTTTATTCTTTAAATTTGCAGGAAAGTAAAGGTTAGGTTAGTGTTAGGGAAGCTATTTCAAGCAGTAAGACTATTTGGATTGAAAACAGACCATCCAGGAGAGTTGTAGAGTCTTTGTCATGGATGGTTTCAAGAAAAGAAGAGTTTTAAAACCCCTGGCACAATTCATACAGAGGTTGCAGTCGATCCTGCCTTAGAACAAAGGACAAGATCCAACACCTTGTAAAGACAGTAAATACTTCTGTGTTGGCTGTGCAGAACCAAGCTGCACTTCTGAACTGGTGGTAATGCCCTTGGCTGGTGTGGAAGTAAGGGTTTAAACTGAAGGACTGCCTTGGGGACTCTGGTCCTGTCTCTGCAGTGCAGTATCTCATCTTGCATAGCCACTGATGACAGACCCATGAGTAACCAAGAGATTACAAAGTCCTCTGTCCCCCAGCATAATCTCCACATTTGTGGCAAACAGCTGTTGAGAAACTTTCCGAGATGAAGATTGCACATGCACCATTGTGTTTAATAGTTACCAGTGTCCTTATCCTCCAGGAATTTGTCAGATCTTTTTCTGAAATTATTTGTGCTCTTGGCCTCCAAAATGTACCACAGCCATGGGCTCCACAGCTTCATTATATGAGGTGAGATTTGGTTTTGGCTGGCAGTTTCTCTGAGCATATTCAGCTAGTGTCTTCTGAAAAATCCCAAGTAATTGCTCCCCTCCATGTCAGGCACAAGTCTACATATCTCTTACAGACTCCCAGTACACAGAGGCATTGGGACTGCAGGAAGAAAGTTGGGAAGCATTTTTGAGCTCAGTGGGAAGTTGAAGGTGCTGCTTTTGCACAGCAGAGGAATACAGCTGGGTGGTTGCCCCTGGCTAAGCAATAGTCAGCCGAAATATAGGGGCAGCCCTTTTTTTTGGTGTTTGCAAGAGGAGAAGCTGATTAGCTGAATCTTGCCTCTCTGTGGGGCAAGAGCTCCTGCTAAGTCCTTGCCAGGGGTCCTAATTCAGCTTGTTGCTGAAATCAGCAGGACGGAGCTGATGAGGGAAAAAGCGGGTGATGTGGCATCCGACTGCCACGTGTTCTTCCCTCCCACTCATGCTGGAGGCACCACCAGTGCCTCCTTTCCAGCTGGCAAGCCGGTGGCCTCATTGCATCACTCATTCCCACTGCTTTTAGAGTTGTATGTGTTTGAGGAGCAACACCAGAGTCATCTCCCTGAGCCTGCTTGTCTAAACAGTTGGCAGCAGTCTCCCAGTGGCCCTGCAGGGACGATGCTACCTGATGCCAACGCTCTGTTCCTTCTTTGACGGGTGTCTTCTTTGCAGCAGGCTGTACACATGGTGCAGCCCCAAAGGCTCCTGTGCCAGGGATGTGCATTTCACATCTGCTTTACTGGTACAGGATTACAGCCTTGCTTTGTAAATTAACCCCCTGTGATTAGAAACATTAGTACTCCGACTTCCCCAGCAATATAAGCAAGGCCCTCATAAGGCTTGCGGCTTGTTCCTAGCATTTGGAGACAGCACTGGGAGATCCTGCGAGTGCTGCTTTTGATCTGAGCTGTTATTGCAGCAAAGCACACTGAATTTTGAATACAGAAATTGCATGGAGTGGCCTGATCCTAAGCACACTCCTGTTCTGTCTGGCAGCCTGCTTGCTGTCATGTTTTTCCCTACTGCTGTCAAGAAGATGCGATTTGCAGGCAGTTGACAGGGCGGGGAAGGAAAGAATTTCAGAACTTAGTGCTCTCCCCGTAAAAATGCCAACTTCCCATTCACTTAAATTTGCCCTAAGCACCTTTTTAAAATGTGGCTTAATTTCCTCCTTTTAAACTTTTTTTTCTGGCACTTATCATCCCACTATGGTACTTAATCAGTCGCTGTCTGAATTGTCTGTAAGGATAATTGATGTCCTTGTCTCCAACAAGCTGAAAATTGTTTCCACCCAGCCTTTGACATATAAAGGGACTTTGTTTTCTGCAGTGGGTGTTCTTGTCTAATAGGCAAATGACCCTGGCTGTAAGGCTTGCAGAGTGAAGTACAGCTGCAGACACCTGTCTTTCCTCCCAGGCCAGGAGAGGTGTGGTGCCCTTTCCGGATTAAAGACTGTCTCCACAGCTCATCCCATGCAGGCACTGGACAAGTTGCAGGGGTGCATTTTCCTCCAAACTGTTTGATCCTGTATTTTCCCAGGGCAGTTTAAAGAATGAAGTCACCCTGTCCAAGAAGCACTTTCCAAATAATGCTGAAACTCACTTCAGAATGCAACAGCCAGGGTATCTGCACCTGAAAGGTGAAATCCTTCAGGTGCCAAAAGATCATCGGAGATCCAGGTTGGTCATGTTGAACTGATTTGAACTTCCAACCCTTTCAATGAGAAGGTAATTAGTCTTTTGAACAAGTGAGTCAGAAGTTCTCACTGCCACTTTCGAAAGTTTAAACCAGCCTGATGCTGCTGACATGCCTGTGGTGTGCCCATGTGTTGCAGCATCTTCTGAACTGGTAGTGTGACTGGGAATCAAACTGCCATGTGCGAGGTTGCTACTACAAAATCTCTAGTAAGGCCCAATGAGGTTTTGCTTTCTGAATTAAAATAATAAAAAAAACCCCAACCTCTTTTGAAGTATAAACTGTCGCTGAGTCAGCAATATGAATGTCTGAGTCTGCAAGGAGCCCGAGACAACTGTCCACTTCTCATTTATCCTCTGCATCTCAATGCGTTGTTTATGTTGTAGCCTAAAAGTGATGCAGCATCTAAGACTGACCTTGGGAGCACCGGTATTTACAAAGGCTGGTGAACAAACAAACCACCCAGCTCACTTGTTTCATCCTCCTTGGATGCCCACCTTATGTTTATGTTAAGCCCTACAAACCAATTACTAGAAAACTTCCCAAACTTGAACTTTCTCCAAGTTTGACCTGCTGTCTGTCTCGTATACTCAGCATGCACAGTTGTGGCATTTTGTGAGAGCATAAGGACAGAGTCAGATGAATGGAGTTTGTTAGAAAAATAACTATCCCCAGGGGTTTAGTCCTGGTGGTGCCTTCCTTCTCCTACCAAACTGAAAGGGGAATTTTGAGCAGTCACTGCACTGAGGTGCTGAAGACACCAGAGGGCTCTACTGCGAGATGTACAGCTGGATCGCCACGAAGTCCACAGGATTTTGCTCTCGAGTTATGCTCTCGTTTTTGATGAGCCACCCTTCAAGGCTGGCTGTTGCCAGCAGTGTGGGCCTCAGCGTCTTGCTTGGAACACGACAGTGGCTCAAGTTGTTCTTGTCCTCAGCTCTGCTATCTTTTATCAGGGTATGATGGTGTTTGGGAAATCTGTGGAAACCTGTTGTGCATAGCGCATCTTGTGGAAGGCCCAGGGCTATGCTGAGAAACAAGTTTTTGACAACACTTGATTTCATTTGGAAAGCAACCTCTTCTTGATGTTTTTGGTGGTGTCATAGTTCTCCTCAACCTGTTTGACAAATGAGCCTACCTGTAGTTGTGTTTGTGCCTTTCCTGTAGGAAACTGATGTTGGAGGAGTGCCAGGCTTGCTTGGACGGGGAAATCTCTTACACGACTTGCCTTGTCTGCTCAAAAATTTTGGCTGCCTCTCGTTGGCATGATAAAGGAATGTGTTTTGCTAGGCTTTTATCCTTAAAGGGATAGAATTTCACTGGTATTTTACGCTTAAAAGGATATAAGATTTCTTCATAACCAGAGCACACAAACATATACATTCTCAGTCTGTTGCCTGGGATCTTAGGCAACTCCTAATAAAGCTAAAGGCTAGAAATGTAAGATTAAAATACATTAGTCAGGGATAAATTGTTTTATATTGCACAAAAAAAAAAAATCTTAGTATGGATAGGAAACGTGCCCTAAGCCCAGTACAAATCTTACTTGTCAAAGCCTTTGTGATACTTAATGGGTTAACGTCAAGAATGTCTAAGGGCTTTATTGTACTTGTTTTAATTACTTGGAAATTGCTCTTCCTGACTCCAGCGATGGCTGGGATTCTTACGTGGCAGTTTCTGCTCGATTTCAAAGCATCTTGACTGTCTGATGAGGTGTGTGCAGTGCCTGCGCTCCCTGTCATTTGTTTATAGTGATATCAGGGATCTACTAGTGTGAAAACCCAGTGCGGGCTGGAGCGGGACTCCAGTTCGTGCGCGTGAGGAACGGCGGGGAGATGTAACAGAGACGTGCTTCACACCGCGCTCTTTCCAGCCGCGGGGACAGAGGACGCGGTGCGTGGGTACACGGCTGGCCGCGCTCCTCCGGCTGCCGGAGGGGCCAGGGCCGGAGTGCCGTATCCCCGCTCCGGAGCGCGCACAGTCCCGCCCCGGGGCGCTGCCCGCGGCCCCGCAGCCCCCGCGGGACGCGCCGGACGGGGCCGCGCCCCCTCGCGGCCCGCGCGGCCCCGCGGAGCCGAGGG
>NW_020884873.1:13534270-13761273 GCF_003945725.1 Corapipo altera
AGCCGGCGGCGCTTTGCATAGCCCCGCCCCCCCCGCGCCGCTGGCCGGCGCTGCGCTGCGGTGTCGGGCCGGCGGCGCAGTGCAGGAGCCGGAGTGCGAGCGGGAGCCGGGCCGGGAGCGGGGCTCGGCCGGCGGCAGCAGCAGAGCAGCACCGCCGCTTCGCTGCCGTCTGGCGGAACGGGGCGAAGCGAAGCGGCCGGCGGGTCACGCCGCGCCCCCTCGCTGGTGTGTCCCCCCCCGCGTTCCCGTGAGCCGCTCCCCGCCCGGGTCCCGCGGGTGCAGCATGAAGTGCGGCGATGGCCCGGAGAGGTAAGACGGCGGTGAGGACGCTGGAAGACCTGACGCTGGACTCCGGGTATGGTGGCGCGGCGGACTCGGTGCGCTCCTCCAACTTGTCGCTGTGCTGCTCGGATTCGCACCCCGCGTACCCCTATGGAGGAAGCTGCTGGCCGCACCTAACTGACTCCATGCACAGTCGGCACAACAGCTTCGACACCGTCAACACCGTCCTAGCGGAAGACTCCGAGGTGCTGGACTGCGCGGGGCAGCAGTGCTCCCGGCTCCTGCCCGACCTTGAGGAGGTCCCCTGGAGCCTGGAGGAGGTGGAGGCACTGCTGCTGCCGCCGCCGCCGCGCCGGGAGCCGCGGGCGCCGGGCGCCGCCAGCCCCGGGAGCCGGGATGCGGCGGCGCGGCTCTCGACGCTGGTGAGCCGGGCGCTGGTGCGCATCGCCCGGGAGGCGCAGCGGCTGAGCCTCCGCTTCGCCAAGTGCACCAAGCACGAGGTGCGGAGCGCCATGGAGATCGTCCTGGGCTGGACGCTGGCGGCCCGCTGCACGGCGGCCGCCCTGGGCGCCCTCTCCCTCTACAACATGAGCAGCAGCGGCGGCGACCGCTTCAGCCGCGGCAAGTCGGCCCGGTGCGGACTGGCCTTCTCCGTGGGCAAGTTCTACCGCTGGATGGTGGACAGCCGCGTGGCCCTGCGCATCCACGAGCACGCCGCCATCTACCTCACGGCGGGCACCGAGAGCCTGTTCCGCGACATCCACGCGCGGGTCCTGGCCGGCCCTGCCGCCCCGCTCCCGCCGCCCGGCCGCCCTCCGGCCGCCGCCGCCGCCGCCCCGGCCGAGAAGGAGAAGGAGGGCGGCGAGGCGCCCCGCTTCACCCTGGAGGCGCTGGAGCAGACGGTCAACAACGACCCCGAGCTCTGGGGCTTGCTGCAGCCCTACCAGCATCTCATCTGCGGAAAGAATGCCAGCGGTGAGTGAGCGCGGCCGCCGGGCGGGACCGGGCGCCACCGACCACCTGTTGCGCCGGGCGGGCCCCCGGGCGCTGGGCGGGCCCCGCCGCCGCACCTGCCGCCGGGGATGGGGTGGCCGCGGAGGCAGGAGCGGGCACCGCGGCGCGGCTGCCCCTGCACGGCGCTGCCCCACGCGGGCAGGATGGAGGGGAGCTGCCGAGCATCCCCCGCCTGGCTCTGCCGGGGCTGCCCGACCGCCCGGCCGCCGTGGAGGGTTGCGTGTGGGTTTAGGGGGCGGCTGGTCGGCGTGCCGGCAGGGCTGGGTGAGAGGCAGTGGTTCAGAGCTTCAGTTTTCCACAGGAAACGGCAGAAGTGCAGCTGAGCACTCGCAGGCGAGATCAAACTTTGTTACATATGCAGTGGTTTGGCCAGCGATTGCGTGGTTGGCGCTGAAATGCAGTCTTTCTGGACAGATTTCGTTCATGTTGCTGCATGTTTACCCAGAGCCTGACACAGATGCAACACGGTGATGCATCAACTTCCTGGACATTTTTTTCCCTTCGCTTTTCAAGCGAAGAATCCAATATTTTTAATAAGTTATCTTTCGATAGAGCAGCATTCCAAAGTTGACGTTTCTTGTTTCAGCTCCCTCTGTTTGTCAGGGAAGGGAAAATGGAACGAGCCGAGTCTCGGGGAGGCAGAGTTAAAATCGGGTGTTTTTTTTCTTACCTTCTCATAAGCGTGCACAGACACATGCAAACACTTTTATTAAGCTTAAATTCAAAATACCTGTCAAGCTGAGATGCAAATACTGGAGAAGGGGAGAGGAAGGAAACTGGGAGAACAAGGATAACTGGAAGCCTAGATCACGTCTACAGATAAGCCTTGTTAAGTTGTTATAGCCACAGAGGATGCATTACAGCTAATTATCTATTGTCTTAAGACACCTTCTATGCCATAAGAGACCCAAAGGAGGATGCCAAGTGGGAGTGAAAGAAAAGGGCAGATTCTTCTCCCTGGTGTAAATAGACGTGGTTTGGTTATATTCCTCTGGTGGTTTTACCCCAGCAGTGGATGTCCTCCCCAGAGGCTTTGCTGAACCTCCCCTCCAAACGCATCCGCAATCAGGGGCTTGTGTTGTGGGACCCTCGTGTGTTATTCCAGCGCTGTCGCAGGCAGGCATGGCTTCCCAAGGAGTGCCACCGTTGTTTTTTTCCTTGAGTCCTGCTACTGTGCCTGTAGGTTTCAGATGGCACTGTGTTGCGTTTCTGACATTGCAGCACTGGCTGTGCAGGCTCCTACTGAGCCTTTCATTTTGTTTTGCGGCTCTCTCTAACTCCCTCTGTATCAGCTCAGTGGATTTAAATGAACTTCATTCTGACCCTCATTTATCTCACTTCTAGGGACTCAATACACAGTTTTCATCTCCATTTTGTTGTAGCTTTACCTGCCATGAATCTCCTTGGTAGCTTAGTCCTGACTCGAGCAAATAGCATTTTTTAAAATTTTTGAATCAGACTCTAGCAAGTTGTCCATTTTGTTTTGCCTCTCTCCCTGTGTCTCCCTGCTTCTCATGCAAATGACTGTAATGTTGTTTTGCTTTTTATCATCTTATACAATGAAGTTTGGCATCCTGTTAAATATATTTAGAGTTACAGGTGCAAGCAAGAGCCAGGCCATTTTTTACTGCTGTTTATGTTTATTTAGATTTAATCCAAGGGCGTGTTACATACTCTTAAGTACTTTCATGGCAACTAAACCAGCCATTAGAAACCTTCAAACACATCAGCCTGTTTCTTCGCCAGTGAGATATATATCTGTTTATATAGTCCTCACCATTTTGATGTCTTGAGTGCTCCCTGGTTAGTTGCAAACGTTTCCTTCTCAGGCACTTAAAAAAGGTGGGGAAGTCTGATGTGAGAGATTATTTGACCTGCTTGAAACTATTGGGGCAGTCTGTGGTAGGAGGCTTGGACTGCTGGAAGCTACATCTCAGTATAGTGGCTTAACCACAAGCTCATCCTTCCTCTGTACTCAGTACTTGAAACACCATGATAATGCAACTTAATAGGTAACAGACGTCTCACATCTGTCTGCTCCAGGAGAAGACACAGGTCTTGTACTCTCGAGGTTCAGTAAATGCCACCCGCCCAGCTGGGTGGCACGTGAACACACAAGCACTGAAATCAGTGTGTTTGGTCCATCAGGTGTGAACGAGAAGTGATGGTGGGTCCTTTCTGGAGGTACCATGGCTGGTATGAACTGAGTGAAGGTGGGGGATGGAAAGCAGTGCAAAAGCAGATTCCCTAGCAGTACCTTGTCTGCAGGCAGGTTTCTGGGAGGAGAGGTGCTGTCTCTCTGGGAGGCAAATGTCAAACCTTTAATAATTTTCCAGGCTAAATCCAGCACCTTAAAGTCCACCCAGACAGTGAAACAGGCAACCCGTGTAGATCATGGGATGCAAGTATGTGAGGAACATGAGTTTGCGCGTGATGTAGTTCAAGATTGCTTTAATATAGTCTGTGAACACGAGTGTTGGGGAAGATGGTCTAAGAATCTGCAAGACACAAACCAGCCTTTCAGGGCTTCCTTGTAAGTTGTGGAGAGCGTTTAGTGGTTTCGGATGAGGTTTTTTAGCCTGATGTCATACTTGGTCATCTGGGAAGCTGCTGAATAAGAACAGTATTGCAAGATAACCTTCTCCTTCCTGTAAATGATGGTCATGCTCCTTCAGATAAAGATGTCTGAGCTGGTTCTTTCCATGAGCCCTTGAGCCTGTGGGTCTTCTTTTGGGTACATCTGGCCTGAACTTGTACAACTGCCTCAACGGGAGCCCTGCTCTCCGACAGGAGCCTGCTCATTCCTCTTGCAGGGTTGAAAGCCTGTGGATGAAGGTAGTGGCACTTCTTCGCGTGTTGCAGGCAGCAGGACACATCTCCTTGATAAGCCTCTTGATAACCTCTTGTGTGGGAAAAGGAATAGGGGTGACAAAGGAGAAGCAGGCAGTGCCGTGGCAGCAATCCGCTGCAGTATGCCATCAGCTGCTGGCGTATTGACTGAGCTTATCTTTCCGATTATTATATCTTAAAGAATAGACCTTAAAAGCACTCTGAGGTACTAATTTACACTCCACTCCCTCCCCCCTCCCCAAATTTTAACATCATGGTTGAATGAAAATTAAAAACTTCACGTTTGGGATTTCACTGACACTTAAATGTTTCAATTACGAGCTCTGTCTGAACAGCACAGTACACATTTTACATCCTATAACAGTTGCACAGAGTGTTATTTCCCTTGGAACAGTGGGAGCAAAATACTGTGTGCTCAATGAAAGGCAGTAAAAGCTGGCACCTCTGTGGTTTAAGCAATATTATTTTAGTTTCTTTATTGCTCATCAAACTCTTACTTTTAGGCCAGATCCAAGAATTGCTTTGAAATGAATGGGGAGTTTCCACAGGTCTTGGATTCAGTGCCAATCACAGGAGTAAGTCCATCTATATTGTTTTAACAGGAAATGGCAAGTCCAAGTAGCACAAAGTCACCTACACTGTATTATGAAGGTCCTTTTTACCAGGAGGAGGAATGGATTAGACAACACTTAGAGTTAAGAAAATGGGGTTTTCCTGTTTCAGTCTTAGGAGTCTCCTTATCTTATGTGGCAGGATTCATGGTGGGAAGGGCAGAGGTCTGGAGGGGCACAGACAGGGAGGTGGGGATCACGGAGAGGAATTTTCTGTGGGGCAGCCAGCATGCACAACTCTGCCTTGTTTGTTTGTGTACAGTTTCTAAAAATAGTTATTTGGAACCCAACTGTGTCACTGTGGTTTCTTCCCCTTCTTAATATTATTTAGAGAAGAAGACACAACAACTAGTAAGAAACCCAGGATTAGGTCTGGCTCGGCTGACACGTGTCAGCTAACTTCAGTTTAACCTCAACCTCTTCTAATCCAGGCAAACTTCAGGGACTCTGAGCAAATGAGCAATACTAATATTTTAGCACAGCTTAACCAAATCAGTAAATGCTTTTAAGTTTTGATACATATGTATACATATGTGTGTGTATGTAGAGACCATACCCTTCTTTTACTGGAGAGCATACTGTTACCTGTTACTTCTCTGCTTTCTGTTGTAATTGTACCATTCAGGATGCCATTGTGGTTTTAGGAGCAATGTAAAAATCAATCTAAAACTTATTTCAGCGATGATGATGGAGGAATATTTGTGCATGAAATGGAATTTTATGCCTTCTTCTTGGGCTTTGTTTAAACTGTGATTTCAAGAATATCCTTTCCCCCCCATTATATTGCAATCATATTTTTTGCTAGTAAGAAAATAAAAAAGGAATACAGTTGAAGTTTCTTATATGCACCAGTATGTTATACTTGGAGGTCTTTGCTTGGGAGGTTAACAGATAAGAGAATCAAGTAAAAAATACACATCGTTTGTTGCACCACCACTTATGTCAACCTCTTGGCAAGGGATTCAAGTGCCCTGGAACAGATGGGAAAAATGTTAACAGCAAACTTCCACAACCTCTCTGAACAGGTTGAGAATTTGTTCCCTCCATGCTCCAAACTGCAGAAGGTTGTGCCTGTTTGTGATTTGTGGCTGCTGATGCTGGTGAGCTGGGATGGCAGTGGGAAAACTGTGTTCCTTCTCTGTAATGGGGTGAGTTGCTTGAACAGCTGGTGTTGGCAGAAGCGGGACAGAAGGATAATCAGCTCGTTGAAGACCTCTGTTGCCTTGAGAGGACTCCTTGAGAAGGAGCAGTGTTGGGATTGGAAAATAGAGACCCAGTGGGAGGTTGAGGTTTGACTGACTGGCTGATGAATGTTTGTTTCCCTCTGGATGTTTTGATTCATATAATTGTTTCAGTTATGAGTATAACATAAAAAAAAATAAAAATCCCAGAAATGGTTATACTAGAAGCACCCAGAATAATCATAAAGCTGATGTTTGCAATATGATTATTCTCTTTGTCATGTTGGAAAGTACCTTAATAGCATTTATAGCCTTGGCCACGCCAGGGAGTTTTTGGGCTGCAGCTACATTGCTTAGTTTCTGATGTAAATGAGGTTTTGGAATAATGGTTGGGAAATGTGATTGTGTGTATAAGGAGCGTGTTAGGAGAATAACAGTGTAATTTTAGCAGTATATTGGGTTCCTGGCTTCTTTGCTGAATGCTGACAGGCTTCATGTAGTCTTTCAGCTGTCCTGTGAACCTGATGACATAAGGCACAGGTGAGCATAAGGGACAACTTTGGTCCTTTTCCTAATGCTACTGCAAATGCTCTTTTTTCTGTCACTGCTCAAAGTTAATATAAATGAAAAAGACACTACACTTAGTGTGTTGGTGTTTCTGCAGTGCATGACATACCAAGCAGATGGTTATCAGTCATTAATCTTTGATGTTGTCCAGAGTAAATACCCAGTAATGCAGTGGCTGGGGACATCTACTGCCTGAACCTTTTCTTCCTTGTTCTGGTCAGGGACTGGGTTCTCCTAGCTCAGAAGTTGGAAGAAAAACTTTATGGTCTTCCTCTCAGCTTTCCCCTATTAAGGTGTGAAAGGAGATAGCCCTGCTTGATTAGATGACACCAGAGGAGGAGGGAGCTGTTTCCTGTAGCTGATTTTTTCCAGTGCTCTCATCTCCCAAACTTGTTGTATGATCTTCATTGTGTGCATCAGTGCCTGTTCACTTTCCCAGTCTCATCCTAGTTTCAGGATTTTCCTGCTGACTGTCTCCCGGGGGGGCTGTCTTGTCCAGCCTCAGCAGTGGTGCTGTCCCGCCCGACCCTCCATCCCAGCACTCCCACTCATGGCTTTGTCTGCAGGATGTTTTCTTTTGTCCAGAGCATAGGGTGCTTCGGCAAGGCATAAGGAAGAAGTAGGGATTGCTTTCTTTTTTTGCTCTTGTCCTTGTCTACTTCCTGACTGAAAACATATTGCACCATCCCCATATAAATCAGTAATTGTAATTGTTATTCATCTGGTAAGTATTTCAAAGGTTTTAAAAGATGTACAGATGAAGTCAAAATGACCCCAGGGCTTGTGTGGCCAGCTTAACCTTTGGTTACCTCTCCAGAGGTGTTCAATTGGGCAGCCTGAAAAAGACCACGGACACTATAAAGGACTATGCCTGCCAAAGCCTCACATGAGGCTCTTGGTCCATCCTCACTTTCAGGGATTTCCTGCAACAAAGAGTTTCTATCAGTGACTACATCTGTCTGGCAGCACGTAAGCTTCCCATTTTTCTCAGAAGGTAATATAGCAATCCTGCTGTTGTGGGCTGTGAGGAGATACAATCTGATGGCCAGTCACTCTTGGCCATCAGATTAGGCCAGGAGGCTGCATCTCTCCCCTGTAGAAGCAGAAGAGAGGAGGCTGTTGGTCAGGTGAAATGAGTCAGTGAGAAGGCAGCTGTCAGCTCATTCTGACAGCAGGAGTAAGGGGCATGTTTCTGGGAGCTGCTGAAGAACAAGGAACCATCGTTGATGTGGATCAGTTCAGCAGCATGGATGGGGCACAGGCACTTGTGCTGACACCTTACTGAGGCTTGTCTCAATTATTTTAATTAATTTAACCTGGTATGCTCAACTCATCCTTTTGATCCTTACCATGGCAGTTTGTGGGTGAGGAAAAAGTTGTACAGCATGGCTTACAGGACATGACCATTTCTTGGGCTCTGTTGAAGAGGTGCCTGTTATCTTGATGGTATTTTATTCTCTTCCTTGGTTTCTAGGCTGAATTCATAGTAAGCAGTACCATTTTTTGGTGTAATCATTCCTGGAAACAACCCAGGAGGTTTTATAATATGGTAAGAGGGCTGTTGGCATCCTGCAGTTAACTACATGGACCAGCTGAAATGGTGTTCAGGACATCTGAAGTTTCCCACGGTGATTATCTTGGCTCATCACTGATAAGGAAAAGAAATTGGCTTTGACTCGATTTAAACAATACTGAATTGGTAATAAGGAGCAGGAAGAAAATTAGACCCCATGTACCAACAGACGTCAGGATGGGTGATCGTTCCCCTGATATGAATCAAGCTGGCAGAGGTGCTTAAGGGAGGAAGGACTTGTTCACCCGAGTTGGTTCAAGGCCACTTAAAAGCACTGTGTTAAACCTGGTGTAAATCCACGTGTGGTGGTGGTGTGTGGCTGACTTGTCGGTGAGTCTGACAGTCTGCCTGGTGGGGACTTCGTTGGTGTCATGCTTGGGGACTGGGTTCTTCTGACTGTTGTGCTTTAGGCAGGGATGGATGTTGATCCTTCAAAAGATACATGGAAGCACAGGAGACAGGTATAAATTTCTCTGGTGTGGTAAGGCAGCTGAAAGCGAAAGTGCAGGGAGGGATCAGTGCTGCAGGATGTGTGGGAGGCCGGGATGCTCGCCAGGAGATAGGAGCACACGGAGGCGTTGCAGCTGAGCTGTGAGGTACTGGTAATACCTCTGGGTCAGCAAATTCACAGCCTTACGTGGCTTTTCCAGAGCTCTTATGTGGATAGATCTTGCTCATGTGAACAGCACATGGACTTCACGCAGCCATAAAGGTCTTGGGACAGGCTGGTGAGTGAGCAGAAGAACAGGAACCCCCGAGAAGATTAGAGAAGAGGCCTCTTCAAGGATGCAATTTCTGTCCTCGAGTGCTGTGGAGTAGCACCTGGGCTTGCAAGAGTCCGAGGCTTTAAAATTAATAAAACCACCCTGTTTTTAAATTTCACTGCTGTGAAATATTGCTCCCGGGTGGGGGAAGTGAACAGGGCCAGGGTTGCAGCAGAGGTATGGTGAATGCGTTTGCATTTTCAAGTCGGTCAGATTATTGAAGGAAACTTTGCATCCCGCAGTGTTTTGCATTTTCTCTGGCCCTGTGGTAGCTTTGGATAAACACTGTTGGGCTGTAGTGCCTTTGCTTTTATGTATTGTGTTTGGCTGTGAACGAGGAGTGCTTTTTCTTGCAAAGAGCTGAGCAAGTCTTGCAATCCCTCTCTGGGATGTTACCTGGCAGGGGTTTGAAAAAATAGAGATTGTGGGGCTGTGGGCCATATGCACTCCTCACACTGCAGGTCCTTTGCCCCAGGTGAAGCATCTTCACTTCTCTGTCACCTGTAAGCAGTGAAAGTGGCTGGCAGTAAGGCAAGCTGCTGCCAGGGAGGTGGACCAGATGCCTGGGAACTGATGCTGGACCCCCAGCCCTTCAGTGGCAAGTGCTGCCAGCAGAAATGAGAGATTTCAGAGGTTGGAGTCATTTTGGGTACCTACTGAGATGTTTTTTTGTGGAGAATGCTAAGAAGATTTATTTTCTGTAATTCAGGGGCATTTCTTTGCATGCCAGCACATCACAGAAATTAGCTTGACTGAATCATTCACTGTAAGTCTGGATAGTAGATTATTTTACTCTGGGTTGCAGTATGGAAAGACCATTGCTAGGGTCTAGGTGCAGCTATCTCTGATGCTGCTGTTTCCCTTGATGCTTATAAAATAAGGATCATAAAACTCAATGCTTCAGAAAAAGTATCTTTGTGCTACTTCTGTTATTTCTCTAGTGTACATTTTGTGCAGAGCAATGTATGATACAAGGTGTTCCAAAGGTACTGGTAAACTCATTCCTGTAGTCCTTGCTTGAGCAACATTCCCACTGATTTTGGTGGTAAGGACAGCCTGTCAAACACCAGGATAAGCTCTTGCATTTGGTAACAAATAAAGGAAACTCCTGAGTCAAAGCTGTAGGCCCAGATTTAGTTTTGCTTAAGATAAGCTCTTCCAGAATTGAAGATGAGTATCAGTACTTCAGTGCAGATAGTTATTCCTAATTTGAAAGGATTTTTTTCCCATTGTTTTACTGATTAATGGTGTTCAGCTTTAAAGACTGCTCAGTGCAGCCTGTGAGGCCCTGTGCTACCTGGCTAGCCTATTTCCACTGGCCCACATAAGAAAAATCCTAAAAATAGTCCAGCAGTGTAGGATTTCAAAAGTAAATTAGATTTTAAAAATGAGATGTTCAGTTTAATTATCTGACATGCTCTCAGTAAGAAGCAGGAGGAGTTTCAAAATATACATGGAAAAAACCCCAATCCCAAACATAGCTGTCCCTCAGTAGTTAGGACCTGCTGTTGCTTTGCTGTTGTGCTTTACCTATTAACTAGGTCTACATTATACAATGTGCTCACAAAAGGATTGACTTATGCATCAAATGTTTTTGGAGAGTGAAAACAGTTTTGCAAGCTGAGAGAGTACAGGGGCAGACACCAGTAACGTGTGGACTATTTTTAATGAAAAGTTCCTGCCTGCGTGAATGCATACGACGCCTTGCTTCCATCTTAAAGAGCATGTTTGGTAAACGATGGGTAAGACAAGGAGGAGTAGTTTCAAATGTTTTACAGGTTTAAATGTAAGAATGAGATAAACACCTGTATAATGTAGAACTTAGGTAGCAATGTTCTCGCAGCAGAAAGCTGGGAGCCAAGATAAGTAAGTTGGTGACGCTGTCTGTCTGACATGCATCAGCAGTTAAAATGTGGTGGCTGAATGCTTCTAAAGCAAGATTAAATACAAGAGAAAAATACCCTAACCAAAGCTTATTCTCCCTTAAGCGTACCGATAGTCTAATTGATCTTCAGGAAGGATATGGGCTGTCACCTCTCTTCAGCCCATAGAAACTGCATATGCGTGGGATAATTGGCAGGTTTTATAAGGAGACCTGTGGTGATGAGAGCCCTCAAACCACCAGAGCAGATGGGGATGCTGATGTCTGCTGACTCTGCCTCCTCTCTGCTGACCAGGATGTCATGGGGAGAGAAAGGCATGAGATGGAGCTTGAGGTTGTGGAGAGACTCGAAGTTATCAGATGGATGGAAGAACACTGCCTTATCAGGGCTGGTGAGGTTCTAATTACAGACTTCATGAGGTGTGAGGCAGGAGCTGGTGAGTCACAAAGTGTTTTCTAAGGTTTTGGGCTGGCCTTGGATGGTAAGGCGTCAGCCACTATTGCAGGTGACTTCTTTCATTTGGAGGGAGAAAGCATAGCCAAGGCAAGGTTTTGTTTTGGATGTCATTCTGTAACCCTTACCCCTGCCTTTGTCACCTTGAGATTAGACAGCTCTGATTTTCCCAGCCTAGGGCTATGCTTTGGGACTCCCTGGAGTTTACCTGAAGTGCTGCTGTCTGCTTAATAGCTGCTCCTCCTGCAAACAGTGCAAACACACCCAAACTGTGAAACTGGCTACAAAACTGGCTGCTGAGCAGATTTAGACCTGTACCATTGATTGCTTGCACAATCCACGTTGCATACTTCTGACGGTGCTGGCAAGATATTCCTGTCTGGAGTGAGAAGGTGGTGTGGGCACATGGGGGTCTTTAGGGTTGGGATTCACACATTTTGTGGTGTGATAGTCTGAGTTGGATGAGCCTCTGGAGAAAATATCCTTTTTGGGAGTAAGAACAGCAATTAAAGGGGAGAGGGTTAGGAAAATGAGGACTTATTAGTTTGCTCCCTCCCTTGACTGTGACTTGAGGACCATTACTGGGATGAGTTCTGATCTTTGTACCTGTGAAGATTTGTAGTGCTGCTGGCATTGCATACATGCTGAAATAGTTGTTGATATTTAAACACATGAATGTTGGCCACAGCATAAGGAAAAATGAGAACAGTTCAGTACCCTGCATCCTCTGAACCTGGAGTAATTTGTTCAGTTTTAGTAGCCTGATTTCCAGAAAGAACAGAACAAATAGTGGAAAAGATAATGAAATTTGGGGGGCCCCAAGGGGACCGTTTCACTATGATGATAGTCAACTGGAGTGGTGTTATTTGGCCCAGAAAGAAGGCACCCAGGGAGAAGCTATGATTGCACCATGCAAGGGAGTGAGTGGCAAAGTGGAAACTGAGCAGCTGCTGAATTTTTTGCACAGAACCAGGATGCAACACTGAAGGAGTAAATATAAAGTAACTCTTCTTTTCACAACAGGTATTGGGGGTTTGTGGAGCTGTATACTGCATGGAGTGATTGGGAAACAATGTGCTGGGATTATGCACATGGAGACTGTTTCTAAAGATTATATTAATACTCCATCTTAATAATTGCAGAGGAAGCACTGGTTCATGTTTTAGCCAAAGCTTTGCTTGGACAGCTTTCCTAGGCATTCTGGAAGATGTGGTGGATGTTTCTGGCCTCTGTGCTTCAGAGCCATTTGCTGCTGATGGGCACTCTATAAACTGAGGCTGCTTCCTGCAGTATCCCATGAATAAACTTTATTCCTTTCAGTAGTCCTGTGAATGAGTAAGAGCTTGCTGTTCTGAGCTTCTTTCATGATAACTTCTCTAGGTTTTCGTTTTCAATTTTGGCATGGGCAAATCTTCCTTCCCTGGGTTTCATATGTACTCTCTTCGCTAGGAGTGGCTACCTTCTGGATACAGCTCCTTTTCTTTCCCCTTAACTTCAAAGAAGTTCAATATTTATGTAAGCTGCTTGCTTGCTAATTTACTGCTTTCTGGCATAATCTCTCTCAAATGCCTTTCTGAAAATAGTCTGTCCAGATGAAGTAAAAATATTCACAGTTGAAGTAGAATATTTAGAAATAGCTGTAATTTTAAGTTGTATCAAATAGAAACCCACGCCTTTGCATGTGATTAGGGACAGGTGTTTTAACTTTTTGTGCAACTGTTTTTTAGGTTAACTGGAATTTTTGACCTACTGGGAAAAAAACACAACCAAACAAACAACAAAACCACTGAATTTGGCATCAGGGCTATAGTGCTGTGAACTTGGTGTAAAGCAGAAAGAAGAATGCAAGGCACCACTTCATTACACTGGATTGTTGCATCAATAATGTAGTAATGTAATGTCTTGGAGGGAAAATAATGGACTCTAATGATGTAACCAGTGTGTTCACTGATACTGTAGCACAATTAATTGCGGCTTTCTTGCAGTTAAGTGCTGCAAACAATTTCTGTTAAAAGTGGATGCAGGGCATTTGAGCTTAACTTCCTCCATCCAAGGAGATCATCCCCACTCTCTTGGGATGACCCACAGAAAACTAAAAATGGGTCTCATAATTGAAAATGATGGGAGTGGGTTTCCTTGTTCATCATGTAATGGCTAGTGCATCATAGGCTGGTGCTTCGCTTTCTTAGACCTGTGTTTTGTACCTCTCTGATGACAGTGGGGACTGAGGTGGGGGCGAAGTACCATGGAGGGGCTGTGGACTTCAAGGCTTTGCCTCCGTGTCTCTCCTGATGGGATTGTGGTTAACCAGGACCGAGATCTTGGTTGGAGGTCTGTCATCTTTCTAACATCACTGATTTTGTCTGAGAGGCTGGTGGTGCTTGCCTGAGCACTGTGCACTCTGGGAAGGGTTTGATCTCACTGAGAAAGGCAGGTGGTGGCCCCTTCTGTGGTACCCAGGCATGATGTGGGGAGAAGGCCCCGAGGGAAGGCTGAGCAAGCCATGAGGCAGGATGGACTACTGAGACAGTGAGTAGGCTCCACCCTTTATTCAATTGTGGCCAGAACTCAGGGGTCGAGGATGGCTTCATGTTTGGGTTGGGTTGATGAGTGCTGTTTCTTTGCATCATTCAACACACTCTTGTGTTGCTTCTCCAATGTGTGACAAAAGTTCAACTTGCTACCAGTCTTCCCTTCCATGGGGCAAAATGATATAGCCTCTCCTAAATCTCTGGTTTCCATAACACTTTCAGTTGTCAGTGGCCATCCCTTGTGCTGTAGTCCTTGTCCAGAACTGGTGGAAAGCTACCCTTCAGCTGGAAGGTTGCTGGGGGATAGTGGAGGAACTGGCAGGCACATGCAAAAATATATGAATGTATTTGCTTAGAAACTAGATAAGAAGTGGAACTTCCAATTTTGCAAGAATTTTAAGAAATAGGTCTGCATGTGCTCATTCATATTTTTTGTGAACTCATCAAACAGTCGTGCTCTTGTCATGTACGGGACACACAGACTTACAGGAACTGCAGCTCTGGCTCCTGACATCGTGGTTTATAGGCACCCCCAAGGATCCTGATGTCTTTGACAGGCAAAGCTTTGCTGGTTTTGTATTGGTGGACTCCGAGATGTTTTTCTGCTTTCTTTGCTATATATTATTGGGGGGTGGGGTGGATACAGAATAGGAAGCAATAAATTGCTTAATGTACTTTATAGTGGACTTTTGTCCCCCACTTTGAAACTGATTAGGAAGTTCATGAAGAGATTTTAAGTGACAGTTTTTTGTTGGAAGATTTCTTTCCTGATACGAAATGAAAGAATGGTTCAGTTTTATCTTTTAATTTGTTATAAAAGAACCCAGATGATACATTTAATCATCTTATAACCACACGCTTTCAAAACTGTGTTTATCTGATCTTTTTACCACAGAGAATAATTGGTTTATACAAAACTAAGTATTTTCTGGTAGCAGGTTACTTGCTTTTAAATATGTATGTAGCAGCTTTTCTTTAAAAAAGATTGTGCCAGAGAGAGGTCATACTTCAGTTCACGCAAGTGACAGCGAGCGTTTAAAAAGTGGGACACTGCAAGTAGCATAAAGAAACAGTCCTGGATATCCGTGTGGTTTGACTGGGACTTACTGGGAAGTTTCACCATTTACTTACTTGAGAAGAGGAGCTCTCCCTTTCATGGGGATGTGCAGTAATTTTGCTGGTAGCACTTTCTGTTAATAAACGTTTACCTCATTACCTGAAGGTGCTATATACAGACAGACATTTAGTGTATTGTAGACTACTTGTAGCCATAAGTCCCCAAGGGAATGGCAAACTAATGGTGGTGGTGAAGCTTCCTCCCTGAGAACAAGGGGGAGCTTCTTATGTGCTTGGGCCATGGGCCAGGCTTATTTTTTCTTAGATTGGCTACATGAATTTGGTGTCAGCTTTCTTCCAAAGAGTACAAAATCATAATTTATTTTATTTATAGAGCTGTGTGATTTATACCCTGAGATATGTCTCAGTGGTTTCAAATTACAGAGAAGGATGGAAATACTGGCTGATTTTTCCCTTGCCCTGTCTATAGATTTTTAGCAGCAGGTCCAAGCCTAAAACTCTGCAGCTGGTAATGAAAGCACAGCTTAGTTTCATGGCCTCAAGTATTGCTGTAAACCTTTTTGAAATTTCTGCTTCCTAATATCTGATGAGGACATCCTGCAGTGATCTTCCTTAGGCTTATCATTACTGTGAGAGAAAGTGTTCTTCAGTTTCATTTAGGTCAAATATATCATTAGACAGATCTGGTTGGTGAAGAGTGGAAAAGTTCTGTTGAAGTCAATATAACTGTGTTTTTAAAAAAAGGGGAAAAAAAGAACAAAAAAAAAGAACAAAAGAAAAAATCAATCCACCAAATGAGTCTGTGACCTGGTATCTTCTCAAGTTATTGAGGGCTGACCTAGAAAAGATGTGTACATACTTGTGTTAATCGCCATGTTTTACTGTGGTTTCTATTCCTGAAGTGTGCTTGTTGGGGAAAAACATCTTATATTTGAACTTCTCTTCTTAGACAGTTTTCAGCGATACCAACCTTTCTGTCTGAAGCTGTGCTGTTGATGGAAGCTGTCCCTACAACACATACGCTTGAAATGCCTCAAAATGAATGGCTGGTGGGGACATGAGCATGTAGTATATCACTGCTTTGCCATGCCACCCATTTGTCAGGGCAGCTTAAGGGATGGTATACAGATCTAGCAAATATGCTACAGCCTGTTGCCATCAGGTTGCCCAGTGCCTTCTGGTGCGGGCAGTTGTCTGGCAGGGAATCGTTTCAGGCAGTCTTGCTGCCTCTGGGTGCTGGATAAGCTGTCAGCTAGTGCCAATTTACCTCTTTTTTACATGTGTAAATGTGCTGTTGGGAAACACCACCTCCCTTGAGTATGCAGGAGCCAACCTTTTACTTGTGCAGGTATTTCAGTCTGGGAATGTTGAGATCTACTGTCAGCTCACTCTTCATACAGGAGAACACCAGTGGGCAGGTGCTGGAGGTAGTTTGATGCTGCTTGTTTTGGTGTACCATCAGCTGCCTGACTGTGGGAGCTTTTTCCCCAACTCTTGGGAAGCTGGAAGGGATGTAAAGTAGGGGTGGGTACTGCCTTCACATATGGAAATGGTACATCTCCTGGCATGCCCGGCCTGGCTCAGTGCCCTGCACCAGCCCTGGGCTCTGCCAGGTGGAAACCGTGCAGAGATGCTGGGGAGTTGTTGGGGTCTCTGTGCTCCCCTTTTTCTTAACTGTGAGTCTGGAGATGCCAGTGGGCTGTTAAGGAGATACTCTGGTTGGTGTCTAACTCTCTGTGAGCAGAATGCCCAGCTTTAATCTTTTCAAGGACAGTATCATGAAAGCCTAGTAGAAAGCAAAAGTTTAAGTGCTTTGACTTTTGATCTCCCTTGCAGAGCCAGACTGCTCCTTTCAGCCCCATGCACTGAGTCTACAGTCACTTCTGAAGCCTAGTTGCTTCCAAAGACCTGGAGCCAAGAAGAGGGTCTTTAGAAGCCTTTCTGCTCAGGGGTGGCCTTGCTGCCAGCACCATCTCCTCCTGCTTGGCAGTGCTGGGAGGCTGGTACAGTCCTCTGGGAGGTTCTCTCAGGAGGTGCATGAACTCTGAATGTTTTCTGAAACTGTAGCAGGGCCTCTGTGCAGCAGCTGGTCACATTCGGAAACTCTGCACCTTTTTATGGCAGCAGAGGGAACCAGAAGGCTTAACAAGTCCTGTTGGCTCCTCCAGAGAAGGAAGGAGGGATTTATGGTCTTTATATAGAAATAATAAAAAGCCAGATATGTTTTCTGACTTGTGCAAAGTGAATGTCTGAACTTGGTGGAAACTGAGGAGAGATTTGTCTGCTAGCATTGTCTGCTATCCTGCATGCACATAAGTAATTCCTTGAGAAAAAGTAAGAGTTAGGGGAAGTGACAAAAGGTAGATCCCTGCAGGAGTAGCAATTTACCGCTCTGGAAACATGAATCACTGCCCCTTCTGTTCTTGCATACATACACTGAACCTGGAAAGACACCTGGGATTTGAACAACATTTCAAGCCACGATGTCTGTCCAGAGAAAAACAGATAGACAAGAGGGAATAACCTTGCTCTCCTGAGAAGGTGCCATTTAGGTGTCAGGATCAATACCAGTTCCTGAAGCAAAACAGACAGACAGACGCTTCCCTTGCAACATATCATTACTACTCTCTTGAAAGGGCATGTGCCTGTGAAGGTACAATGTTTGCATTGCGTGGATATGAATTTGACTGAAATTTAAATGTCCACATTTGTATTTGATTGATTGCTGTCTGCTAGCCAGCAGCACTGTGGAAATGAAGAGATCTGTTTGACCAACTAAATTTAATCTCAGTTTTGGTTGCTCAGGAACGCTGCTGTGAATGGCTTCCATACCCACTCAGCACCCCCCCAAAATGTGGGTAGCAGATGTCTGAGATCACATCTTCAGTGGGGCCAGCTGTTGATATGCCTCAAAGGAAAATACGCAGTTGTTAGTTGCATGGGTTTGGCAAATGATACTGTGCTGCCTGCATTTGAAAACCTGGGTCAGCATCCGCCTCTATGGTTTGCTTGCAAGGTGTTGATGGTACCTGAGGCAGTGCTGCTCCACTCCTCTGTTGGGTATGAGCTGGTACAGCTTCAATGGGTACAGAGTCAGGCCTGTAGCAAATATAATCATCAGCAAGCAGTGAGGGTGTACCGTGAATTTGGGATAATTCGGTCCTTGCAGTATTTCAGTGACATGCCTGTAATTGTTTTAGTCATTGTAGATGTCTGTGTGATTTGTAATCTGTAACAAAAGACAAGGGAAGCAGGAAGGAGTGAATAATGTTCCTGTGACAAAAGTACTGGCTGAATTCCTGTGTGGAGTGAGTTCTGGAGGCTCCTTGCAGTCCTCTTCTGTCACCCTGCCCCAACTGAATTCCATGGGAATTATTTTCCCTCTGTTTTGCTGTTCCTCAAGTAGCGGCTGTATTTTGAGTCAGATAATCCCATGTTTCTTGTTAGGATGGTTCTGGGCCAACTACAAGTCTGCAGTTGAGGTTAGAGTGGGTGATATGATATTAGGTGCTGCCCTCTGCCCTGTTCACTCCTCATCCTCAAGGCTAGATTGATTTTGAGACTGAAACACAGAACAGGGGAGGATAAAACCCTTCCACCCATATATAATATAGTCTCTGTAGAGCAGTACAGTCAAAACGCACAGTGTATCTGCTGCATGGTTCTCCTGCCACTCCTATAAGGGTACCTGGAGGAAAGGATCAGGGTTGTGTGGTGCCCTGGGAGGTTGTAGCAAGTCTGTTCACTGTTTGAGAGCTTCACCAGTTCTCAAGGCTGGTTGCTTATTTTTACCCATGCATATGTTGCAGGAAAACAAGAAGTCTGGCTTCTGAAAGGCAGGCATTTCTACAAGTGAATTGTCTTCCCAGCACCCCTCTCTTACTTCAGTGTGTAAATAGTGGAGGCGAAAGCAGCGTTGAAAAGCTATCAGTGAGTGCAGAAAACATATAAAAGTGCTTTCCCCTGTACTCAATAGTAACAGGAGCTGGAGTGCATTTGACTGGAAGTGATAGCGGCAGCTGCCTCTCCCAGTGCTCCTGTAGCGATGTCCCTTCTGCAGTCAGTCATCCCAGGCACACTGTGACACAGCCTTTTGTCTGCATCAGTGTTATATACCTTCCTAGTGATGTCCAAGGCAGTACTCCCAGGCTCTCCCAGCGAGCAGCTTCTTCAGAAGGTTTCTGCTTTACTTTAGTTTTGGATCGTGAGGTTTCATTTAAAATCCACAGAAGTAGTGGAGCTGATTTGGGGGTTTTGCCTGAGATGTAACATCCAGCCTGGATGTTCCTCAACTGTCACCATGATGCATCCTTCAAATAAATTTCTTAAACTAAACCCGTTGCATTGGGAGGTCCAACCTTGTGCCTCTTTCACCAAACAAGAGGTTGCTGGAGTGACAGAGTCACATACCACATGTGGTGCAGCATGTTACAAATTATTGTGCATGAGCACAGGCTGCCCCATTCCATGCATTTATTTTCATTTGTTACTAATTAGGAATTATCGTGCTGCTAGTGGTCTGTGGTGCTCCACATGTATCATCCATAGTGTAAGCATCTGTCAGAAGGTGATGTTCAAAGTAGAGCTGATCTCCCATCCTATCTCCCCCCCACCTCCCTGCAATTCCCCCAAATTTGCAGACTTCCCTGGCATGTGAAATGCCTACAGGCATAGCTGTGGAGAGTTATAGGTAGCCAGTGTTGCTGTGATTCATAACCTGATGCAAAGGAAAACTGAGAATGCCAGGCTGTGCCGTTCAGTCCAATCAAGAAGTAGAAGATGGTTTGAAAATGGAAAGCAAGTGTGGGTATACATGGCGAATTCTTGAAGGGGACCTGTAAAGTGCTTTAAAAATGGAGCTGTCCCTTTAACAATATGCAAACGGCAACAGGAAAGGGAATATTTAGCCATGCACTTCATTTATTTATTTATTTATACCTCCGAAACTCTCCAAAGCAGCAGCAGTGGGCTGTCCCTGCTGTGCTGTGGTGCCCCAGGATGCTCTGATGTCCCTGGTACCCCACTGGGTGATTGATCTACCCCATACAAGTTCTGTATGGTGGCGACTGCATATTATGAGATGGCACAGCTTAGCATGGGCTATGATAATACTATTCTGTATCCTTTTGAGATAATATATACAGAAATATTCTTAGAAATTTTGAAGTGTTACTCTTTCTAAGCAGTATTTTTCCGTCTTTCTTTCCAAATCCATCCTTTTTCCAGTGAGTGGAGAGGTGAAATGATTGGAAATAATTGTCTCAGCCATATGGACCGACAAGCCAAGAGGATGCACTCCATGGTCTGGTATTTTAATTTCTGGGTTCCTATCAGTGCCACTGAAAATAATTTTCTCTTTAGAGGCCCTTGTTTCTGCTGCTTTAGGATGACATGAAATGTGTCCATAGCATTTAGTAGCTTTTAGCTTTTGCAGTTTCTTTTGATGGTTGAGTTGCCTTCATTTTCTCTTGATACCTCTTGTCATCTTTCAGCTGGGAAGAAACTTGTGTTGTGCAGAGGCAGGGGAGAAGCCATAAAAGTTCTTTCCTAACTGAGACCACAAAACTTCTGATAAATTAGATCTATTGAGCATGATCATATGGGTTAGACTAGCTATTAACATATATTAACATCTGACTAAGCTGGGGAGGTGAAGGGAAAAAGCAGGTCACTGCTGCAGCACCCATGGAAGGTGTGAAAATGGTCTGAGATGAGTGGTTTTTGTCTCTGCTTTGACTCACTTCTGTGTTTCATAAACAATTGTCAAATATGTATTGTGCACCAAGTTTCTTCAAAACGTCATCACACCGTGTGGCTGGCTAAAAGGGCACAGTGACCATCCTGAAAGTCCATGTACTGTCACTGGAAGATACATGCTGATACAGGCTCAAACTTATTAAAACCATATTTCCAAAGACTTTCCCTTCTTCTTAGTGCCCTGCTTTCCCAGCTTGTGGCCTGCAAGAGCTGCCAGTCTTAACCAGAGCCATGGCAAATTGCAAAGATATAGGATGTCAAGACCGATGGAGCGGAGCGGGGGGACCCTCCCCCTGCAGGTCGTTTTGTGATGCGACTGGTAGGACAGCCAGTGCCGAGGTCTCCATCACCAAAGGACCTGACTTTTGGCATCCTTGTGCAGAGATTTCTTAATAGCATGTGTCCAGTGTCTCCCAGTGCATCACTTGATGTTGTTTCTAAGCCTGCATTGCCTGGCTTTCTGGGAAAAGCGCTTGTTTTTTGTTCTTGGAGAAGCAGAAGGAGTCCCAGGGACTTCACTGGGAGTGGAGATAGGCAGCTAAAAAGAGATGTGGGGAATAGCCCAGTTTTTGATAATCCCAGATTAAGCTACTTGGCACCAGGTTTATCATCTGAGTTGCTGATACAACAGTTGGAAATAAGCCTCTGTAAGGCCTGGGACTTCCCAAGAAGTCAGGTTAAGCGTAGACATGCTGCAAATACACTCCCTCAGCCATCACTCTGGAAATGCCTGTCATCTCCAAGCAGTGGGGTGGGAGATGAAGGTATTTTCACGAGGGCCATGAACTCTGTAAAGAATGGGTGAGTCTGAATAAACTTGTTTTCCCATTCCTGTCTTGACAAGGTAAGCTCCCTTTTAAAAACACAGAGTTTACAACAGGCACTTGTAGTTACTTCTCCAAAGAACAGAAAGGACTGTGTTGTGGGCCCTTTGATCGACAGCTGCTGTGGCAGCCCTGGTCTGGTTTTGAAATCCCCTGTACCTTGCTGGAGCTATTGAGCAGGTCATGCATAAACTCTGGGAAATGCCAGGTGTTGATCTTGCAGGCAGTGTGTCCCTTCAAAGCCAAGGGCATGGTAGTGTGGAGGAGCAGTCCCCTCCCATGTGTGTTAGGCACCAGCTGTGAGGCAGAGGGACAAGTTGGGTGTGATGGAGAGTTTCCTGAAGTGAACAGTTCTTAATTATAGGATTATAGGATAGTATGGTTTGGAAGGAACCTTAAAGATCATCTGTTTTAAGGGATAATAATAATGTTGCAGGGAGCTGTTGCTTGCTGATGTGTTATTAGAATTGGTTTATTTACAAAGTACCTTTGCAGGCAGTGCAGGCAATGTCAAATCAGAAGCAATTTTGAGGTAGGGTGCCAACAGAGGAGCTGTTTGGGCAGGTGCCAGGAGGCCCAAACCCTGGCAGTTTGGTCTGGTACTGTTTTACCATAACCTATAGAAATCTTTATTTGAAGCTGCTTAAGACTTTTTATCTATTGTGTTTTATTCCCCCCGCCTTGCTGCTATATATTGCTATTTTTCAATTATGTGTAAATTGTCTCTACTTCCTCTTCTCTCCCTGAACTATACATGTCCTCAAAGCTCCCATACCTCCTGAACTTGCTGATCCTCTTGGTGGCATCTCCTCAGTTGTGCATCTCTTCCCATCTCACCCCCAAGCCTGCAGCCTTTACCACAAATATGCACCTTTTGGAAGGTTTTATCCTTCTTGATTATACGTGTCTCCCTAGTCTCCAGGCTTATAGCATGGTTTCTCTCAGTCTTCCCCCATGTTGGTGGTTCTCCATCACCTGGTGACCTCCTTCAGACTCATCACAGTGAAGTGGGTTTTCTTACCAGACTGTAAGAGGAGGTCTGGAACAGATGCACATCAGCTCCTTTTCCTGCTATCAGGTGCTGTTTGCTATGTTTTTAAAATATGATTTGATCATGACATTTGCTTCTGGTCTTTAATTTTTGTTTTATGAAAACATCCTGTGTCAGTGTTCTTCATATGATAGCATTTAGAGATCTAGTGGTTCTGTGTCAAGGTTGTGCTGTAGGAACTTCTTCCTCTTCTGTCAATATTGTAAATAAAAATTTTGTATTTTGTGAAAATATATAAATGTTCTAAGTTGTCAGCTGGCTAGTTAGCCCATGCTTCTGATACATCTGGGTTATTTAATCACACTAACAGAAGATGTGGATCTGCAATTTGTGTAGGTGACTGAAAATCTCCAGGCATGTTCCTGGTGGGAATGCTGGTCTCCAGTGGAGAGAGTTGGCGTTCTGAATTTGGTTTGGAGTTCATCTGAATCAGTCTTCGTAACTCTCTTCAGTCTGGCAGCCTGAGTTCTGACCATGCTCAGTGATTTATTTATGGCTCCTCTGGCATCAGTGGCAGTTTGCTTTCCAGGATGAACCATAGTCATTCTTGTGTGTTAAGTCAGCACCTTTCCTAAGAGCATTCATTCACACTGGGAAGGGATGGGTCCACGGCTGGTTCAGCCTTGGCTTGCAGCTCCACTGAGCTAAATACATGGCAGCAGGTTGAATGTTATCCAGATTTACACCAGCATAGTTGAGTGTAGACTCTGACATAGGTCTTTCCCATTCCCTCATATTTGTGGGATTATTGTTGAAATCTATTCTTCAATGTTGTTTCTAATCTCATAAGAATAAGAAGTAAAGATTGCTTAATTAATCTCGGATTCATTCTCTCCAAGACACTTTCATGTCTGGAAGACATTCAGGTTTCTCTGAACTTTTCTTTTACTCGTTCTGCTGGTTTATGTTGTGAATTTTATTTCTTCTAATACAGCAGCTGACTGGAATTTCCTAACTCTGTGTCTTATCCCATCCCTGTGTCATACCTCTTTTTCTATCAGCTGTTTATCTCCAGACTACTTGTATCTTGCTGGTTCCATATGAGCTTCAAGACTGCTCAACAGCAGTTTTATCGTCTTGGTATATATTTGGTTTCTTTAGATCCCTTCTGTGCATGTCAGAAGGGTCTTACTGAGTTGTAAAATGGTAGGCTAAATTTATCCCTTAAGTCGATTGACTTCGGTCATAGACGTTTGCTATAGAAAGAACTTGGAACATTGATTAAATGGACATACTTTCACATTTCTTACTTTTTTTCCCAGGCTTCTCTAGATTATGAATTTTATCTCCTGTTAAATACTTTTGTGTCCTTTGTACAGAACATGTAGGGAAATAACTACTGAGTGCTTCATCCATCTGGATTCTTGTTATATGATCCCCCTGCCTTGTTGAACAATAGACCCATTCTCTTGCCTACATTTTCTTTGGTTATATTTATAAAAACATATACCTGTTTCCCATTACTCTTTCAAGCTAAAAGCAAAACAAAACCCGTACTGTTTGTCCCCTTAACATTATACCTCATTTTACCTCCAGCAGATATTCAGACTTCATAACTTCTTTTCTTTCCTTTCCTCTCTCATTTCTTTTCTCATTTGAGGAATGAGCTTGCTTCATGTCAAGAGGCAGAGGAGCCATTTATTTTGATCCACTTGTTTCTCTCTAGCAGTGGAATTGCTTTCACGTATATCTCTTCCAGATTACCCTTCAGGATATCCCATTCTTTGCATTTTGAAATGCAGGTCACCGTTTTCACAATTTTTTAGTTGACGATAAATTTGTTTTTCCAAATAGAGATAGTAAGTCCCTTCCTTAGTACTTGCAGAAGGGTCACTAAGATTTTTCTTCTAGGTTTTTAGTAAACACTTCCCTTCTAGCACCAAATTAGCATTACCTCATGTCTCATTGCATTTCCCGTTGAAATGTGTTATCGTTACCTTCACAGTTCACAAAGTCCTCTGACCTATATATTACAGAATGGCAGGTCTTTTCCAAGAGCTAGCTCAGCAATTAAAATTTCCCACTGGCACAGATGGTTATGATAATAGGACATCATATATTTATATATAGAGAAAGTGAGAGAGGAGAAAGAGCACTCCTACATTTTTCAAAACAGTTTACAAACATTAGCTAATTAACCCTAATAACAGCTCTGCAAGGAAATTAAATGTGATTATTCCCATTTTATAGATGGATAAACTCAGAAAAGTAGACTAAGTGACATGCCAGAGGCCAAGCCAGCATAAGATGTCATTAATGAGGGGTGGGATGAGATCTGAGGACCAAGAGCCATCCTGGCACAGCCGCTGTTCAGTCCAGCAGGCTGTCGAATGCCAAGTGAGATCTTTCCTGAAATCCAGCTGGTTCATACCTTTTGTATGGCTTCAAATTGTCCCTGGTGTGCTTGTTTATTTAAGAGAGAGTTAAAATTATTACTTTCAGAGCTTGTCCTTGTCTGCATGGCTTGCATTTGTCATTACCCTGAAGTCAGAAGAGGTGATTGGTGCTGGAAGTTTATTTTCTATCCACGTTTTTTTGGTGATGAAAACAGGCACATTCGTGTTGTGGCTGCATTGAGGACATCGATCTGGTTTCAGTGCAGGGAGTTCCAGTACCATTTTCTACACTTGGCTGCTGTTGGAGTGGAAGTGCAATCACTGAGGTTGTTGTCTGAGGCTTTGACCTGCTTGAAAAAATGTTTAAGTAGTTGAGCTGTGAATTTTTATGTAGTTTGAGTGACTTTTTGGTCATTTCATCCGCTTCACCCATGTGGAGGAGGTGTGTGTCCCAGCCTGTGAGTGGAAATTATGCTCCAGGCATAGTGCTCATCCCGTAGCAGTGCAGGGGGCTGTACCCTGGACACCTGCTCTCAGCACCACGTTGAAGCAGTGGGGCAGCAGCCTGCTTCCTCTGGGAAGTGTGAACAAGGGGCTCAGCTATTTAACACCTAGCAGTTTCCAGGCCTGCCTGTGCCTTAGTGTATCCTCAGCTTAACAGGGCTGCAGATTAGTAACTCACCGAGTCTTGTGGCTTTTGTTGAAGTTCCTTTATATGAGGGGAGTTTGAGGTGATGTCAATATCAGATTCAAGTGGGCAATGCCTTGAGGCTGTGATGACTCTTTGACATTTGGATAGTTCCTAGGATTTGAATATAGATCTTGCATTTGGTCTACCTAATGAAATAAAATGTGTAATCCAGTTGCACTTTCTTAATCTTTTCTCACCTTGCTTGTGAGTTTTGCATTGTGAGAGGTGGATAGAAGTGTTGCATCGTGTTATCAGCTGCTATTTTTAACCTGCGCAAGCAGCACTGTTAATAACCTGTACACTTGCAACGTTTCCTGGAATGAAAGTCTTTCAAATAACCTTCATCTCAAGAAGCACATGCAAAGTCAGATGCAGAGGTCACAAACAATTTGGAAAAAGGTGGTGGAGCTTTGAATGTTGGTTGCTTTTTAATTTCAGGTAACCATCTGGCTGAACACTTGAAAGTGGGGTAGTACGGTGTTTATTCTTTCATTATCATTCTCTGTCAATAGCAGTAGTGAAACTTTTCCTTGGGGATTTGTCCTGGTGAGGGCACAGCACGAGCATTTGAATTGGAAATGGTTGTGCTAGCTGAATTTTTCTGTGCCTAATGGAAACTACAGCAGGGAGGCAGGGAGCTGGAGGAATAAAAAACAACATACATTTCTTTCTCTGCAATGCCACTGTTATAACTTAAAATGTTACGCAGCCCAGTCTCTCTCTCCTTGGCTTTCCACCCAGAAAACAGGGAGCAGTGCAAAGCTGTGCTGGGTGATGAAGGGCTCTTGCTCACTGTCCCACCCCTCTGCACAATAGAAATGCTTTCTTACCAGCAGGCATCTGCAAAACCCAAAATCCTTCCTAAAGCAAGCACTTTTCCTGTGCCCAGGAGCCAAAAACTGTGTGTGGCTGCATATGCCTGGGACATGTCCACGGGCTTCCCTCAGTCCCTGCTGCTGGGGGAAACCCATCTTGTCTCCTTGCCATTTCCCTGTGAGCGGGGAAAGCTTTGGTTTTGTCCTGTGTTTTAGAAGGAGGAGAATGTTTCTGGGAGTCAGGAGCAGGGGAACAGAGGTGGAGACTGTGCTCCCCGTGAGCTTGGGAGAGGGCCGGGGGCTGAAGACGCCTTTGAGAGGAAAGTCCACCTTGTGTTAATGATCCTTGGTCTGTGCTGGTCTCCTTTGTTTAAATGCCTTTGGCATAGGGGTAGAATTGGACTTGGTAAGGCTGAACATGGATTTGGTTCATGAAGGAACGTAAATCTAGCAATGCTGCTTTCAGAGGAGCCTCTTTTGGAAAGAGATTTCCTTACATCTGACTGTGTTTTAGTTTGTTTGGTTTATTATTTCTCAAAATTCAGCATCTGAAGTTATTTGCATGTATTAGGAACTACGTGTCTGCTGGGTGGTGGCAAGGTCCTGGAATGATGTTACCCTTCTGGGTGAGCTCTGTGTGGTGAGCTGGCCTTGTGAGATGGTTGTACCACCTGAGTCAAAGTTTTTCATCATTTTCGAAGAGCAGTATCGTGTGCAAATCCCTGCTTGCTTTACCTGTGGTTTTACCACATGCCCTAAAGCTTCCCTATGTGCCTGATCCCTGGGGAGCTGAATGTCCAGCTGAGAGTGGTTCAGTGTGCTGCAGCAAATGGATCTGTAGAGGCTACGAAAGAGCAACGTGCTACGAAGCGGCATTGCAAGAATACGTGGGATTAGAAATCGTCTCTGGAGTTGCTGTTTATGTGCTGAGCTAAATTAAGGTTTCTGAAATTCGGAGCCAAGAGGGAAAGGGGTTTACTGGAAGGTGTAGCTCAGAAAAGCTCATTACAGAAGCCTCAGTAAAAAGGCTCTTAGGAATCTGGTGGATTGGTTATATAAAATATTGAGGAAAACCAGAGAGTATTCTCAGTTTTCCCTTAAATATGCTCCTGTCTTCATTAAAGTCAGCGGCAACGTTGCATATACATCTGAGGTCAGGGTTTCACATATTAAAAGAAGGAGGCTTAGAGTGTTTATTGTTGGTGTGCAGATTGACTCTGCAGGGGATAAATGCAGTTTATTTTCCTGTGGTGTAGGGCAAGAATGCTTCAAGGAATTGCATACACCAGCAGGGGCTTAAAGCAAAATCTGAAAAAATACTCACATACTTAAAAAATTAAAGTACAAATAATAATTTTATTTCAGGATTAGCATTACATTTTTCATTCATTCTGCAGAAAATTAAGATTAAAAAATTGCTTTTTGAGTGGCAGTAATGGATTGGTTACATAGTTTGAGCAGATCTATGCTCAAGCTGTGAAAAATCTTGAGACGTGGCTGTATAGTGTGAAAGAATGTTGACACACTCTCTGTGAAGTTTTCTATGCGTTAACAAGCGGTTGAAGGAAGAGTAAAGTGTATAATACCCAGTTATCTGAAGATGGCAAGTTGGGCATGCTTTTCACATGGTGGCAGCAACTGTGAGATGGAAAGTGTAGGAAGACCAGGAGAATGAAGAAGAATGGGCAGCTGCTTGCGATGTTGGAATTAGCATAGGTGTGTGGAGTTACTAATACATTTTGGGTGAAAATAACTATCAGACAGAAATTAAAAAGAGATTATTAAAATGCGGAGGAGCGGAGAAAGCCTGAGGATACCTCACATAACTAGCTAATCAAATGCGAATATTCAGTTTGATGTGCTGCAGAAAGCAAATGTTATTTGCCTTCCAGGACTACAAGAGAGTATGTCCAAGAGCAAATAATGCATTCTTAAGTGGACCTGCTTAGCATTCCTGTCTGCTGGGGTAAAGTAAGCTGGTTTGTACTTGAGGCAGCCTGAGAAGGAAACTGAGGTCCTTTCTTGATATTGGTTATGCCAGTAGGAACAAGCTTTGGCTGGAAGTCACACTTAAGCTTACTGTACGTTCTTCTGTCATGCAAGCAGCTTAAAACTGAAATCACTTTGGCAATGGTATTTTTCTTAAATATATGCCATTTTTCAAAGCACTTGGGAAAGCAGAGGAGGAAATGATGTAAGGTGTCTTGTTTCCGAGCTGAGGGAGCACCCTGCTGATCCGTTGCTTTGGTGCTTGGGTGTGCTCCCAGCTTTAACAGACCCTTCTCAACCCGTTCCCACCACTGTCATGGATGGGTTAATTCCTACTGCTATTGCATGAATAACCTGATAAGGGAAGCTTTGCTGCCTTTTTTTTTTTTTTTTTCCCCTGCTATGCTCACAGGGCAAAAAACCTAAGAGGTCCTCTATCTACTCATCAATGGTGTGGAGAGACAAGTACTAAGCCCAGAAAGTAGGGGGTTTGAGGGTTGTGGCCAGAGTGCCAGCAAAGACTTTTTTTTTTTTTTTTTTTTCAAACAACCTCACATTTCAGGTGCATTTGCTGATAGTATGTGCCCTATGGCCCCTCCAGTCATTCCTCCATGCTTGCATCCTGTAAAGGTCACATCCCCTCTTCCAGGGTGTTCACAGCTGGTGAAGATTAAGTTATGAGTGAGTTGTTCTTGGAAAAGAGTTATCTCAAGCCCAGTAGTCATTTCCAGCAGGGGTTAACAGAGTTTGTAGGCTTCTTATTTGAATCTGGTAGCATCTGCCTTTTCACACATGCCAAACAGGTAGGTTTACTCTCTGATTTTATTCACACTATAAAGTAGCCCAACCCTTTGGTTTATGTCTTACACTGGAAACTAAAAGCAAGTGGTGCCTCTAAGAGGCTCCTGTAAAGATAGGTTGATAGCGTGGGATTTTTCTTACTCATTTATGATATTGCAAAATGTTTTGTATGAAATGTCAATGAAGATATTAGTAAATACCTGTAACACTGTTGCTTTGTTGATTTGCAGTTAGCCAGTTATTTCAGCAAACGCACTGACTGGAGGAAGGAGGTTTTTGTCTCAAAAAGCAGTTTGAATGTGTCTATATGGGTAAGTGAGCGAGTGAGATGTGATCAGCTGTTTTGACTTGTATTCTTCTCTGCTATCAGCCCATCTTGCCAGTATTGCCCTCCATGAGCACTGGTCAGCCTGGCTGTGACACAGGGGAATTTGGTGGTACATAAGGAGCAGGAGGGACCATTGTTTTCCCCCTGGTAGTACCACTAGGAACAGCATAACCTTGAACCGTGTGAGACAACTACTGCCAGTTCCCTTTCTTTGTGCCTCCTAAGCTGAACATCCTGGCTGGGATGCATGCCTAGTCCTCCTGTCCTCAAGATGGCCGAAATAGCTGCTGTGTGCTATGCTGCTTGGTGAAGCCTGGCTGCTGCTGACAGGACGGGTGATCGCTCACCAGCAGAGATGGATGGACACAGTGTTTCTGGTGATATAGAAGAGTCAGGGCAAACCTGTGTGTGTGTAGGAAAGTGGTCTTCATGAAATTAGGGAACATCATCTTCCTGGTGAGACCAGGTGTACCAGGGTGAATTTATGCTGATACTTTTGGTCTGTGTTTGGCCCTGCCACCTGTGAAAGCTTTGCTCTTTCCCTGCCAAGTTATGGGAAAACAAGCACTGATAAACAGGAAAGTTGTCCTTGAAGAGAGCTTCTTGTATAAACTGTTTTAATTGGTATTCTGTGATTGGCTAGTTGTCCTCCAAGGTCACTTGAAGGAGAGATTGAGAAGGAGGAGGATGAAGGATGCCCCCAGACTCATTTGGAAAAGACTCCTCTGAGTACAGTACACAGGCGCAGGGAAAGCCACGCGTGTGCAGAAGAGATGCACTTACATAACTGGGAGGTGGGACTGAGGGCCTCGGGCTGGGCAGTGCTGGCCACACCTGGGAGGTTGTGGTCACTCAATTAATTGTATAAAAAGCAGATAGCTCCCCTCCAAGAAAGCACTAACTTCACACCAAGGACAATGTTACCTTTTGGCAGGGACGCCTGCCAGTTTGTGAACTGAACTTACTGACTCTCCAAGGATGCAGCTTCTGCTATGGGTAATTACAGGCATGCTAGGTTGGTAAGATAACTTTATGGGCAACAGCTGGGTAACTGGGGAGGTTGTGCTGGGGGCTTATTTCTCTCCTCCTTCCTCCCTTTTGGGTTTGTTCATTTTGTTGGCCACCTCTTGGTAATAAATATTGGGTTTTGTTAAGCTTTTAACGGTGTCATGTTTTCAAGATTCAGTGTGGTTTTGAACCCTCCCTAATATTCAGGTCTACACCAAGGATAAAAACATGTGGACATAGAAACTGTAAGATTGATTTTTTTTTTTCTCTCTTTTCTCTCCCTCAACCAGCTACTGTGAGAATGTCTTTTTGCTTAGTCTCTTTTAACCCCTCACCCACCCCACAAAAAACAAACAAACAAACCCCAGAACAAAACAAACAAACCCTTTCCCCCCTCCCAGCAACAGCAGACAAACTTCAAGTCAGCTGTGGGGCTTTCTTCTGCTGTAAGATGAACTTTCTTGCTGGGCAGCTTTTGTCAGGCACTTTGAGACTCTTTCAGGTTCACCTGGTGCTGGGGACTGGCTCTTCATCCAGTCTCCACGTTACATTGCTTCTGAACATTTTCTCCAGTTGCAAGGAATATTTCTATCTGTTATCATCTTCATAAGCTCCTTCATCTTATCTTCAAGCAAAGCACAGGATTGGCATCCCTGTTAGACTGAAGGTTTTTGTAGGACACAAAGATGAAGACTTTTCTGAGATACTGAGGCCTGATGTAGTCGCAGAGCACTCTCAGTGTTTTGAGCTATAGAGACCAGACTTGGGGACACCACCTTGCAGGACGTTGGTGTGATGGAGCACCCACCTTGAGTTCCTCAGGGTTCAAATAGGATCCACTGAAAATCACATTTTATTTTCCTTGCGGTGGGGTGCTCCCCTCCTTCCTCCCACAGCCCTAAGTTTAAATCCTGCCCTCAGAGCCTACTGCAGTGGCAACAGCTGAAACATAATGAAAGAATATTTATTCAAGAAAGCCTTTCAGGGACATAGAAAAACATTTGAGGTGACTCGCTTCCTTTTCAATAATTATGTGTGAGTGTTTTCACGTATATTAAGGAATGCTCTCTGCAAGAGGCTGAAACCACTGCTGACAGCTCTATCCTCTGTATTCTGATGCAGTGTTCAGATAACTCCCTCTACTTCGAAGCAGATTGGATCCCGAGAGAAAATCTCTCTGGAAATGAAATCGGGCAGCTTGACTGTATCATTTTATATTGTCATTTGAAAGAATCATTTCTCTGCAGCTGGGACTGTTCCTCTGAAAGTAGTGAAGGTTATAATTTACTTAGCTCCAGCAGGGCAGGGGATGCTGCACAGCCATACGCACAGTCTTATTGTTTTCACAGCGTTGAGCAGCACCATCTTCTCAAACTCAGAGCCTAGGGTTTAATACAGATTATGAGAAATGGCAGCTTTGGCAAGAAAAATAGAATAAAAGTGTTAATATGTGTGCCTTTATAATTCCCACTTGAAACAAAAATTAACTTCCTTCCGCTTTGCAGGAAAAAATTTACCAAGAGGGGATCTGAAGAAAAAATTGTTTTATTTTTACTTAATATGCTATGTTACATTTACTTCCTTGTTATCAGTAACTGAAACCGAACAGCAGTTGTCAAAACAGGCGGAGCTTGTTTCGGATACATATAGAAGGGTGTCTGTGTCTATTGAGTTAGTGCTTGGTCTTGGATGGTCATGACTGACCACCAAAAGTCCATCTATTCCTCCAGCCTCCATGGACAGCATTCATGGTCACTTGTAGTTCGAACCAGCTCCTGGATATGTCACTGGAAAAGCTCTTATTGACTTAATTTGGAGCTGGCTTGGGCCCCACATTTTAAAGATGCTGCAGGGTTACTTGCATGCGGGGAGGGATGGGTCCTGATACTCCATGCTGAAAGGAACTATTTTAGTTTGACATCCAAAGCCGTGCTGCACGCTTCATTCTTGAGGGTGATGGGAAGTATTTTTCTCACCGGCAGTGCACTGGAGCCGGGGAGACATTCCTGCCCTTCCTGCAACAACTGGCAGAGGAAAGCACCTGCTGGGGATCCCGTTGCCTGGCGTGCTGTTACTCCTGCTTTAGACTGTCAGCTGTTGTAACAGAAGTTACACTTACTCGCTGCTGATGCTGTGGGATGGGATCAGATTGCTTCTTACAGGCTAGAAGACTTGAATGCATTGGTAGATGCTCCCATATATAGTGTGCTTTCTGCTTGACAGATAAGTGTCCCAGCAAGGTTACCAAAATAGTGCAAGAGTGGAAGGTACGCAACCAATGTGCCAATGTGGAATGTGATGGCTCCGGAGATGAGTGCAGCCATGCCTTGTCGGAAAAGTCAATTAGAGGTCAAGGGAGAAGGACCCAGGTATGAAGAGCTGGGAATATATGCCGTACTGCTGCTCTGCAGGCAAGGCCTCTGGGCCAGAGAAGTGGTTTTTGATGGACATATGGAGAGGATGCAGCTTGGCAGAAGTCAGGCGCTGAATCAGATGAACCCCAGAGGCCTAATCTCCAAGGAGCATATCATGGCCATTGTCAAACTCTTTCTCTTTGCAGAACCAAGGACAATCGACAGATGAAAAAGTACCACAGGAGCTAGATAATACTTTCAGTTCCAAAAAAGGAATTTTACACAGGTTTATATTCAGCAGTCTGATATGCTTGGAATTTGAGTACAAAGTTTCTTTGCAATGAAAGATAGGGTTGTTGTGATCTGATTTTCTTACTTCTTTTTTTTTTTTTTTTTGTTTTGTTTGATTTTTTATTTGGCACAAGTTGGCTTTTGTATGAAATGACTGACCCATTGCAAGGGTTCTGAAAATGCAGGTATGGGTAGACATAAGCATCCCTAACATGCTTACATAAAAAATACAGTAAATACATGTGCATGCATAAAAATGTTCATAGTAACACATTTATGTCAATTTAGGAAATTGTGACAGTAAATTCTGTGCATTATATAAAAAGTGTGTTGTTTCCAGTTCCAACTGGCTAAATGCAGTGTTATTTTTTTCTGGCTGAACTGCTCTGGACTTAAGTCCAATATTTACACACATTGCTAATGCTCGAAATTATACAATCCTATTTCAGAGCAGTTTAGTCATTGATACCAGTGTAGGTTCACAGAGGTTAGATGATGCAAACATAAATCAGCAGAAGCTGGGCTCCACTGAGAGTTTAAGTTTTCAAAGCCCTGGAAGGCACTGGCAGTCATCTTAATGTGGAAAACTAACACACAGACCATAAATATGCTGAGTGCAGTGCTTTTTGTGGCCATGAGCAAAGCATATATTTCTTTCTTTTTAAAAAGGAACTACTTGTATATGGTTGTGCAGCATTTTATGTTGTCACTGCCAATCTAGCTTCCCTCTGTCCTCCTTCTAAGCTGCAATAAATCCACCTCTCTGTTCCCCTGTTCGCTCACTTGATCTTTTTGGGGGACCCAAGTATCATCGTACTGTGCTTAGCGGAAGTAAATACCTATTTTGAAATGAAGCAGCAGCTTAGGAGACATGTCATTCAGCTACAGCTTGTATGATGTGTGTGCACACTCTTCTGAGCATGGTTTTCTCCCACCTATCCAGCTCGCTTTCCCCTCCTGTGGTTTCATAGTCCTCCAGAACTAGTAGGAAGTAGTTACACATATCCCAAGTAACCATAAGTGATTTCTCCACTTTTTTTTTCCTGTGCTTTCCGGCTGAAGCATATTTTTCTGTGTAGATTTTTGGGTTTTGGACTTTTAGCCTGGTTAGGGGTAGGCTTGCTCCTATTCTAATTTAAGTAAGCTCAACCCATGCTATCATTGATATGCTCTCAAATCAGACCTTGTAATCTCTTGGCTGTCTTTGGGCTAGATCATGAAGTTTACACTGAAGATGAAATCAATAGGCATTTGCCCAGAGGAAAACCTCAGGGTAAAGTTTTTGCAGGGTGAACTTGTCATAGAATTTTTTAGGGTGGAAAAGACCTTTAAGGTCATCGAGTCCAACTGTTAACCTAGTACTGCCAAGTCTCTTGCTAAACCGTGTCCCTAAGTGCCACAGCTACATGGCTTTTAAATACCTCAAGGATAGTGACTCGACCAGTTCCCTGGGCAGCCTGGTCTGATGCTTGACAGTCTTTTTCTTGAAGAAATTTTTCCTGATATCTAATTTAAACCTCCCTTGGTGCAACTTGAGGCTGTTTCCTCTTGTCCTGTTGCTTCTTACTTGGGAGAAGAGACTGACCCTCACCTGGCTACAGCCTCCTTTCAGGTAGTTGCAGAGAGTGAGAGGGTCCCCCACGAGCCTCCTTTTTTCCAGACTGAACAAACCCAGCTCCCCCTCAGCCACTACTTATTAAGACTAGTGCTCCAGACTCTTCACCAGCTTTGCCTTTCTCTGGACACACTTTAGCACCTCAATGTCTTTCTTGAAGTGAGGGGCCCAAAACTGAACATTTTTGGATTTGAGCTGCAGCCTCACCAATGCCAAGTACAGGAGGACAATCATTGCCCTGGTCCTGCTGGCCACACTGTTTTTGATATAGGCCAGAATACCATTGGCCACCTTGGCCTCGTCCCATCAATCCAGCCTGTCCCAATCTTTTGTGGAACCTTCGTGCCCTCCAGCAGACAATGGTCCTGCCCAACTTGGCATTGTTTGTAAACCTTCCTGCACATCCTCCCACATGAAGTGCCACACCATACCCTGTTTGCCTGCGCTCCGTAAAAGCTTCTTCTATACCTGAGGAGGGAACGATGGGGGGCTTGGCCACCATTGCCTCTGCCCCACTCAGGTCCTGTAGATTACTGTCACACAAGCTTATGGGCTCCCAGGGACTCTCTCAGCAACCCCCAAGGTTTCCCTTGTTTAGAAAACCCCTCTGTGTGCAGATAGTGCAGCAATAGAGCTGCTCACCCTTCCTTTTAAGACAGTAATCACGCTTTTGTAATTTGAACCAAGTGTTTGTTCTTGCCTTCTAGTGCTTTCTTTTTTCTGTTACAGAGGCTTTTGATTGAATCCTGACTGCTACACTTGTGTGTGACCGGGAGGGTCTATTGTAGTGCCTCACCATGGTACCTAATGCCCTCTCTGTCCAATATCTTTAATTCAGGACTGAAGACATTACATTTATCTGCCTTAGCCTTTGACTACTGAGGTGTCAGACCCTCTCTTAAAAACTGGAAAGAAGACAGACAGCCTTTATAAAAGTGCTGTGATGCACTTACACACCATGATACTCCAAATAAATCAATGTAAGAGCATAAAAACTGGGCTCTGTATCATAAATGTGTTTTGGAGACAAACTCATTAGATGGGCAATCATCTTCTCTTCTGTTTTTTGGTTGTGAGTGGTATTTTTTGGTTGGTTGGTTTGTTGTAGTTGTTGTTGTTATTTTTATTTTTTCCTTTTTCTTTTTTCCTCAAAAGTTGTTGAAGTAGCAGTGTGTTTGTAGGCCTTTTGAAATACCGGTACTTATGAGCCAAGAGAAAAGATTATGTGGTGTGCTTCAGTAATAAGTAGCTCTGACAGAAAGATGTAATTGTGCTGGGGCTTCTGGTGACCTCATGAACCATATGAGTGGGCTTGGGGTGGCTTCTCACCACATGCCTCACATGGGAGGCACTTCGATTTCACAGTTGTATTTGAGAATTAAACCAATTGTACTTCGATCACTTCAGCTCAATTTTTGTCCTGCTCTTACTTGCAGTTGTCTCAAACCTTCCCCTTCTTCCATCCAAGGGTGATTTGAAAGTGTGCTGTATTTCAGTATCAGGAGACAAACCTGTAACTGTGGGTCTTCAGCTGCTGTTTTCTCTTGGCAAAGTCATTTCTGTTGCGATGGCCCATCTTGGCTTCTTCACCAAGCCCTCTGTCTGTTGTCCCTGTGCTTCCAGTTACACTCCTTTTTTTGCATTTGCACCGCTGTGCATCCAGATGCTCTGGCAGCATCCTTTGACCCTTCGATCTAATACAGCTTGTGAGTGACAAATAAGATTAGTTTCTTTGACTTTTGGGAGAGCCAGTGAATGGCTGCCACTGAGAGAAGAGATCGTGGCATGAGGCTGCATGATGGTGAAAATCAATGGGCATCCCTTTCTGTAGGCTGCCAGGTGTGAGAAATGTGGTTTTGTGCTCTTCTTGCATACCAAGCCTCTGCTGTTACCTGCAGATGGAGCGGGTTGGTGTAGTAGTAGCTCAGCTGGAAGCAGTTCCATACATAAGACTTGCCCAGGGATGGGGTTGGGCTGGTGGGCTTCTGTGTGGGATTTCCACGAAGGTCAGTGGGATTGCTGGGGTGCCCCGGTGGGAGCTGGTTCCTACCCCAGGTTATATCTGGTTAACCAAAAATATGACTTCAAACCAGTTAAATTTGAATGTGAGTATTCCTGGGCTGACTGAGGGCTGCCCAGGCCAGGAGATTTGTATCACCTGAGCTAAAGTGGTCCCTTTTGCTAGTTACCTTGAATTTGGACACAAATTATGTGTAAACCTAGTGATGGGAATGCACATGGAGGGTTATGGTCCAGGGTGCCAATTTCCATGGAACTTCCACCGCATTCAGTAGGCGAAACAGTAGGTTGGGTGCAGCTTTTGTGTGGTACTTAACAGAGCTGATAGCAATGACTGCCTTCACTTTTTGCACTTCCCTCCCTTGTTTAGAGGGAGAAATGACAACTGTGAGCTGATATATATTGCTTTGCTTGAGTAATGGCAAATACTGGTCTGCATACAATCTGTGCTTTGTTCCTTGGTTCAAAATTTCCATTTTTTCCCCCCAAGGTCTACTGATTTGTAATGCGAGTTGTGGCCCTTACTGTAAGCTGCCTCCCTGTCAGGAAGAACCCTGGTAAGCAGATGCCTGCTGCTCTCAGCTCTACCAGCTGTTGTGCAGGCTGACAGCTAAGGATATGTTTTGCATCTTCCATGGTGAGCATTTCATGTTGGGGAGTAATTAGCATTAATAATAATTAAAGTTGGGTAAAGATAATTTATACGTCTACAATGCATTTATTTTGAGAATCTCAAAATACATGTAGTTGTGGGCTAGCAACCTGGAATAAATCTTGATGCAGCTGGAGTTGATGGCTTTAACCCTGCTGTTCCCTAATAAAAAGCGTGGGAAAGCTGGAAATAGGAGCCTGACAATTCTGTTCCTCCTCAGGAGCAGCAAGTTCTGGGTAGCACCCCTTCTACCCCCACAAGGTTGCTTGGTATGGATCTTATTTGATATGTATTATAAAAGCTCTTGTGAGGATCAGTGGCGATCCATTGCACTTCCTGCCGAGCACAGCTTGGGCAGGAGGTGATGGCAGCCCCAAGCAGCCCCAGTCCCAGCAGCCGTGTAGGGCTGCCCTGGTGTGTGCCCGCCCTGGTGTGTGCCCCTGCCAGCAGCCAGTGCTGGCACCCCCCTTGTGAACGCCCGCAGGCTGCCTGCAGAAGTGGGTGCTGCTTCATGGGATGGCAGTGTTGGAGGGATGAAAGTGAGTGGGGGGGCCATGGTGGGGACTGCTCAGGAAGGGGACAGTATTGGCAGTGATCAAACCCAGTGCTGCTTGTCACAGCAGGGATAAAGCTGGTGTGCTCAGCCTCATTCCTGCCACGGGCTGTGGGCTGTGAGCTTGGTGGAGAGTATGCAGAGCAGAGCTGTCACAGCCTCATTTTGTTTAATGAGCGAAGCCTTGTGAAGGCAGAGATTCTTTTATTGGATCTGTTCTCTGTGGTTTTTTCCTAGCACTTAGCTGTGCTTTACGTGTTACTTGGAAGGCTGAAAAGCAGGATCATGTCTATTTATTAATCTCTGCCTAATAAAGATGACTACCAGATATGTTCTTTGGCCTTAACAAAGAGGTATAATTAGTGATGAGATTAGACATGACCCAAGAGGAGGTGCTTTGCCTAGGAAAATATTCAGTGATGGCATATAATACAGTCTGTCTGAGGCACCACATCCTCCCTGGGGGCCTCGTCTCGAGCTGAGCAGTGACCCTTCCCAGCACTTTGGTGCCGTAGGAAACACAGGAAGAATATTAATGATAAAGGGATACACAAAGCAAGCTTTGCCTCAGTCAAACAACGCACTGCCAACCTAAAATTATTCAGCAGAAGTTTAGTTGGCAAAGTTAATAATTTATGGCTCTGGCTGATAGCACCCTGTGCAATAGCAGTGTGTTCAGCAGCCCCAGCCCTGATTAAATATGCATGGACTCATTGGATGCAATTTCAGTGCAATTAGTATATGAAGCCAGAAGGAGCTGTATCATTTCTAGAATTGTACTAAAAGGCTCTGCTAGTTCTTTCATGATAACATTTTACAGGGTAGTAGTTGTTCCACATCAGCTGTATTTAAGTACAGTGGTTTAAGGAGTGGCTGCCTGCCGTGTTATGTGCTATATGAGAAGACAAGTACTCTGCATGTCACTAGGCACAGAGACTGCTTGGAAATACTAAACTAGTTCAGGGCTAGAGAAAACTTCTTGCAGTACATCTTCTATCCTCGTGCACTGGATTTGTGTGTGCTGGCAGGGGTGAGCACAGCCTGAGGAAAGGTTAGATCAGAGAATATCATCGGTCTTGTTTCTTTTTCCTTTCTTTGCTGTAAAAACGCGTGTATCATCCTCATCACAGACTTCTGAGTGCCAGGTGTAGGGGCTTAAATACTTGAGGAAACTGTTTAAATAAGAAAGGGGAGAAAATGGCACTGGACGTTCCACAGTCGAGGTTGCCAGCATCTGGGTGTGTGTCCTGGCAAAACACCAGCTGCCCCAACAGCTTTCCTTCCTGAAGCCACATCACGGACAGTTCAGATTCATCCATCCCCAGCACAGCCAGCTCTGCAGATGGAGACAAGTCTGACCAGTTTGTGCCAGTTGACAGTCTGGCTTATTCTGTCTAGTGACCGAGGAAAATCTTTCCTCTTCTCTGCAGTTTCCTTCATTCTTTTCTCGTCTCTCTCCCTTTGTTCCATTGTTGTTACCCCTTCTCAGCACTGGCTCCCTTTTACCTTCCTTCTGGCTATGTGCTCTTCAGTCTGGTGAGCCACGTTGCCTGAAGCTACTCCAGCTTTCTGTGTTTGTGGTGCATGTGTTACTGTTCTCCAAACTACATAATTTTACTAGCTTTTCACCTAATGGTGACTCAAGATAACCCTCAGAAGGGTTGGATTGTGCTTAGGTGTGGAGAGTCACTTGCACAAGCGGTTCCCTATAAGCAGGTTAAGGGAGAATGTGGGCTCAGCAGCTCAAGACTAGAAAGAAGCATGAAGGGAGGTGTGGGCTATGGATGGGTGCGTGGTTTGTAGCACTGGACTCTAAACCTTGCAAATCACCAGGGCCAAAAGCACTCCAGTGCTGTGGCAGAGAAAGCCAGAGAAGTGGGGTTTGAAGATTCGAAGACTGCAGGAGAGCATCTAGTCCAAGACCTGGCTCGAGGCAAGACTACCTTCAAATTTAGGTCAGTTTGCTAAAGGGCTGTCCAGTCAAGTGTGTTAAATTGAAAGAACATAAAAAAGAACCTGTGTTCCTGCTCTGCAAATAAATGTGTAATTCAGATGTTCTGGCCAGTGTAGGTAAATTGTTCAGGCCATGGGAAGAGCTTTCATATTTTGGTTGGGTAAAAATTCTGAAGATGTGCAACCTATATTTACTGGTATGAGTTCAGACAGGTGTCTGCTCACCTGCTTGTTTGATCTTGATGCCTTGTTGTGTCTGTCCGGTAGAGGCCTGGATTTGTGTTATTTTTTGCAGTGTAATGATGTGGAGAGAGGACAACTGTATGGTCCTGAGCACCAGGCTGAAGCTGGGGGCTCTTCATGCAGAAATTTGGTGCTTGCATTCTTGTGTCTAGGTACACAGATAACCTGGAAATTTAGGGTAGCTGAATGCTGCCCTTCATGCCTCTTGGTCCCCTTGAATATTCAAGCCTCCAGCTTCATCCCTTGGCTTCCCTGTGAGTAATTTGAGGATAACAGAGGTGTCTGTGTCTCAGAAGTGCTGGCAGGATTAATGGGTGAGTGTTCGGGAAGTGCTTTGAAGAGGAATGCATGAGAGTGGTGGTGGTGTTGCAGGGTGGCAGCTGGTATTGGCTCTGAATGTGCAGAGGTTTAGGATGACTTGAGCCCCCTCTGGCAAAACTGCAGTCCCACTAATGTACAGAATCATCTGTGCCACCTCAAAATAAGCATGTGCCCCATTTTCCACACCTTTTACTAGCCTTGCAAGTGCAAATGTGACTGCTGACACAAGTTGCTTCTCTCCCTGCGGTGGCCTTCTGATGGGTTGCAGGCACCAAGAATGGGTTCAGGAATGGTACATGTGCCAAACTGGTACTCAGTCTAGTTTTTTGAGCCCAGGAAATGCAAGGCCCTTGTGGTAGTGCTGGAGTTTAACATATGATGTCTAAGTCAGCTGAAAACACCTGCAGAACCCCAAGAAGTCACTGTGTTGCTGGTGCTTTGGAGAAAGGCCATGCAGGTAGTTTGTTTCACCACAGCCACAGTGGCATTGACCTTCATCAAGCATTTAGTGCTTTTCACTGTAGAAGGTGTTATTCTCAGCTGCAAAACAACCTCCTTTGAAGGAGGGAGGTGTTGCTAGGAAGATGCAGTGCCCGGGCACTAGCCAGTCTATTGGGAATTGCATGGAAACACTGCAGGAGCACTTGAAGCTAATCCTGTGTATCTGCCTGCTGGGCTCATCTTCGCTTCCCCCTTTGCTCCCTTGGTCTTTGTTGAGAGACAGAAAATGGAGTGATAACTTGAGTCTGTCCCCTTTGGGTGTCAACTCTCAAGTTACAATGATGGAGTTTGCGAGTGGCTGATGGTACAGCGAGGACAAATCAAAGGAGAAGTTTGGAGCACAGGAAAGGGGAATGAAGAGGCAGGCCAAAGGAAGGCAGAAAGGGAATGATGGTGCAGGACTGAATGTCTTTTTGCTCATTTATGTCAAAGAGTTATCCTTATAAATCCATGTGGCAGGATGTTGGCTACCACTTACACATTAGTTCTGTGAGGGGAGTCTCAAGCAAGGAGGTAGAAGGAAAACCATGGCCTGATGAAGAGAAAGAGAATTTGTCAGAAAGCCAAAAAGAAAAAAAAAAAAGCACATCTTAAAAGTTTGGGCTAGAACATTTGAAGCTCATGGGAAATTTTAATTAATGCATCAATTTTTTTTTTAATTTATAGTGATTGGCTTTTGGTATCTTAAAAAATGTCATTTTTATTCAGTCTATATTTTCTACTACATGTGTGTTTTGTTCACATTCCAAAAAACAATTTAAACCCATACATTATGAGAAACAACTAGATTCAGCTTTGCATCTCTCTGTCAATTATTTATTTTTTATTTTCCCTTAGGAAAAGATTTCCCATACTTTATTTTTCCATGCTGCTACTTCTAGAGAATCAGATCTTTAAAAAAAATTAGCTATTGCACATCTGGCCATCAGTAGCACTTGTGTGGTTATTGGGTTCTTCCCCAACACAGGAATTTCCTTGAGTTGTAACCGAATGAAATCAGTGTGAGTTTTGTGTGTAAAGCTAGTTTACAGATCCTGATTATTCTCTCTGAGTATTAGTTTTTGCTCTAAACTACTACTTTAGATATTCTTACGTTTTCAGAAAGGTCCTTCCTTGAAGGAGAAATCATAAATAATGAGGATTTCATGGGTGTTGAATGAATGGAGACTCTCGAAGTAAGGAGAATCCTGTATAGAATTCCCTCGTTTTCCTCCTGTGGGAATATGTTGCTTTTTTTGCATGGATGGGAGGTTACAGAAATGGATTGCCCAAAAGGGTGGGCAGGGAGTTAGCTGCTCCATTGCTTTACAAAGCATTTAATAGCAATTTGTAAAGCTGAACAGTATTTCTCTTTGCGGTGTTTTTTTGTGGCAAAATTCTCTGGTTCAAAATAGCCCGAGAGTTTTCCTGAACATTTTTATAAAAATTAATTATTGCAATTATTCATTAGGCGAGGCATTCAGTAACAGAATGAAGTATATATGTAGGGAACAGATTATTGCCTTTAAGGCAAAGATATGTTCATATTAAGTTTTGCATAAACATAAATTGATATATAATCAAGTAGACCAGTCTGTTGAGGTTCTGCATATTCAACAGCTCTGAAAGAGAGGCTGGTTCCTGTCTTCCATCAGTCTTCAACAATGGAAGCATGTAAATCATTTTTCCATGAAAATTAAAATTAGAGTTGCAACATTATTAATCTGATTATTTAAAACAACTTTTCTCAAAAGCAAGGATAAACCAAGGAGCTATTAGTTAAATACTTGCCTTCAAAATCAAACCAAATCAAAAAGCAGATTTTTTTTTTCCAGTGGAAAGCATTGGTTAGTTGGGGCCATGGGAACTGTTTATTTAATGATGTAACTTTTAATATAGTGGTGGTTTAAAAGCATTGTGTAGGAAGGATTTAAATACCTTTTTATTTCTAGACTATCAGCTGATAACTTGAGTGTAAACAGGAAAATCTGAGTTCTTTGTCCACCCAAAATTACACTGTCGTTTAACTAAAGTGGGGTTCTTGCGGATTGCAAGCAGGAATGGTAGATTTAAAAAAAAAATACACCACTGTTAACGTTTTTTTAATTCCAAACCACAGGGTGTTTTTGATTAACCAGTTATTCCTGGCCTCTCAAGGGAGAGCTGGAAATTCAGAGAGAGAAGAAATAGCTAAACAGATGGAAGAGATTGACATTGTTCTGTTTCACATCATCTGAATGGTGTTGGGGACAGAAATAGTGTAATTGAAAATGTGACCGCAAACTCTTTCTTCGACTGTAGATTTTAAACCTGCTTTCCTTTTGGGCAGAGGAAGCAGCATTGAAAGCATGCTGCTGTTGGTATGTAAACTACGGGGTTTTTTTTCTTTTTCAGTGCTGTTTGATGATGAGGATTGTAAACCTCCCAGTTTACTGATGTAGTTCTTCTGTCCCTCTTGAATAGTGACACTACTGCGAGCCTCTGTGATTTTATTGCTAGTGTTTTGGGGACTGTTTCCTTACTCCCTGTAAAGCCTCAGCTACTGCTGTGGGATTTCAGAAGAATTGCTGGTTTCATTTCGTTTTCTTCCTTTCCTCGAAATCCATCTCTACCACACACGCCAGTTTTTACATGCTGTGGCAGTGCAAAAGATCTCAAAAATATGAAGCATATGTGCTCCAGAGGCTCAGAAAGCTGATAGCAAATAAAGAGTTATGGTTTGAAAATATATACACTGGGCTTTTTCATCCAGTTGCGCATTAAGGGGAAAGAGGGTGGCTGGCAGATGAAGTCTAAAACTTTGCAGTCAACTGATCTGAGCCCCTTGACCCCAGGTGATGGTTGTGCATGTCAGAAAAAGTTTGACTGGGCAAATACAGCATATTGGAAGAGGTGCTGGGGAACATGTTAAACCTGAACTTCACATTTTGCTATAAATGCAGTTTAAACCATCTTTTATTCAAATAATAACCCTTAGCCACAGGTGCCTCAAAAACATAAGCTTTGCCCAAAGATTAACTAATCAAAATATACTGGACTATCATCTAGTTTGTTCAAGCAGGTTCTCCAGGTCATGGAGAAAATGTATGGAGGGATATGGCAGGACGTTTCTGCTTGTACTGTAAATGCTGAATGGATTTTACATTGGTCTCAGCCTGGAGAGGCTGTCAAGACCTCGCTGTCTTGGGTGTGCTCAGGACCAAACCTGTGCAGAAGCTTTCTTTGTCACATCACCCAAAGATGTGGGTACCCATTTTTCCCTCATATGTCAGTGATAAATTCATGCTGATGGAGACAGCTGACAGAAGGATTCACGTGCCATTTAAACTCTTTCTGGAAATATCAAAACACAGCTTGATGTTTTTGGTGTATATGGGTACATTTGTCACTTACTCCCTTTTTCTCCCATATTCTTGTTAAGTGAGAAGCAGCAGTAGCTGGTAATCAAAGACATGAGAGACACTTGTTATTTGAAGACTAACAACCTGCTGTACAAACCAGTGTCTTGAGTCTGCAAATAAAGGAATCTTAGGAGCTGCCAGGATATCATACAACACTCTTAAAGTGCTTTTACCTGGAGCTTGACCTTATTTAAAACAAACGAGGTTGTTGCTGGTAAAAAGGATGGAGACAAGTCTGCCAAAAGAAATGAGCGTTTTCTACCTGTCACGATTGCTAAAAATACACAAGTAAGTTGTGGGGAAACTGCATTTAGGCAATAAAGGGTCTGTAGAAAATTGTCATTTATCTACAATGTTCCTTTAAAGGGGAGACTCAGTGATAGAAAATGTACCCTAATAAGCCCTTCTGGACTGCAGTTCCTCAAGACATCTCTAGGGTTGCTCTGACATGGTGTTGGCTTTGCTTGCTGTCTCTGACTCAGGCTGTTCTCCACCTTACATCTTAACACAATGTTGTAACAGCTTTGGATGCCGTGGCCCTGAGTGCCAGGGCTTTTGAGCTTTGCTGGCAGCCTGGTGGGATTAGCCAGCAGAGGCACTGCTTCTTGGGATTTATTGATTGAAGGTGGATACAGTGGCACTGCTTTGGGAGAAGCATGTTATTGCAACTTTTTGGCGGAGACTGTGTGCAGTATCCACTGGTAGGGTCTCATTTGGGTGAACAAATAGGTCCTACCTCCTCCTGGCACGGGAAAGGATTCCCTGGTACTTGTGGTTTTGCATAGTGTTGAGGTCCTCCAGAATGTCACAGTGTCTGTAGATCTGTGTGGTACATATACGCAGCACACGTTGATTTACTCCAAGAGAACGTGGTCCTTAGCATGATGCTTTCTGCTTTGGAAATACGTATTATCCGTAGTCTGTGTTGCGATTTTGGGTGTGTGCTTGTGTTTCTGAGTAAACATGTTTCTTTTCCTCATGGCTACAGGGAAGAGGTACTATTTTTGTCTTTCTGTAAGGCTCTTTGCCCATCCCACCATGACATTCTTCTTCTGTCAACACTGGTGAAGGGGTCTCTTTCAGTTCAGATTTTCCCAGATATGTCCCCCTTTTTTTGGATTCGTGCTGAATTTGAGAACTGTAAATCTGTCCTTTTTCCAGACACTCTCAGGCATGTTCTGATGCTTGGAATTGTCTCTTGTACATGCTGAGACCATCTCCGTAGCTCATGCAGAGAAGTTACAGTGGATACATAAAATATACAGTGCATGTGTGTTGCACTGCATATCTGTGAGTGTTGGACGTGAAGCATTCAGTGGTGTGGGCACACAGCATACTCAGAGCTTCCCAGGAGCATGGGACTTGCTGTGCTTGTGTGGGGTAGTACTGCTCCTGCAGGGATACATGATTTGGTGAAAGTTGACCTGGGATGTAAAAATACCAAATCACAGCAGAGGTTGGTATAAGGCTTTGGTCGTAAGTCAAACAAAGAGCAAAGGAATGAATTTCCCCTCCACATTTATTGGTCTGTACATTGGCTTACCAGTTTGTCCACACTGTGCTCAGTGAGGGTAAAGGGAGCCCTTGGTCTTCAAACTGGAGAAAAACTTCATTGAATAAGGATGGACTTCGGTCCATGCAAAATAGTGAGTTAGCTCTGACTAACCTGGGCAGTCCTGAAAGGGGCCTGTATTCTACCAAATGTGTTTTAGAAATTAAAAAGGTGCTTGTTGATTGTGTTTAAAATGAATTCTATTGTGGAGTGATTGGACAAATAGCTCAAAGCTGGTGAAGGAGTGAGCAAAGAAACAGCATGATTCAGGCAGGAGGAAATATTTAAACATACGGAGTATGAAGGCATGTTAAGTACAGAGTTAGTGACCCAGAGAAGAGTGACAGGCTGAGGATGGGTTGCCTGAGTGTTCCTGTGGTGTGGTTCTCAGAGAGGACTGAGGCTTGAACCTCCATCTCCAGCTGTGAGAAGTCTGCTTAAAATAACCAGTTGGGTTTTTTTGTTTTGTTTTTATTTCAGAAGTGGTCCTTGATACTGCATACTTCTTGAGTAAAAAATACCCTATACATCAAGGAGATGATGTATTATGCTTCTTGAAAGCCCAACCTCTCCCAGTTCCCTTGGAGTTGGCATCCCAAGTCACAGGTCTCCAGTCAGTAGCAGGCAACTGCATGTCAGATGCAAAGCAGGGTAATTTATTGTGCTTTGCTTCCAAAAATGCTGCTTCCAGTGCTATATTAACTTTTGGATACCATTGTTAATCTAAATGGATATTCTAGAAAATAATCAGAGGGGATCAACAAAAAAATGACATAAAAAAATATTTGGAAGCAGAAAACTTGCAATAAAAAAAGCTGAGGATGAGCTTTGTGCAAAGAGACAACTGAGGAGAGACACAGTATCTACAAGCACATAAAGAACAGTTTCAGAGCGGGCAGGGATCAATTATTTGCAGTCAGTTGGGACATAAATAGTGATGAATGAAGCGGCAAGAGAAAAAATAGGTGGAATGAAAGGGAAAAAGATGGAAATTGCTTCGGGAAGCGCCATGGGGCCTCCACCATAGATGCTGTAGACTTCTTAAGGCAGGGGTTGCCTTTTGCAGGGCACAACCAGTGGGTACCTCCCTAGGTGGCCCAGTGGTAGAAATTATTTTAAGCCCAGGTATTGAGGAAACACTGGGCACTTGCTGGGTCTGAGTGCTGGAGTCTCACTGGTGGCAGCAGGAGCTCAGTACCTGGTTTCCTGAGTCATGGCCCAGTGACATTCATCCAGAAATGTAACTCTTTAATTTTTGTAAGTTTAGATAATTTCAAAGTGAGTTTTTAAATGGTAAAATGAACCCAGAGCATTGAAGGAGATGTTTGCAGTGGCAGCTGGAGCTTGAGGCATTAGTTCCATGTCAGGAGCTGTGTATTTAAAGACCCTCAAGCTGGGCTGACCTGGTAGTCAGTGGAGGAGCACAAGAGTTGGAAGTTGTTTCTAATGTGTCTGGAATCAATCTTTGGGTGCCATGGATATAAGTAGTTACTGAGATGGTGACTTGGTCAGTGGTGAGGAAAATGCTAGCGATAGAGAAAAATTAGTGGTTTCATTTATAATTTTTGAGCGTTTCTTTTTCTTCTGTAAGCATGGCTCCGACAAGCATGCCATCATCTGAAAGAGCCAAAAAGGTCTTTATGGGCTTGGGACCAGAGGTAGGAGCCATGCTCTCTGCAAACAGGTACACAGATTTTTGTTTTTTGGTGGTTTGTTTTTTTTGAAAGTTCAGTTTGTGTTTAGAAATGAATGTTGCTCCCTCAGAAACCTGTCCACCAGCTCTTCCCACAGGGCTCTTGCCTCCTTGTCAAGAAAGCACAAGCACCTTTAATGCTGCTCTAAACTAAAATTACCAGCAATGTAGGTGTTGACTTCACCTGAAGCTGGATATACTCAGGTCATACCTTTGGTAAGAGTACGTTTTCAGTAGACATCTGACTTGAAAAGGTGTTAGCTATTATCCTAAACGTGCATTTGCTTGTTGGGATAGACTTTTTATTTTGTTGGTACCTGCCATGCTAAAAGCTGGGTTTGCTCGCGGAAGAGTTGTGAGCTTGTGGGGCCAGTTTGGAGTTTCATGGTGTACATGTCTTTAGGGGCATGTTCGAACAAAACAGCCCTGCTCAGACAAAGATGTCCCTCTGCATCATGCTTCTTCTGGGGAGAGAACAAATGGGTGAGAGATGGTAGTAATTCAACTTCAGCAAACACAAGAGTAGAGCGCCTCATGTCAGAAACCATACAGATTGGTGTGTTTATCAGTATTGACCCAGTACGTTCAGGGCTGCACCCAGACTTCATGCCTGTGGCAATTACCATCCATCTCCCCTTTGTCTTCAGTTTCATTGTGAGCTGCAAAGAACCAAGACTCAATTGCATGATCACTGTTGTAGAAGGCAAGCTTGTAATCTTTAGCATTTCTCATCCAGATGCAGTTATTCTGATTGCCACATTTCAAGCCTTGATGCAGATGTTATAGAACATTTTTATTCCTTCTCTGCAGAGCCTTTAAATCCCCATCAGCTGCTGTGGCTCATGTTCCTATGGGGTAGTCCCTTGATTTTGAATTTTTCCCATCAAAAGGAAGCCCTGGGCTGAGTGAAGGTCTTTCAGAGTCTAAACTGTTCAAACTTAAGCATGTGCCTTTGTCCCATTGACTTTGGTATAGCATAAAATCACATGCTTTGACACCCAGGAAGACCCAATCAATTCCTTGGTGAAGATGCAGCATAGCCTCGAGGTGACAGAGCTCAGGAAAATGGAAGTTACAGCATCCATGCTGCTTTCATTCCTTTTCTTTTGTATCTGTTTTCCTTGGCACTACAAATACTCAAAACTTCATTATCTTGGAAACAAAAGCAAACCAACTGCTTTATTCATGAACTGATGTCTGTTTTGAAATCTCATGGGGAGGAGATTTAAAAAAAACCCAGACCCATCAATTTCTTTATTTTCTTGCTGGGTGCTTTTTTACCACTGGGTGCTGCTGGTAGAAATTCCACAATAGGCACTATAAGGAAAACATGTTTCGGGAGATTTCCCAATTTAGCACTGTGATTCAGCGGGATCCTAGAGCAGGGTCCTTGGTGCATGGTGGAATTATGAGCTAAAATCAGACAGAAGGGGAAAAACACCAGCAGAGCCTCACTCAAATTGAAAGCAAGTAATTTGTGATTAGTTGTTAAAAGCAGCTTTCTCAATGGATTTGTGTATGCCTGTGTTACCCACGCAAAGAAATCCCAAATCTCTCCTTGACAACCCCCCTGTGTCCCCTATTTGTCCCTGTGTCCCCAGGCTCCTTCCAGCCCCCTCCTGTCCTCTGCGCTGCAGGCAGGCGAGAGGCAGTGTGCCTGCTGGCTCCTTCTGACCCTGTGTCTCATTGTCAATTTTCATTCATTTTGGGGGAGCCTTGACGTTTTGGAAACCTTGTTCTGTCCCTCAGACGGGGCTGAGGGTGGTCATGGGTTCAGAAGGGACCTCAGGGGAGCCAGGAGGTGTGAGACTCTGTGCCCTGGGAGAGCAGGCTGCCATTGTGGGGCACAGCCTGGGTAAAGAAGAGGAAGACCATTTGGGGAAATTCCTGTTTGGATTGAGAGGCAATGATTAAGCTAATGCAGTCAGCTAACCATATTACATTTCCAAGAAGGAAGTGGAAAATTAAAACGTGAGCTTTTCTGTCCTGTATTGCAAAATGTGGTACAGAGTTATAAACAGTAAAATTTCACGTGAGAAAAAACATCTGAAAGTGAGAGATTCAGCTTATCAACGCTGATTATTTTTTCATTTTCTATTCTCTGAAATTATGTCTAATAAAATTTTTAATTATCTTTTCAGTATTGTTCTGTACCATAATAGTTTTACTTTTTGAGGCCATTCTATGTTTTTCCACTTAAAAATTAATCTCTTCCTTAAATTTCTTCTCTTCCCTCATGTTTATTAGGTGCTGTTGAGTCAAACATCAAAACTATTTATTTGTTTGTTTGTTTATTTATAGAAATTATGTAATTCAATGTCAGATACTCTGTTATGCATATGAAAATAGAACTCAGTAAATTTCACCCTTCAGGATATAACTGTTCCTCTGGAAATGGAGAGAGATGGTTTGTTACATTGCACAGTTAGCCTGTGTGCCTTGATCCTACAAGCAGCCACAGAAGCTTGAACATCCAGCACCTTACGGGGTTGCTCAGGATCTGGCAACACGGGAGCCTGACACTGCTGCCTTTTGCTCTAAGCATAAGGTATTGCTCACTGTTGAAGGCAGAAATACCAACCCAGTGACCTGCTGTGTTAAAGTGAAGCACAAACTTCTTTTTATTTGCTAGACAGTTCTTACATGTTTTATAGCGACCATGCTGCCTCTGCCTCTATAATTTCACAATGGAGTAGGCAGTGCAGGTAGCAAACTCTGCAAATCAACTCCTTTGACTGACTTCTTGTGCTTTGGGAGTTTGTAATCTGTTAGCAGATTGCCAAATTGTAAATCTCTGTACTGAAATTTCCCAAGAAGGTCAACCAAACCGATTTTATTTTTGGGTATTTTATTTATTTTGAAGTGGGAGGGAGTTACATCCAAAATAGCTAAAATATTTCCAAGAGTGAAATTAAGAGGAAATAGGTTCCCTGGCCCAGGTGAGATATTTTTGGAAGTAAGGATTTGGGGTCTGGCAGAGAAGCTGCCTGGTAGCAGCCACGCCTCCTCCCCATCCTCCCAAGGATCTGCACGAAGTAGGTGAATTGCAAAGCCTTGGAAAAATGTTATGCTGGGAATGGACCAGATTTGGCTGCTAGCTTCTCCCCTCATCAGAGTCTCTCTTTTCTCCACTCTGCTGTGCAGTGGTCATCCCTGCTGGGGCAGCCCTTGCTGCTGGGCTTCTGGTGCCTGGGGCTGGCAGGTGCCCTTGCCTTGCTCCCTCAGCTGTTGATGTCAGTGTCACAGAATTGCCTGGGCGGTGTCACAGGCTATGGTGGAGCTGTCCCTGATGGGATCACCGTGCTGCTGGGTGGTGCTTCCATTCTCCCTGAACTCCTGTTTCTGAGCTCTTGTGGGTTTAACAGATGTATGAAGTAACACACAAACGTTGCATGCCTTTTTGAGGCAAATTGATCCTTACTTAGGTAACCTGGGAAAGCCATTATTTATATCCACAAACCTTTCATGCATTTTCTGGCCTCAGTGCATTTCTCAGTTCAGAGCTTTCTCCATTTCAGGGCTCAGGTGTCTGGAGTTCCCCTCTGGCTGCTGCAGTCATGGGCAGCGGGTCCAGGAGCTCCTATCCCTGAGCAACTTGCTTTGCCCTTGGTGTGGCTCGCGATCAAACAGCTGTTCTGCCTGCTAAGAAAGGATGTTTTTTATTTGTAGCCTCCTTGTGCAACCTGCTCTCATACCTGCCCTATAGTCTCTGAGTGTGACCAGCAAATTGGTCAACCCCCTGCTAGGGCGGTGCTGTTCCCAGCTACTGAGCTACTGCAGATCCCGTCACAGCACTGGCTCTGCTGGATTAGTTTTCTTCCTGCAAGAGAGATTTTTGATATGTGTCTGTTGCTATTTCACGGTCCTGTTCTCTTGTGCTTCAGCTCAGAAGTGCAGTTACTTTGCTTCTGCAGTTTTTCAATAACTGAGCAATAGGTTTGGTTTTTGCGGTAAATTTAATTTTTAGTGTACTGACCTAGTTACATAAGTGATCCGAATCCCTCTGGATCTCTCTTGTGGTTGCTTTGTATTTACTACTCCCTTCAGTTTTATGTCATCAGCAATTTAGCAATTTTACAGCTGGTTTCTCCAAGTAATTTATAGACACTATGAACAGGGTGGAATAGATACTGAAAATTTGCTGCATAGATCCCACTGACTTTAAATGTACTACTTTTTCAGGAGCAAGAGTAGTTGACTGAGAGGTAATAGCAAATATTCCCGTCTCAGGCAGCATGTGCATGCTGATGATCGGGAGGTAGTCCAGCCATAAATTTTAGTGCAAGCACTGGGGAGTTTGGTATTGATGCTTCTGAATGTTTCCAACTGAGTATCTATGCTGTTATATGTATACACACATAAGCTATTGCAGCTGAATTAACTGCAGACACTATTGTCAACATCACCTTGTAGGATGCTTGCAGCGAGATACTTGCTTAATTCCTTCCTTTGGGAGATAGAGGTATTTCTTCTGCTGCTCCTTTGGAAGCAGCACTTAGGGCAAGGATGCTGTATCTGTGCTCTCCACAAAATAAGAAAAGGAGCAGAGATCCTGAGAACCACCACTTTTGAGAACCACTCAAAGTCTTGAGTTTGGCAGCATGAGGAATTAAAAAAAGGTGGAGGGACATTTGTATGGAACTGCTTGGACATGTCTCCTGTAGCCAAAGCTCTGGGGAGCAGAACCTGCTGAGGGTTCTTCCACAGATTGCCATAGCTGCTGATCCCTTAGAGAATACATCACATGAGCAAGCTCTGTCCCCCAGGAAAGTCCAACCCTGAGTTGTTTTGCATCATTGTATGTAAAATCCACAACATTGCTGACCTCAAGGCTGTGATGGCGGATGTGAAACTGGGGAGATGACTCACTCCATCTGGTAATTCAGGCTGAAAGCTGGTGTTCCCCAACCTTTCTTTGACATTTAAGAAGTGTCCCCCTTCCCCTCTGACGAAAAATAAACTCAGAGTGCCTCAGCCAGTCTCACTATTGCTATGTCACGTCAAGGACTTTCTTTATGACCGCAGGCACCAAGGACTCAGTTAAGACACTAAAAGCTGATGGTGGAAAATAGTGGGGAGGGCAGGTCCCTGCCCAGCTAGCTCACTCTTCCTCTTCAGGGGGCAACCTGTGCTTAGAGAGATTTTACTGCAAGCCTTTATTCTGAAGGGCAACAAAACATATCCGTTCTTGTGGGGAATATTAAATGTTGACATTAAGCAATAATTTAACAGATGTTAGAAGTTTTTAGTGAATAATACATGGCTTCCCCAGTGAGCCTCAGATTATCTAGGGACAAAAATCTCTTGCCTCCTCTCTTGGTGTGAGTGAGATGCATCGTGGTGTTGTATGCATCAGTAGAGACCCACTGGGTACTTGCCGATGGAGAGCAGCAACCTGCCCTCTGTATCCAGTGGGAGAGTATTATGAGCATGACAAAAATTTGTTTTGAATGTTGGCAAAATTTGTCTTGGCCCTACCACCATTTCAAAAGGAAAAAAAAAATATCAAACAGACCTGCTCTTTGAATGCAGTGTGGATATTAGATAGTTCTAATTGCTTTTCTCTGCAGTATGAAAATAGTGCCCTCCCTACCAAACACACCTGTTATCACTGGTATTTTCTTTTTGCTTATCTGTGCATAACTGTGCTGTGTTTTCCTGGTGACATTTCATACCTGCTTTTGAGATTCTTCTGTTTTTCTGCTTTTGCTTTACTTCTCAAAAGGGAGGAGAAAAATTCAACCTTCCAAGGTACAAATAAGCCTCTTAGCATCATAGTATCAAAAGAGTGATTAAAGGAGATTTTCAGGTTCTTTTTCTGGTTGATTTTCAGGTCCTTTTCCAGTTTTCCATCTGCCTAAGTAATTTCTCGATCGTAGAGTTGATTCTCTTGAGTTCTCAATTGATTGGAGCACTGCTGAAACAAAGAGCAAGACTGGCAAAATTGGTCTGTGAAAAAGCACCCTGATAATTTAATAAATAGCATAGGTGGAGTGTTATTTAAAACCCAGCATACATTTAGTTCCTCATAAGCTTCAAACAACTGTATCAGTGGTGGTTTTGACCATTTAGTCCAGGAAATTCAGGCACAGGCACAGTCAGTGGTAGCAGTGAGGAAAACGTCTATAAATGTATAAAAACACATTTATATATGGTTGCCAATACTTTTAAGGCAACAAATGTCTAGTTTCTGAGGTTTCTCTCCGAAGTGTGGGCTCAATAGCCTGCCTTGTCAGACGTGTGCAGATTTTACTTGTCCTGTATTCATTATTGCATCCTGCCAGTTAATGGGTCACCTCGGAGGTGCTGGAATGTCCTACCTGAAGACCATTAGTGAGGAGCACACGTGCCTCTCAGCCCCACACACCTGCTCCTGCCCAAAACCTTCCCTGAAGCAACGCTGGCTGCACCCGTCAGACGTCAAGCACTAACGTGGGACTTATTAGTGTATAAACCCTGCACCTCTTTAGGGTTCCCACCACCACCCTGCTCCCCCCTTAGTTTTACATGACCTGTGGGAGGCTGAATGCAAACAGGGCCAGACCTGCCAGGGGTCAAAGGAACTAGGCAATCAAGAAGACAGAGTTTTCCCGAGGGGGGGTGGACTTGCTGGCTGACAGCTGGGATAATGAAACTGCTGGGGAGAAATGTCAGCTTAAATGAGAATGTGTAAAAAGCCAGTTATTGCAGCAGGACTAGCGGGCCATGGCCCTTTGCAGGACAACACGCTGCTTTGGTCTCGCCAGTGGTTAGTTCGTAATGGTTACAGGGATGATTGCTTGCCAATGTAAATAGTTGGATAAACAAACGTATAGGAGAGTGACTGTGGATGTGAATAACCCCCTCTTTATTTAGAGGATGTGAGAATGTGTAGCTCTAATCACATTTGCTGGGGAAGTGACCGCAGGGGAGATTTGGGTGTGATGAGGAAATGGAAATGTTTGCCTGGAGGAGAAGAGCAGCTGAGCGCCATGGGACAGGAGCAAGAGACCCTGCCAGAGGGTAGTGCCTAGATCCGTGGGGCCGAAGGGCTTTGAGGCAGTTGTCTCTGTGTTGCTCCCAGGGCTGAGGCTGTGGGAGCAGAGCAGTGGTTTTCGTGACTGCAGGCAGCCCTGGGGAACCCAGCTGGCGAACAAGGGGAGGGGTTATTTTTTTGCTTTCCTTCCTCCAGCAGCCTGGCCAACCTTTACCAGCCGTGGGGGTTCTGTGGAGCCTCCTCCGATTGCCTTTCCCACCACTTGCCCACAAGGGTGATGTGGGGTGAAGCATCGGATTAGGACACTTTTCTGCAAGGCTGGTTGAAAATCAAGGGCGAGCTGAAACTCAGCCAAAAACTTAGCAGTTGTGTGCTAAATTTGTAACTACTAGGAGTAAGGGTGCTTTAATTCAGTGAGTCATCACTTGTTCTTATTAAAGAGTCTGTGGGGACAGCTTTTCTGGCACATGTGGCAGGGTTGAGGTACAAAGGGGAGCTGCTGTGGTCTGTAGCCAAAGAACTGGTCCTGAAGGTATTGCACTAACTGGCGGAGCTTGGAAAGGCATTTTCTCTCAAAAGGCCATTGATAACCCAGGACCAAACAACGGAGACCTTGTCAGGAACTATGGGGTTGTCTTAGGAAGGTCTTGTCTGCAGGCTAGTGCAGGGAACAGATCTATCCTGACTGGGCATCCTGTGGGGCAGGAACTGGGGTGCCGCAGCTGTGGGATGTGGGAACACAGGCAGGATGGGTGTGCTGGTGGCTGCATATCTTTTCTCTTCCAATTTCCCATGCTAAGACAGGAAAACACAGGTTTTCAAATAAGAGCATGCTTTCCAGTCATCTTTTTCTCCCCTCACCATGGCAAGCAGAAGCTTGTAATTTACTTTCTAGAGTTGATGCCCAAGTGTGTATAAATAGATGGTGTCTGAAGGGAAGAGCTTTAGAGAACAGTGTTAGCTGTGCTTTTTGAGAAGTTAGCTACTGTTGAAATACCTGGCATTATCTTAGTGCAGTTCAAGTTTTTGATGATGGGTAGTATTCTCCAGACTGCAGAATTAGCAGTAAGATGTGCCGTGGGCATTACCAGTCTCTTGCTGGTGGTGGTGTTGGTTTTGTGTGTGACATTGCAGAGCAACCCTGCTGAAGTTGAGGTGCAGTTCCATAATGTTCAATGCAGGTGTCATACGAAACACAGACCTTCTCTAAGTAGCTTATGCTGTTGATTTATTAAATTAAGAGTAATGATTCTCTTTTGTCCTGTTTTTAGCTTTGCAGCTTCTTGATATAAAACCCATTGCTGAGTTATGTTTTCTTAGGGTCTGAAATCTTGTTGTCTGTGTTGTTATTTTCAGTTGTGAGAGAATAGCCAAGAAAATCACTGAGCAAAACTCTTGAAAAATTGGTGCCATCTGACTCTAGCCTGTACTTTAGTTGACCTATTTCAGGTCTAGAGGTTTGGTAGGAGACATCTTCAAACAGACATTTAACATGGATAGTTGCATTCAAAATAAGCAAATGTTTGCCTGAGCACTGAGTAAAACTGCATTAGATAAGTGAAAAGCAAGGTGCGACACTATGCAAGATGATCTAAAGGAGGCATTATTATAGACTTATCTTTTTATCCAGGAACATTTTGCATGAAAATTAATTACATGTAACTACATAAAAAGCTAAACTGATACTCACCTAATCTTCATTGCTAGTTGGAACTCCAGATAACTGTATTACATTTGGTAACAGATTGATTGACCTGATCAAGGCTTGTGTATCTCTAGGATAGAGACAATTGAATTGTCATTCATAAAAATGCCAATATGATTATATCATATCCCGTAGTTCATAGGTGATTTCTTCAGTGTATTGCCTTTCATTTTCCATGGCTAGCAGTAGGCTCAGTGTTAATGTGTCCATAGTTATAATACAGCCTTTATAGGTGTAGGAGTAGGTTCAGGAGTCACCACATTCTGTACTGCAAGTCAGACTTGGAGAACTGATCCAGTCCATCAGAGTGAGCAATGAAAACTTGAACTAAATTAGCTGTCAACTGATTTTCTTTTTTTAATGTTGAGTTGATGTCTAAAACCAGCACATATAACAGCAGCATCCTTAAGAAGATGAGCAAGAATGATGGAAAACACAAACTTGTACATAAATTTCTTGGATTCAGCGTATGCTTGCAACTGAGAAGAAGTGAAAAGCCACAGGGCACGAAGTGCCACATCTTTGTAGGTGGTCCAGAGCTGCAGTATTCAGACAGGCACTCAGGTGCTTTTTTGTTAATCATTTTCCTGTAGAAAAGTTTAAAGATTTCAGGTACACAAAGAGCTCTGGAAGTTCCTTAGCAAAGGCAGCTGCAAGAGGATGATAGAACTGAGTCTAATTAGAATGTTTTTGGCACTTTTCCTCTAAATAATTAATGATACTTAAGCTGAGCCATTTTGCTGAGATGTTTTTATCTCAGGAGCATAATATTAGATTCTGAGATTCAAGATGGCCTCTGTCATCATCTACCACCTCATCACTTGTAAGGAGGAGTTAAGAAGTGTACTGGGGTGAGGAAGGAAAGAAAAAGGGAAAGAAGTAGAAAATGTATTCTGTACAGTCTGTTGTGTCCCATGTTGAGTTTCCCTGCTGCTGGTTGTGCCTGTACAGCTTCCAACTTACCAGATGCAGAAAGATCCCAAAAAGGTAAACTAAATTTAATTCTCAGCTTGCAAAAAAGTATTTTTCTTGGGGAAAAAAGAATTCTAATAAGCAGCTGCTCCATCTTAGCCAACTTAGAAACCTTGGGAACTGCCTTGAAGGATAGTATTGGTGTATCCATATCCAGTGGTTTGACAGGAAAACGTCTTTTACCATGTTGGCAGGAGTGATCCCTTGGATAAGAAGAGGAAAGCTAAGAGAAATCCATACTTTGTGGCTATGTTTTTCCAAATAATGCAGCACGCAGTAAAATCTTACTAGATCAGAGAAAGTTTTAGATAAATATGTTGCCAGATAACTCCAGCAGCTAAAACAGGCACAAAAATAACAGCTCTGTGGGCAATCTGGGGATTGAAACATATTGAAGGTTTCTTCAGATGTCTAATCTGAAGACATAACAGGCATGCTTATAAAATAAGACATCAGAGGCTAAGCCTTCAAGGATAAAAACGGGAGCAATCTATCTGCATTTGAGAGCCTGCTGCTGAAAGGTGGTGCCAAGGAATGCTGGACCAGAAAGCTGGTTGCCTAGAAGGATTGGTGGTCATGTTGCATACAGAGACTTGGATGGAGTAGCTGGATGAGAGTTTGTTGGTAGGTGGCAGGACCCTGAGAACTGGGATCCTGCCAAAACCTGTGTTCAAAGCCATAGAGGAAAGTGGTATCCAGTGTGAGCAAGTGGCGTCTTCCAGGAAAAGCCCAGAGCTGAGCATCGTCACACAATGCATACAGTGCGTGCTGCTAAGCCCTTGACAAACCTAATACACTGGTTCAGTGTTTCTTCAGCACAGTGTATATAAAGCTTTTGGTGACAAGGCTCATACCTTGGGTTCATCTGGAAAGTCTTCTTAAGCAGAAAGCCACATCTGGCAGTGAGTGACCTTGACTACTTATGACTGGCTTTCAAAAGGTCTTTTAAAAAGTGTTGCTAGTGTGCAGGGAGTGATTTTTTTTCTCTTTTTTTAGTCCAACATATTTCATAAACTTGGAAATGAGGCTCCAGAAATAAATATTCTTTTTGAGCTGTCAGAAAGTTTCAATAGTTGGTTTATCAAATCTGTACCAGCTCTGTGGTGAGCCTGAGAAATGATGATTTGGGGTGTTATCTCCTTTCCCAAGCCTCCATTTGCACTGGAGCAGTATTGTCTTGTTCTCTGGGGACAGCAAACAACATGAGCAAGTGCTTGGAGCAGATGCTACTGCAAAGGTAACTGCACTGTCATTCCTTTCACCTGGAAATGTACTTGTGATTTTAGGATTAAATTTGGGTGTAAGTGTTACTTGACCTCTTTATAAATACACCTACATGGCAAATTCTTTTTCATTTTTCATTTTATTTATTTAAAAATAGATGTCCTCTAATACAAAATAGAGAGCAGGCAGAAGTAGCTGAAACATTGCTCATATCATCCCATGCTCATAAAAAAAAACACCTCCTCAGTTCCTGTGTTCATGAATGGTAGCTTTCTAGTCTTCTAAACACACATTTTTAGTGGAAAAAACCAAGACACAGACATATGGATCTGGAAGCTAATACAGTTCCAGAGCTTGCGGAGCTTCTGGCAGCCACTTCAGGTCTTCTGTCAGATAATTTCAGACCCATGTTTTTCCTCAGTGAGTTATTTTTCAATCCTTTGGAATCTTTGCTGTTCTTCAGTTTAGGTAAGATGCTCTGTGACCTCAGGTAGTCATTAAGAAGTCAGTGGATTTATATCAGCTGGAAATCTCATGGCAGTTAAAATAGTGTTGGAAGGATGGGAAGATTGCGAACACTTTGTCTGAGGTGTCTGTACCTCCCATCACCATGACCTGACTACAGGCAGAAAACCAAGCTCTGTCTGCCTCACTTCTCTGTGTAAAGTGGGGATGTCACCACCTGCATTGGGAGCCTGGTTGATGTGCTTTGAGGTCCTGAGGCATAAGGACATTTTTGTCTGTGTATTTGACAAAATCTTGTTCATATTCTTTTGCCAGTATTATGTCTTTGTTTAGCACTAAACAAGCAATGCATATATTGTGGCTAACCATTTATGTGATAATGGAGTCATGAGTTTGCCATCTTGAGTCTAAGCAATACCCACCAGTGAGAGTTTTGAAGGCAAATTGTGTCCTTCCAACCTTCAGTCAGCATTGCCCTCCCTCCTGTCCTCACCCACAAACGGGAGGAACTCCTCTATTCTTGATAATGGCATTCACCACTTCTCAGTCCAGGAATCTGTCATAAACTCATAAGAATAGCTCAGGGAATTATTTCAGAAGTCTACCCCCTTACACCCACTGGGCTATCTTTGCCATATCTGGCACAGTTTGCCTTTTCACTTTGTAAAAGTCTTCACCGTGGGAAATTCCACAGGCTTCCTCAGCAAACCTGCCAGGTGTTATCTTTACCACTGGAAAAAAGCCTTCCCTAATGCCTAAATTAGATCTTCTTTGCTGCAGTTTGAGTCCATAAGTTCCTGTTCTGTGTACTGTCATTGTGGAGAACGAATCGTTTTGTGTCTATTTGTGGCAACCTTTGGTGTGTTTGCTGACCTCAGAGCAAATCTGATCACTTCACTTGTCACTTGCAGGTCCAGATCTTTGATAATTCTTGTCTTCATCAAAATATTTCCTTCAGTTACCTGACTTTTTTGTTCCAAGTGCAGGTGGCACAGATTTGGGTTTTTTTGGGTAACACTGGTTTGTTAGATATGTATGAGTTCCACTTAAGAGTGTGTTTGGTTGACTGAAGTAGCTCGTGGGTCTTGAAAACTTTCTTTTGTAGACTTGGTACTATCAGTCAAGTTGCCATTCTACTAATTCCTTATGTCCTTATTTCACAGTCCTGCTGCCCTAAGAAATCAGGCTCTTATTTTTGAAGGTGAAAGCTTTTAGGAGCATCGGTGATCACTTGTTTCCTTTTGAGATAAATTCTTTGTTTTGTTTCCAGTTTCAGATGACAGCAGTTCATCAGCAAGGGCATAACAGTATTCATGCATAAAAGTAAAGGGTGTGGGGGGAAAATCCTAAATGTCAAAACATCTCATAATCCGGTAAACTCTGGATTCACCTTCAAAGTCCATGGTAGTCAGACGTTAACGTGACCTGTCCCCCAGGGGATTTACTTGAATGGTTGCTTTGCTTCCCAGCCCATTTGTGCGGTAATTTCCAAACTGTCTTTTTTGCAGTTTACAGTGTATTACCTATGAGGTCTCTGCAAATGCTCGTGGGCATTCAACTGAACTGTGCACCTGTCCTGTCACTAGAAAGCTTTTAGGAACTGAAGAACATGAAAGGGTTAAAACTACCCTTCTGTTGCCCCAAAACTCTCTCCTTTTTCTGAAGTACACAAATGCTGCTCATATTCTGTAGTTCTAAGCATCTTTCTTGGAGAAGCACTTCATCATCAGACAAAAACCCAGTTTTAGATATGTTGATTGTGATAGATCAGTTGGGATGGCTATTGTTATTTAAGTTCTTTAATGTTCACAATGGACAACATCTGATAACTTTATTGTTAGCTGTTCATTAGATGGGGTAGTAAGGCCCAGAGTATTTTGTGGGATGAGATTTTTTTCAAGAGCAAATGTAGCCAGGATTAAAAATAATATTTTCTCTTGTATTTTTTTTCTCTTCTGAAAAGGAAAGATGTTTTAACAATAAGCATACATTTAAAAATAATGCCACATGAAGACCACTGATATGTGTGTGGAGTTGCACTTAAATCATTTACCAGACTATGCAGGTCGTAAATGACTCCCTGTCACTCTGAAAAGCTGCTTTTCAACATCTTACAATAAAATTATTCACAAGGTCACAGAACACTTGCAAATACTCACAAGGTACCATTCATACAAAATGGCAGGTGAAAAAGGAGTAATAAATAATTACAGGCTCTTTTCTCTGCCTTGGTGAGTTTGGGACTGGGACATGGCAGCTAGCTGGCAGATGTAAACTGAGCTAAAAATATTTGCATAAACGATTTGTTTCATGGCCCTGAATGTTGAATACACTGGGAACATGTACAGCCTCTTTGAAGATTATTTGAAGCACATAAGAATAAATATTAAGGTAAATAATGTGCAGCTAGCAATTGGACAAGATTTAGGTTTTGCAGCTCTAAGAGGCAAGTGCTTAAATATCCTTTTAATGTGCAGATGAAAAATCTTGACTTACGGTACAAATTTTGAAAGAGTGAGAAGGTTTGCTGAGCCTTTAGGAAGTCTTGTAAATCTCCAGTAACAGGGGGCTTGCCACAACACTAACAAAAAGACATCAACATGTCCAGGTGCATTTATAGAGTGTTTTTATAAGGAACGAGTTCTCACTTGACAGAAATGAGGGGGAAGTTACTTGGGCAAAGGAGACACAGTGGTTTTCTTCTCTCCCTGTCAAGACAGAATTGATGTCAGAAGCCACAGTGGAGAGTGTTCAAAACCCAGTTGCATTCTCCTAATTTGCTTGCCTAATTTAGCTACAAGTAGTGGTATTTTGGTGCTAGGACAGGAGAGATGGGGCCTCCCAGACAGCTGCAGGTTCCCACCCCACCTTTGGCAACACAGCTGAATTTTAAGCATGAGGGAAGTGCCTTGCTGAATCCCAGGGACTTGCTGTCCTGGCATATGGGGAGGTGAGTTGGAAAGAGCTCTTGTAGTGACACTCAAAACCAGCAGCTTCTGTTTGGCAGTCAGTATTTATTTGCAAACCCTGAAAAGCTGTTATTTATCCTGATTTATTTTTCTTTTTTTAATTTTAAATCCTGCCCTGTGAAACTGATGGCTTTCAAGAGCAGTCAATAATAAATGCGTTGGCTAGGGGGGTGTTTGATGTTTTTTTAAGAGTGATGAGGGTAAACAGATGGATATGAAAGTTGTCTATAGAGAAACTTCAAAGTTTTTCTTTGTAGGAACGAAATCTGCTGGCACTGGAATTAATCACCCTTTTTTTTTTTTTTAATTTTTTTGTACAATTCTCATAAGCAGACTGTGACTGCAGGAATGCTTTAGTATTCTTTTGGGATGCTGTTTTTGTTGTTGTTTGGGAATTAAAGTTTCCATACCTGTAACTGACTTCTAAATATGTAATTTCAAAGAATACCGTAAATTTCTTTGCCTGTTGGTATTGCAGGATTGAGGAAGGATTCAACATGAAGTTTTATTAACTGTAGCCTTAGCAATTTCAAAGACACCGGTTGTGCTGGAAGCTTTTCTGACAGGTCTTATTCATAATGGCCTGAATGTGTCCAAGACAGCGTGATCTATAGCTTTTAATCAGCTAATGGATTGAACCTCACAGTGAAACTTGGCTATATTCAGACGGGTTAGAACAGAAAGGATTTTGCAGTTTTACAATTTTCAGTCTGGGGCAAGTTTCTGAGGGAAGCAGCAGCATCATTCCTGGCACTGGTGAATGACAAAGCGATGTTATAACAGAATAAAAGATGGTGTTTAGCTCAGCTTCAGCAAAGCCTTTGCCCTTGTCCTGGTTTAGGGTTTTGGATCTTTATATGGCTGTATTTTGGTCTGGCTATGGGTAAGAGCAATTAAGGCAGAGCAGAGGGAGATTACCACAACTAAGGCATAGATTTCCACTGTCAAGCTTTATAGTCTGTGCTTTTCTCCTGGACTGCAAGTTCAAACAGGTACAAAAGGCCTTGAAGAGAAATAGGCAATGATTGGGGTTGCCACATTTTGTCCTGGTGCTGCAGGAAATCAGCGTGTGAAGTGTAGGCCCCTTGAGACCATTCAGTATCCATCGGATGTCTGAAGCAATGTACTGGAGTCTGTGCAAGTCCCCTTGTCAGAACTTCTTCATGTCTGAGAGCTCTTCATGTTGATTAACGAGGTTGCACGTTTCCATATTTAGTTCTTCTGTCAGCTGTTTCCTTTTGTCTTTTTGTTCAAACTGCCAAGTCTAGGGAAAAGAAAAAGTAAAAAAAAAAAAAGGAAGAAAAGAAAAATAAAAATCATACAAGTTGATTTAGGTCTTGAGGAGTAGGAGTTGCTAAGTGATATAGAGGAGGAGTCATTGTGTTCTGAGCAGAATAAGAAAATGAAAATTGTCCTGTAAATATGAATTCACTGTCTACAACGAGTGTGTGATGAGGGTGCCAAGCTCTGTGCCAGTAGTTACAAGGTAAGATGAACCTTTCTCTCTTGTTTTTTTTCTCCCCTCCTTCCGAAAAATAAGTAAGGTACTGACCTCAGTATTGGCCAGCACCACTGCAGGAGATGCCCTGGGTGGAGATGATGCTGTTCCCAGTGACACTGGTGTAGACTGAAGCTTACTTACCTGCCCTTCCAAATTCTGTGCATGTAGGATAAAACAGACTAACTATTAAATGTGATACTCATACCTGTCACTGCACAATGATTTTTTTGTCTTTTGTTTTGTTTTGTTTCTTCGTTTTTTGGTTTTGGGTTTGTGGGGGGTTTTTTTAAGTTTTTTTGGTTTGGTTGTTGAGGTTTGTTTGTTTGTTTGTGTTTTTTAAAGAGAGAAAAAGTTCCATTGCTTGTTAATACTATTTTATTTTCTTTAAATACTGTGTGGTTTATTTATTTATTTTTTAAGAAGAAGTTCATCAGTCTCTGCAGAGTGGGGTGCTGAGATGACTTACACAGGCCTGTCCAGCACCCAGACATCCCATTTAAGTCACAGGGAACGGTGTGGTGTTGCTGATGGGACTGGGAGCATCCTGACCAACTCCCCTTCCTGTCAGGAGCGAGGTGGCTCTGTGCAGTAGCCTTTTGGGGGTGATGTCCTTCTCCCTACTCATCCCAGTGTGCAAAGCTGGACTGAAGCTGTAGCAGAGGTGAAGCAAGAGGAGTTGGTTCCCAGGGTCTCCCAAGGGGTTGGTTCTCTGAGTCTCCTCCGTACCTGGGGAGCAGCACAGGACAGTCCCTGAGGTGAAACAAGCAGAGGGAGGGTGCTATGGGGACAGGGCTGATCCCCTACTCACTCCCAGCCTGCCCCTCCTCCCCCTGCATTTTGGCAGGTGATGCAGGAGAAGGGATAGGTGGTGTGGGGAGCTATGGCAATGCAGACCCTTACTCTCCCAGTCCCACTGCTGGGCCGGGGTAGGTGCCAGGAGCTGGTGTTTAAAGGGGTTATTTTACACACTGTTGCTGTACAAGCTGGAACATGATTGAGCCCTTAATTAAAATGCCATAGTTGGGGGCCGTCTGCTTGTAGCAGCCCTGTTTTCCTGCATAAGAAAGGCTCATACTAGAGCTTTGCAGGGAAACCACCCAGAAAGACGGATTTTAAGCTGTCGTGGAGAAACTTGTCTTTGCAGGTCATTGTCTGTGAGCCAAGGTAATCTGTGCTTGAGGACCAGCCCTACCGCCAGCAGGGCTATACTGAGCCTCACGTATTATATGGGCAGGCTTTTTTGAAATGATGGGTGGAGAAGGAAAAAGAGCAGGAATAATAAAGTCTTTTTCCACACAGGACAGGAGTGAGTCACAGCCCATCTTTGTTGCTAATGTGACTGAGCATTTGCCTGGCCTAGGAGGTATGTCACAAGGAAGTGAAGTCACTGTATCAATGAGCTTCAGATAAAATGCAAAGGGAGGGAGCACTGGTGGGTGGCAGGGCGAAGGTGGTATTTCATGGCATTGCAAATATGAGACCCATGACCAGTGGACGTAACAGTGTCACATTCAAAGGCTGCAGCAGATCTGACATGAACTCTCTCTGCCTTCAACAAATTATCTTCTGTAGAAGAGAAGCAGTATTTGATGAAGTGGCTCTTTGATTTTGAATGAGAGTGAGCAAGTGTCTATTTTATGAAGAAATTAAAAAATTGTCCGGTATAAAATTCTCTTGAGTGGAATGGGTGTATCACTCATTGTGGATGAGCTTTCATGAGAATAAGGTTTGTTGCGCTTGGTGGAGTTGAGTGATTATTATGGATCTCCAACTTGATGTGGCACAGGGTGGGGAGATCTGTTTGCATCCCTTCTATTGGGAGAACTAGTATACCTGGGCTGGCTAGCCACTGTTTTCTTAGGAAGCCATATGTAGAAAACCTTTTGATTATGTTTTGATTTTAGCTTGTTCTTGCTTGTCTCAGAAAACTGTACATCAGAAGCTCTGCAGAGTTTGGCAGTGGTGGGGGTTGGGTGAGCCCGGGGAACCTCTGCTGATGGGGAAGTAGTCGAGGACCAGCTCACACCTTGACTCCAAGGAAGCCCTCATGCCCCCACAGTGAGGGGATGGCTGTGGTGGGACTATACATTGTCACAGGCTGAGCCCAGTGTACTCATGGGTTAGAGTGCAGCAGGTTTGGGTAGGAGCAAGCCTGCTAAAATCCCACATTGCGCAGCTGCTGTAGCTGCACCTGAGCATGAACGCCTGCACAGCTGCTCCCAGCATTCAGGCTTGAGCTCCTAGTTTGTAGTTTGGAGGTTTCCCAGCATCCCCCATCCCCTTGCTGGATTCTCCCCAGCTCTGTGTGCTTCTTGGCGAGAAAGTTAATCTCCTGGTGAACCGAGGAGCAACTGAGCAGGGTGGAGGGCTGCAGAAAGCTGCATGGGTGCAGGCTGAGCGTAGCAGATGTGTTCCTGGCCCTTTGACAGTGTGGGGAAAAGCCTACTCGTCCGTCAGGAACAGGTGGGTGCGTGTCACCTGCAGCTGCTGAGGCTGGTGTGCATGAGGGTGCCTGTGCTGCCTGTGTGTCTGCCATCTCTCTGCTACAGGCAGATGGACAGTGAACCCTCATCCTCAGGTGTAGCAGTTCTCCCATCTTTGTACATGAGAGATGCCACTACCCATGAGAGATCACACTGGCAGGCAGATAAGGCTTGAATATTCACACTTCATGGGAGAGACTGGTCTGGGAAGTGGGTGGGTGGGTGTGTACCAAGGAGTGTATCAAAGGTACTGCTCTCTAGAGGATGGTTCTGAAAGTGGAGATTTCAGCAGACCCTCTCACTGCTCGTCTCTGTAGGCTCCAGCTGTCCTGTTACCATTATCTTCAAGGAGTGGCGTGCTGGGGAGGTGACAGAAAATCCTTCTACCTTGGGAAATTAGCAGGGGTGGGATTTGTATCAGGGCCACAGGACAGCTGGACACTTCCTTAACCACACCCAGAACTCATTTAACACCAGGTGCTTTCCCTTATGGAGATAAATGAGATCTAAAGGTAGCTTTCCTAGCTCTGATTTTTGCATATGGGGACCTTATTATTAACATTGAGTTGCTGTGGGTCTGTATTTGTGTGCATGTTTGCTAACCATCTGCTAGCATGGCGGGTTTTGTGGGCACTAGGAACAGTTTTTAGGTCCTGAACTAAGTGTGTAACCCCCCAGTGTTTTTATTGGGAAGATGGTACCTGAAATATATGGGTGGAAACTGAGCTGTGGGGTCAGGGAGTGCTGGGGAAGCCTCCAGGGTGTTGCAGGAAAGTGCAGTGGGTGAGCAGAGTTGGATAGAACATCCCTTTGACTAAGGGTAGGGTTGGGCTTGAGTAGACAGTTGTGGAGTCATCCCAGGTCGCCTGTTCAATCTTCAGCGCAAACACTGAGATTTGTCCCATTCGAGTTCAGGCGCTTGACCACAGCTTTGGAAGGAGGAAGTGAATTTTCTACCACCATCTCTGTGAGAAGCAACAAGGTTCAAGCCCATCTCTGGAGATGGCTTCATCCAGCCTTCATCCTGCTACAGGGAGAGTGTCTTCCTCAGAAGAAGGTGCGCTCTGGGGAAACCAGGGTTGTGGTGGAGCAGATGCCTTGGGGCTTCACCCTGCAGATGGCAGAGGAGCTGTGGTGGATGTGTTTTCAGGTTGGTCCCTTCCCTGGGGGCTTGGGAGGAAGACAGAAGCTTGAGCCTGACAGAGGTAGGTGGAGCAATTATTGGAAGTACTGTTAATCTTTCTTTAATTAGAAGACATGGTAAATTAAAAGGCCCAGGAGTGATCCCACAGATGTCGGCTTACTGAGAGATAATAATTGATGTGAGAATCTAATGTTTTACTAAGCTTCGGATCTGCATTTGATAGCATTGTTATGCTTTTACATACTTAACTTAAACTGAGAGAAACTCGACCCAAATAGAGAGCTCAAGCTTTGTGTTCTGTCTTCTTCAGGACTTACTGGGTAGGTTTACTCAAACAATGATGATGATCATAACAAAAAGGAGAAGTATCATGATCATCTGTTGTCTGTAAGCTTGGAGAAAATAACAGCTAGATTTAGAAACCTCTGGAGAACAAATCTATTTTTGATGGCAACTGTGGACTTAAACTTTTGACTGCAGCATCTGTGGGTAAATTTCCAGGAGGATAAATCCAAGCTGTGGAGGCAAGATGTGTTTGCACAGAGCAGGCAGCCCCTTGCTTTGGGCATCACTCAGCAGAGATGCCCTGGCTCCACTCAGCAGCAGTCAGGAAAATCTGCCGTCTCCTTTACAAAGCACATCAAGAAGTTTTTCTCATTCTGTTCTGGGGTGGTTTAGAAAATTCCTCTCCTGCTTTGGAGGTGGGGGCTGACTGTTAATCCCAGGCTTTGTCAAATCCTTTGTCAGTCCTGCAGGATGACTCACTGCTGCAGTCCCATCCCAGTGCCTCACCATGTTCTCTTGCTGTCGGACCTCAGCATAGCTCTGAGTTTATCCAAGTGCAGTGTGGGCATCATTAGCACACAGCAAGAGGCAAGCATCAGGTCCTGATTTGGGGACTTGCCTTTTATATAAAAAAAATTTAAGTCATCTATTTTTTGAGCATGGGAAAGGACCTGTACTTTCCTTACAGTTAGTAGGGAAAATCAGCTCTTCCTTTATGGGATGTTGGTGAGGCTGTCCCTTAAGCAGAAAGAAATCTATTTCATGGACAAAGAAGAGTCTCTGTGACTATCCGTAAAGAAAATAGGAGAAGCACTTCCATTTCTGTTGAGGGAGAAGCACAAAGCTGGAGAAGATGATGGTGTTCATGCTTGAGGATCTCTCAGGGTGCTGGATATATTACAGCTAGTGATGTCTTCAGCCTGGATGTTATGCAGAAGTAAAGCTTGTGGTACATGAGAAGGAAGCTTGTGGATTTTTATGGACCTTTGAATTTTGACTTGAAAGCGCTTTCTATTACAGTATGAACCTGAGGAATGATGCTAGAGCAAATAAAGATAATCATGGCAATTTTATTGTTACAAGGAAATAAAGACTGTTCTTTTGAAACCAGCTTTTCAATACAGTAACACATTCAACCCAGTGCTTTTCCGACTTAAACCAATTTTATACTAATGCATCCATCAACTGTGATGGAATTATTCCCAGTTTACATTGGTAAGTGAGAGGAAAATCAATTGCAGTGTATCGACCTTGAAATGCACTAATTACTTGCTGTGTCGAGCTGGGTGCAGCAAAGAACTGCTCTCTGTCCCACAGAACTTGCTTCCTTACTCCTCCTCCTCATGGCAGCCATGGACGTCTGTGGTTTAACTGCTAAACCAAAGTTTTCCTGTCCATTCAGATGAAAGATCCTGACCCTGGAGCTCTTCTTTTGGCAGTTGGCACCATGACAAAGGGCAGGTGCTGCTTTCACAGGCATTGACATGGCCGGGTCGAACATCCCAGGGAAAAGTCTGAGAGTTGCTGTTGGCATCTTCCATTTGCCGTGCAGCCCCAAAGAGGAGAGTCCTGGTGGAGCTGAGAGCCAGGACAGAAGGTTGATGAGTGGCACCTGACTGGTCCTGCAGCTGCCACAAAATGGAACTGGAAAACTCTGAGGCTCCTAGGGCCTCATCCCAACCTCAGAAACACCACCGTATTGTTCGGCTCTGGGCAGCACATGCACATCCCTTGCTTTCTCCCCACTCTACCTTTATTTAAATTTCTTTTTCCTAGTGAGAGGGAGAATATCTGACAGTTTGGGTTCTATTTTTTTAGAGTTGTTCTTAATCTCACTCAAGCATGATGTGAAATCTGAGGTTGTATCCAATGTTACATAAATAGTTAACCCTTCTCTCACATGCCTGTTTCTGTGTATGGTATATCTTCAGGTTGCAGAAGGGTGTTTTTTCTCTCCATGTTCAGGGGCATATGGTCTGGGTCAGACACAGGGTTAGATACAAGAAAAAAGAGATCAAAACATCAATTCAGTAAAGCATTTGCATTTAATCCTGTGCCTCCCCTTGACGACAACAACAACAACAATTGTAGTGTGACTATAATCAGTATTTACCATCTGAAATTTAAGTGCATACTTTTGTTCTTGGCTGAGTCAATGCCCGATTTTATAGATGTGTAGCGGAAGGGGAGGAGTGCTGACTGAAGAGCAAATACTGCAGACACTCTCTTACCTCATTGAGACCTTTACATCTGTGTGCTCACACTAACTGGGGTCTCACCAGCCTTTCACCCATGCAGCTGGGTGGCTCTGACAGCAACATGTCACCCTGCTGAGGGTCAGGGGATGGTTTCACGATGCTCTGCTGGGTGGTGGGGACCACGCACCTCGACAAGGTGGTTGCTTGCAGAACTGGTTTGTGTTTGCTTTTGCACTGGCCTGTGCTGTGGTGACAGAGGCACAGAGCAAAAGCATTCCAGCAAATAAAGGGCATCTTCTTTTAAAAAACCTTCAAGAAAAACTGTTGTTGGTAACCATATAGCCTCTAGAACAAGAGCCACATTCACCTTGTGTTTACAGCAAAGGCTGCTTGGCTATCTGGAAAGTACGTCTTCCCTTTTCATCTCAAACACAAGGAAGTCCTTTCTGTGTGTCGGTTGAGAAAGAAAACCACAGAAGTTTCCTCTTCTTTCAATGTACTCTGCCCAAAACACACTTTCAGGAAATGCTTGTTCCTGCCTGAGAGAGTGCTGGAAGCTCTGCAGTTTGTAGCACAAAACACATGAGGCTAGATCATTTTGCAGGCTGTTCTAATGCAACCCTCAGTAGTCCTAAAATGAGGGAAATTGAGGCTAAATAAGGTCGAGTAGCTGACAATAGTAATTTAAAGAAGACACCAATAAGCAAGTTTTCCATCAAAACTCATTCAGCTAATTAAAACATTGTTAGTCTTGCTAATTTTAGGAATGCCAACCTGCAACTTCTTGCTCTTTGTGTAATCTGTAGAGCCTTGTTGTATCCATTTAAAATCTTCATTACCTGTATTTGTATTCACAGCTTTTTATTTGCTCTTCCTTGGGAGAAGAGTGCAGGTTTTCCGTAAAGTAAAACAAACTTTCAGGTTTTCACATGTTTTTTAGGGAGGCATCTGCTGGCCTGGCTTTCACCAGCAGCACTGAAGAAAAGAATTAACTGGTAAATTAATGTATTTTCTCTCGTGGTCAGAGACCATTTATCTAACTTTTGACTAGAGCACTGACTCTCCATCAGTTTTATTTTAAAGCCTTTCAGCATTTCACATTCAGTGAAAAGTCTTGTGTTAAGTAACATAAACCCAACATCTCCTTTTCCAGTCAGCCATGCGATTCGATTGATTGTTTGTGTAAGTTTTGTGCAAATGTCAACATTACGAATTGATGGCGCTTTGCTTGTCCGTGACTGATGATGATTGATGTGTTTTGGCACACTGTATTTGTTCATAATTCATGAACTTGCCTTTCTGCCTGGGTTCATATGTGGCCAGAGTTTACAGCTGTGTAATAAGGTGGTACTTAAGCAGTTGCCATCCCTACTGACCTTCTCTGTTAGAGACAAGTTAACTCCTTCTGTTAGAGACGAGTTAAGATTGTCTCATCTCGTTTACAGATGTGACATTCGCATCACCGTGGGGCAGGGAAAAGGTACTCGTGATGGAGATGTGGTTTGTGATTGCTCACCTGTTTGCGTTTGAATTTGTACCCAGCCCAAGTGGCAGAGCAGTTGAAGCCAGTGTCAGATGTGGATGTCAACAGGCAGCGCTCTGCCAGCCTCTGCTTTCCAACAGATCTGCAGTGTGTTTTATACACAGGCAGGCTCAGCAGTGAAAGAAAGGAGTGTTTCTACATTACAGAGCCCATTTCTGCTCTTGTTCTCATTGCAAGATCTATACTGATGGTAAGCTCTGATTCTAGCAGAGTTTTCTCACTTTTAACCCAGCTAGTGACCTTCAGAGTGCCCTAATCCACACAGTACGATCTCTGTGCAATATTCTAGCCAAATTACTCATCACGGCGGTACAGTCCCCAAAAGGCTTTAAATGATGCATTAAGCAATGCAGTAGCATCTGCCACATGTGGTTCTTCCTCTTGGGGATGTTTGTGGACAGACAGCTCTTTGTTTTGCTTTGTGCTTTGGAAGGACGGGGATGTCCGTGTGCATGTGAGTGAGAGAGAAGTGCACGTCACTTGTGTTTTCATGGCTGGTGGTAAAGAGGTGTACTGGGTGTCAGAGTTGCAGTGTTGACCTGGCAAAGGTTTAAAACTCCTAAAGTGTGAATAGCAGTGGAGAGTTCAAGGAGGCACCTTAAGCATCTGCCTGGATGACAACCTGATTACTCAGTGCCTTTTGGGTCTGAACCTCAGCAGCAGAGTTGTGGAGATCTGTGGGTGCTGAAAGCAGTGGAAGTGCAACAGTGTTTCTTGTGCAGCCCCTAGCAAGGAATAAACATGACAAAGGGTCAGTGGACATCCAGAGCAAGGTCTTCATCCTGTAGATGTTTAATGCTGCATGGAGCCCTGCTGGAGCCTGTTGGGCTGTTCTTTGGAGGGGACTGGAGAAGGAGGAGCTTGCAGCAGAGGGGGGTACAGCCACCATGCTCTCCGTGCCTCCCCACTTGCTGTGCACCTGGCCATGCAGCATGATCCTGCAGTACCACAGCCTGGGTCCCACATCTGGTATGGGAAGGGAAGAGTAAAGCCACTGAAAACATCTGAGCTGCAGCGAGGCTTTCCTCTGGTGACATGCAGGAATGTTGATGTGACAGTGTGGGCATGCATTACCCTCCTGGTTCACCTGTGAGTGAACACAGTGTCACCCTGTGACATTGTGGGCATGCATTACTCTCCTGGTTCACCTGTGAGTGAACACAGTGTCACCCTGTGACATTGTGAAGGCTGCCCTGGCGTTGCTACGGACCTTGTGAAGGACTGCACAATGTCCAGGGGGATCTGAGCGCTTGTGCTGTGCAGTGTGACAGCTACACGTCTGTGTAAGACAACTTACTATTAATATATAGTCTTGTGTGCAAACACCTCTTTAAGCACTGTTATCCTTAATCAGCAAGGAGGTTAATAGCACTGAAGGTGCTTGGTCTGGAAGAAAAGCAAGGTGCAATTATGTCGTTAGTGACAGAGGGAAATTTGTGAAGATCAAGGTTTGCCTTAGCAAATTCACACCTGGAGCACAGGTGGTATTTGCTTGAACCATCAGTGCCCAGGATGCTGGGATTAAGAGCTGTGATTTTGACTTGTACCTGGGGAATCATAGAATGGTTTGGGTTGGAAGGGACCTTACAGATAATCTCGTTCCAACCCCCTGCCGTGGGCAGGGACACCTTCCCACTAGACCAGGTTGCTCAGAGCCTCATCCAACCTGGCCTTGAACACTTCCAGGGATGGGACATCCACAGCTTCTCTGGGCAACCTCTTCCAGTGTCCCACCAATAACACTGACAATAGCCCATATACCAACTGAACCTTGGTTCTAGTGTGACTATCACTGATTTTATTATAATGTTATCGAGAAGGTTCTGCTGTTGGTTGCATTACAGTAGGTACATTTTTTGCATTGAGAAAGACTAGCCCCTTTCTGTAAAAGCGCAGTATATTGTGGGCAGATATGGGGTGGGAGAAGACTGGAGATTGGACATTCCTACAGCTGCCTTGTCCAGGGCCCCTTGAGTTGGTAGAAGTGGACCCCAGTCTTTCCCATTTCAGACCAGTGCCTGAATACTGAGATGATGTTTTTTAATAAGAAAGCAAAATGTAACGGCTCACGGAAAAGCATATCATGTCTAATACTGACAGATCCATTGTAGTAGTTGTTGGGATCCAGGGCTTGATATTTCCTTGAGGATAAAGAACCTGAGTGAGTTCCTTGATGAGATTAAGATCTCTGGATCAAACCTGTGTACAGCAGGAAAAAATACAGATTGCCAGTTATTCTTGCTGAGATTAATACGTCCGAATCAACCTGGTGTACAGCAGAAAAAATACATACTGCCAATTATTCTAGAACAGAGACAATATTTCAAGGCCCATTTGGATTTGGAACACTATCCAAATAATTAGTCGAGTGTTTCTGGGTCTCTGCATCCCTCCTGGAGAACAAGGAATAGCAAAACAACCCTCTGAAAAGGAGCAAGGTGGCGTAACCTCTGCATCAGTGAGTTTGACTGGTTTACCTCAGTTCAGCCCATTACCACTCCAGTGGCTGCATTTCCCGTAGTGGTGGATATGAGAGAGACCTGTGGGAGGTGCTGCAATGCAGAAATGTTTAGCAGGGAGGGGGCAAAAAAGGACTGTATTTCTTCTTTTTTTTAACCAAGGGAGAGGGAAGTACTTTTATAAGGTTATGCCATTTTCTTCAGTATTTGAGTTTCAAAAAATCATTATCCTCTTGGAAGAAAACTCAAGGTAGCTCCGTCAAGAGCTGGAAAATTCAAAGACCAAAGGAAAAATTTAACTTTATCCAGATGTGTAATTCCTTGTGCAAGGGCCATCACAATGACCTGTGTCCCTCCTTTATCTTGGTGGAGCAGCTTCCTTGAGTGCAGGTGACATAACTGCTGAACTGCCTTCTCAGTATATGTTCCTTTGTATTATCATAATCTTGAGAAAAATGATGAAGACAAGGCAAAACATGCTGGCTAACCCAGACACAGTTAATGCACTGCCATGGAATTTGTGTCAACAAACTGAGTGATTCTGAGGTTATGTTGTAGTCCATTGTGGAGATATTTAAAACCCCGTTGGTGGCAATGCTGGGAGAAATAAAGGGTTTAGAAAACAGAATATAGCTTCATTTGGCATGGAGTAGGTGTGAGCCATATGGAGTCCAGATGTTCCCTATGCCTTCTGAAAAAGTAACAAATCCAGAGTCACTGAAGGAGGAATTTCAGACTAAACAAATGAGAAAAATATGTGGCCGAACACAACAGAGCTTTTGAGCACAGCAGTCTCTCCTGGCTCTCTCACCTCTTTGCCATCACCCCATTTTGGTGCCTTCTGTGGGAATTTTTTAATATAATGTAGCGAAAGCCACGTCTTGATAGGCAGAATAGTGTCTCAGCATCTCTCTGCAGACTGAAGTTGGCAAACAAGGTGAGGTGCTCCATTTTGAGGAATAATAAATAGAAAATGTAAAAGATTAAAAAAAATCTGTAATTTTCTCACTCCTTTCTTTCAGCGTAGGTCTCACTATTTTCTCTTTATATCCTCCGTGCTGAATGGAACCTTTTTATCAATAATACATAATTTGCATTTGCAGCACATTACCTTATTTGCATTTTACTTGTCAAGCAACTTGAATACAAAGAGATAGAGGCCCCAGCTCTGCAAACATCTATATGTATGAATAACAGTTCAATTAAGCAAAGATATACATATGCATGTGTTTTCAGGGTAGAAGCCTGTGTGCTCCTCCTGAGGTTAATTTTGGAAGTTTAGGGTTTATTCACGTTGAGAATAGAGCCCCTGTCTACACCTAAAGCCATTCTTCATTAAGTGAATCTGCTTTGTGTTTGCATAGAAAACAGGTTTCCTGATAATTTCAGCTGCTTTTCTGTACACGAAGAAGAAACAAAGGATGATGGAAATACCTGTGACAGGTGGTGTTTAGGCATTCAGGACCATGTTCCTCAAAACCCTGCACCATTGTTGCCTAGTTCTGTGTCAGCTGTACTTTTCTACTAAAATTACCAGGTCCTTAAACTTTGTGTTACCTCTGGCTGTACCTCTGTTACCTTTGTGTTACCTGTGCCAGTAGAAGCCTCTCGCATAAGTGCAGATATAAAGGCAAATTATGTCTGTTGTCAGGGTAATTATTTTGGTTTGGGTGTACAAGGGGCTAAAAGAGAGGTGGAAGTCTAAAACTGTTCTCTGGTTGATTGAGATTATCTGAGTGTTAGGAAAAGCTCATTTCTGTAAGCTGTGTACTAGGAAGATGCCCCCATTACTCACCTGCTCTAGGAGTGTGTCTGGTGTGGGATGTGCCTTGTAGTATATTTCACCTTCCCTGACCTTCTTCTGAGGGAAGAATAAACCTAATCTGCTGGAAAATGAGTGAGGTCTCCTGGAGTGGACTCCCTGTAAAAGTAGCAGCCTCAAGTTTAAAGCTAGCAGCCTCCATCTGCCCTAAGTGTGTATGTATGACAGAGTAAGTATAAGTGCAGTATCTTCTTGTCAGGTTCACCTTGTCCAAATTGGTTTTCTTGAGGCACGCTCCCAGCATTTACTCTCATTAGACTTCCTGCTAATGTGAATGCTCAGCAGTGTTTTGCCTTTGCAGATTACAAAGCTAATGGGTGGACGTTTCAGCTAATGAATGGCCTCCTCAGTCTTCTGTGAGCTGAGGAAACCACCACTCAACTCGGAGGATTTGGCCTGCCTTGCAACATTTTGCACTTCTGGATAGCTCGGGAAGCACAGGTACCGCCAGGGGCCAGCTGCTCCCCTGGTGTCAGTGCCACATGCAGTCGGGAGAAAATGACCTCGGACCCGTGAATGCAGGCAGTCACAGCCAGCGTGGTGGCTACCTACTGTGAGGGTCAAGCCATCGGCAGAAGTCCTTTCCCTGTGCCAGGTGCCCTGATGTTTTCACAGCACCTTGCCAGAAATGCCCCCCCCCCTGCAGAGCTGTCGATCGCCTGGCTGGCCTGCCCGCCCCCCAACCCCTGCGAGCTGCAGAGCCTGGCCATTTGCACGGCTGGGTGACTCCGTCTCCATCCAGGAGCCGTCATGAGCAGATGGAGACAGACTGGTGCAGTTGGGCTGTTGGGGACACAGCTGGAGCCTGGAGAGGATGAACCGTTATCTCAGCCGGAGGGAGGGATGGAAAACATCTGGGGTATTCACTCTTGTGTGCTGTTGAGGTGCAAAAAGACCAGTGGTGTAGGTAATTCTCTCCAAGGTTGAGCCACTCATGTTCCTTTTGTTCTCTCTGAATCAAATAGAAAACAGCAGAAGAAAGTAAGGTGTCATAAAAGATGAGGGTCAAAGTACATCTTCTAGAAAACAAGTAGCTTTCAAAGAGGTACTTTCTAAGGTTTAAAACATTTCGCTTTTTCATATGTCTGTGCTGCTTTATTAAGATGCTTTTAATCTCAGGCTGGAGTTTTAAGTTATGCTTCCTTGTCTAGTTAAGCAAGGTGTTGTTTTATTTGTACTTTCAAAGCTGTTGGTGTCAGTTTTGGCTTTTTTGATGTCCTGATGCATGTGTGCCAGAATTGGAGCAGCATTCAGCTGCTGTTCTGCCAGGAAACTGGACTCCAGAAATTCTTTTGTACTCCAGGAGTTCAATCAACAGTTTTTCTGATATTTAGGCTGTTCGTTTACTACATGCATGCTCTAAATACATCCATAGAAGTCTATTGTAGTGTAAACACCTTTTGGTCTGGAAGCATTTACCTTCTAAAGGTTATGAAGCCTTAAATGTTCACTTGGTCTGTTTTTGGTATTTAGTTGAGAGTTCCTGAGCTTGCAACTACACGTGGAAATACGTGGAAGGTGATCAGAAGGTCAGTTTAATGTCTGTTGCCTTTGGAACTACAATTGGGCCCCTGTTTTCTGCATTGATGGCATTCAGGAAAAGAAATGCCATTAGGACATTCTGTTTTCTTGTCTTGCACCTTCTCAGATTTTTGTTCGTTAGTTATTTCAGCAAGGTGAACTTGTGCCATTGATCGTATGGGAAGGTCAGAGAGGATCATTAAATGAGTGAAGAATTGCCACTGAGGACACAAACACCAGTCTAGATTCAGTCACCCTACTTCTAACCTCAAACACGAGATTTGGGATGGATGGACCCACAGGTGGTTCTTCAGGTGTTAGAAGATAGCCACAGCAGTGCTGTAATGCTCATCACCCTTTTCTCTTGGTGACCCTCATCCTTGAAACTTGTGCTCTCTGTGCTTTGTAAAGGTCCTCTTAAATAACTTGTAATAACGCAAACATTTTTACCTGGGATTAGAAGGAGTCAGCAAGCTCCTTCAGAGGATTTTAGCAGGAGAACTGTGTCATGTGATTCAAGGAACCGAATTCATAGTCACCGGGAAGTGCTAATGATGGTGACAGTGAAAGACAGTGCTTTCCCTTGGAGATTTAATGATGGAGAGAACAAACCGAAGGCTCCCAACCTCATGCTGTCAGGGTCCTTAGAGATGGCAGACAAATCTTTACTCAGTGCAGCAAAGAAAAAGCTCTTGGACATCAACGGTCCCTGAATTCTCCAGGGTTTTGTGCTGCCTGTTAGAGCAGAAACTTGCACAATGACCCAGATGGGCTATTTAATGAGGTGTTCCTCTAATGAGGGGTTATCGTTTTAAAGCTGAGCAAATAAAGTGTGAGATGCAGTTTCAGATGCTTCCTTTTTTGGGTTGTACTGGGTGTTTGACTGTCCTATAGTTGAACAGGGAAAAAAAAAGTGAACAAAAACTCTGGCATTGCCGAGCAGTATTTCACAAAAGCAGATTTGTTGTGTGTTTCCAGAGTCCCTGGAATATTACCTGTTATAGATGGAAAATATGGGGGGGGACTTTGTCCCAGGGGAAGGTACCGCTCTGTAGATGTTCAACCAAAGGTGGCTGACTGTACGTTGGAAACACTTCGATGTGAAGCCATCCATCTCAGTGACGGGAGGACAAGGAAACACAGCAGGTGTTTGGGTTTCTTTTTCTTTCTTTGTTATTGTTTTTTCTAGAATGATGGACTAATCACTGTAGTCTCCTGTTATTTCTGTTTTCCTTCCAACTTTCTAGTAGTTTTTGCAGATCTCTCTTAGCTTTGTGTGTGTGAGGGGAAACAAACAAACCACCAAAAAAACACGCCAAAAAAGCCCCTGAATCAAAACCAAACCCCCAGAAAACTAGTAATGGAATAAAACCGTGTGGCAGTGTGCATGCACAAGAGAACAAAATTATGATTACAGTAGTAAATTTAATCTGGCAGTTCCTAATTTTAGAATACATGACTTCGTGACTTTAATTTCCTTTGGTGTGGTTTGGGCATACAGTTAAGTATGTTGTTGCAAAAAATTATGTTTTCTGATGGAACTGTGTGTGGAGTATGAGTTTTTGAATTATCAACCAAAAGTATTAATTGGTTTCTCTAGTTTGTTACCTATATATTGATGAGTAGAATTGTTTTCCTGCATGTGTGTGTCTTTTTTGAGTTTTTAGGATTCTTTGATTTGTATTTAGTTCATATGTTAAAATATGTGCAATTTTTGTCAGCCATGTAATAGTGGGCTGTGAAGTTTAATTTTAGTCCAGGTCATGCTCACACTGGTCACTTAAACACTAGTGGATTGTTAGTAGATGCAGTATATTATAAGGTGTAGACTGCCTTTGCTGTGTAGGGAGACGTACATTGCTTTAAAAATTCACTCTTTTTTTAAAGTTAGCCTTTATATTTTACAACCTTACAATAAAGGCAGATGGTATGTGTATGTAAAATATTTATAGAAAGATAAAAATTCTAAGAACAGAAAAGAAGGAATCCCTTCACATCACATCTCATTTCTAGTTGGTAAGTGTCTCATGACTTTTAAGTATCCCTCAATTTGTAGTGTAGCTCTGTAAAACCTTTGGTTGAGCCAAGATCAGTTATATGAGGGGACAGAATTATTGCTATTCCTCCGTGTGCTTGATTGTGGGCAGTTTTTTTTATGAGCAGTGGTTCCAGGGGTGCAAGATGGGGCTGTATTTTCACATGTGCGATGGCACAGTGGCTGCCCGTGATTGCTGGGGACAAGGTGTAGGACAGGGCTGAAACTGTGTTGGTGCTGCCAAGTCCTGCTGGTGGGGCTGTCAGCTGGCAAAGCCTGACCAGCAAAAAACCCCAAGGGTAGATTCCATTACACAAGCAAAATTACAGCTTTTTGGTGTCCGTATTTCTGTGGCCAGGATCTAACAATGCAGCTTTCTATGTGCTTGTGTAGTTGAAGATCAGGAGGAACTACTCCAAAAAGCCACTTGTGCTTGCAGAACTTCCAGTGTAATTTCCACTCCTTCTAGGGTTCCCCCCCCCCCGCCCCCTGCTGTCTTCTGCTTAATTCCTACCTCACTTGCAAGATGTTTCTACGCTCTTTTCTGAGTAACTCTACAGATAAGAGACAACCTTGGAGTAAATTCTTCTATCTCTTATTAGTTCATTTTATGCTATACGCAGGTTTTTCTGATACATTTGCTCCTAACATGGTTGGTCTGTCTGTACCATTCACAGATTTACAGCTTTCTTGCCTGTATGTCAAGGCAGGAATAACATTTTGAGTTGAAGACTTGTAGTCTTCAAGAGTTTGAACCGTAGATAATTTTTTTAATTAGTGAATCCTATTTAAGATGCCGAGCACAAAAATCCTCTTTTCAGTTGGTGAAATTATTCCAGTTGACTGTGAATTACAGCCAATTACTGTATAAACTGCATCATTTCTTCTAAGATGGAAGTTGTGTTTTAATCACATTTTTTCCTCTGCAGGAGTCTGCTAACCTCATTGTCCTCCAGTGTTGAATCCAACTGTTGGCCTTCACTGGTCTTGCATTTTGAGTAGGATACCCTTGGAAGACTCGGGGACATCAGCAATGGCTGATGGATTTTTAAGGGGACAATTGTTAAATCATATATTGTTCCATTTATGTTTGTTTTCCTAATGCAGTCAATTGCAGTGCCCAGCTACACAAGTGCGTGATTTCTTGCTGATCTGACACCAGCCTTTGTGTTGAACCCTGTACTTAAATCTGCAGTTACTTTAAGTATTCAAGCTGTAGCTTGGTATAAAGGCTTGATGATGTAATTATTTTTGTTGGCAAGCCTAACACTTCAAGATGTTCCAGAGTGAATAGTGATGGAGTCTGTCAAGTGTGTTCTTGAAACCTCTGAAGTTTATGATGAGTGAATTTTGCCATTTGGTGCTTTCCTCAGTGATTAGCCTTACAGTGCAAATCTGGTCAACACATGAGCTTTCAGGTCAAATTGTTCACTCCCTTCCTCTTTCAGCTTATCATGGATATATTTCTTTCATGTTTTTTGCTAAAATGAGTTCCTTGAGTTAATAAAATAAAATAAAAGTTTACGAAACTTGATATAAAGTTCACATGAAATGACAGAGAAAAGCATTTCTGAAAAAAAATTACCAGCAAACTGCATTAAAGCTTGCCATGGAAAATCTTGCCAGCCTTTTGTGTTATCAAGAGTACCTGTCACTGAGACTGGGCATGGCTGCCAAATGTTGTTTCCAGCAAAGTCTAACAAACCCCAGATGAATTTTAGGTTAAATTACTTGTAAATGCTTGTCTTCTGCATGTGTTTTCAGCTGGAGTGGTTAAACAAAGGCTTTGCAGAGATAAGTGTGTTCTGCTGTGAGGTCTTGTTTGGAGGGGCTGCACATCTTCTGAACGTCTTTGCATCTGCTACTTCCCGTTGGGATTTAGGAAATGAGTGATTAGCAAGTTGCTGAGGAGTTCTATCAAAAGAAGGAGAAAGGGGACTGGATTTTCCTGAGTGTTTTGCTCAGTGGTCAGCTCAGTGACTCTGTTGGTGTTATTGTCATTTTCACTGTAATGATGGAGAACTTGTACATTATTTTTACGGTAGAATTTTGAAAACCCAAAACCTAGATGAGCTGACAATAAAAAAGTCCTACCACGTCTGATCTTTATTGTGCTCATGATAAAATCAGTATGTGTTTTGCCTTGTCTGAAACCTGTTTCCTGTGGGCTTCATCTGGTTAAGAATATTCTGCTAAATCAGTGGTTGGGTTAAAGTCATTTATCACTGTCTCGTGGTGGTTTTATTAAACTTCTCTTAAGAATGAGACGGTGATGCGTTTACATTTTTAGAAAAAGCTGAAACCAAGGAGATGCTGTGACATCCAAGCCCAAATTTTGAAATTGCAGTGCTGTGTATTAAATTTAAAATCACCATGTTTTACACAGTCATTAATTTCTACTAAGTTTCTTGTGGCATGTTTGCATTCAAGGCGTGACCTAGATAGGTGGTTCTGCAAAGCACTGGGGCTTGCCAGTCCCACCAGCCAGCTCTGGTGGCGAGTGGTGATGGGACTGTGCTCCAGCACTTGGCCCGCAGCCCCCGTGGTTCTGCCTCTGTACCCAGACCTGTAAGGATCTCTCTGTGTTCATACCCATAAAACTCAAAGTGTTGGAGAGATTTAAGAAATAATGGTGAAGTCATGGAACAACTTGCAAAAAATGATCTCTTGTCTTGAGACTGTTGCATGAATTATATTTTCATATTTCTATAATCTCTGTCAATACAGATGCCTTTTGGTAGTGCTGAATTATTTTCACTGTCTTCTCTTTCACTGGCAGAGGCCTCAAGCTTTTCTTTGTTGTTCTCCTTTAACTTTTTTTTTCTTTTTCCCCCCCCACAAAAGATGAAAGACAAGCAGAAGGCTTTGATAGATTTAGTGCCTGTAAATCTATGAAAGGTGCTACTAAAAATCTCAGACTGAATGGCTGAGATACCAGTGAGGATCCAGTTAAAAACCATGTCTGATGTGGTCAGTAAAGGTCTCTGTCTGTTTGATGGTTTTCCTAAAGCTGCAGCTCCTAGGAGCCTGGGTTTTCTTGAGAACTTTTCCACTGACATGCAGGAGAATGTAATTTCTGTTTTTCTCATTTGAAGAGATAAGTTTGACAACATGACTAGAGCAGAGCATGTATTGAAAGCTGTGGAAATAAAGCAGCAAATAAAATAACTCCAGTTTTACTCATAAAAATTTATTTATTTTTAAGCCAATTTTGGGGCTTTTTGACATTTGGATTTCCCAATAATGAAATGTTTTAAAGTATCTTTAAGACTGTTAAACAGTTCTACTCAGCTACTTCATAATGTTTCACTGCCCTTCAATATTTGCTCTGTCTGATTTGAAATGTCTGTACTTTGGTTTTGGGGGTTCCCCCCCCCTCCTTTAACTCTCCCAGATGAGCTGTGCAGTTTAGTGAGCTCTTTAATGAATATAAAGTGTGCTTTTGTCCTTGCCACCTGCCTTTTTTTTTTTTTTTAACAAGACACAGTTTAAAGAATTTAAATATTAGACATCTGGATTTATTAAAGTCACAGTGTTGGGTGAGGGGAGCATTTTTTTTTAAGAGCACTTCATTTTCACCTCTGGATAGCCAAGTTGTCTTTGAAATGTCCCTGAGGAGCAGAGTGTGTTACCTTCTGCTACCAAGGCCAACTCCTCTGCTCGTGTTTAAGTAAGCCACCATGAAGAAGCTCCCATTTTCCAGTTTCAGTGTTTCTTTTGAGAACTGATTTGTTGACAAACCTATTGAGGGAGTTGTTTATGTGGCATAGTGCTTCTCAAGTTGCTTTCCAAATGTCACTGAAACAAGCTTCCGTGGCATCGCTGCTTTTACTGAGGGATAAACAGGGGTATGTGTTGGTCTTTTTGAAGGCCAGGCAGGCATCCGTGGCAGGCTGTGACTGGAGAGGTGCTGTGGGGGCTTGTGCTCACTGTAGAAGGTCACTGGACCTGGCAAAAGAGCAAATTCCCTGTGGGAGCAAAGCTTCTCTTCCCAATCAACCCCAGTGCTCCTGTGCAGTATGCTGCTCTGGATAGTTCTCATTCTTCATCACTATAAGTGTTTTGGGCTCATAGTTAGGGCTGATTTAGAACCATCTGTGATGTAAATAAGGGGCAGTGCCCCCAGTTGCAGTGTACAGCCAGGGCGAACCCACTTTGTGTGGCATCAAGCCAGAGCGTTGAATGAACCTTCTGTGCGTTAAATGCTCACTGGGTGCATGCTGTGGGCTCCCAGTGGTTGTGGAGGTGGGCCTTGTCTTGCTGCCTTTGCCCAGGGACTGCCTCACACTCAGCTCTGTCCTGCTGCCAACTCTTCTACTTCTTATAGAGAAGGGCATTTGGGCTGGTGGATTAAGACCTCTGAGCTCTGGTTTCGTTGCAGATACTGATACCTCTGCTCCTGTTCAAGGCAGCAGATTTGAAGCATTGCACCTTAATTGTGTAAACTGAGAGAGGTCTAACCGTTCCCACTGGAGTCATGGAGGCCTGAGGAAAATTAACGCTCTAATATTAGTTAATGGCTTTGAAGATATATATTGAAAATAAGAGTTCTAAGTATCTTGGTAAATATTGTTTCCTTTATTACAGCAATGTATCTCATTTTATGGGAGTCATTTGCTGTAGCATTTAGTTTGTGGTGATAAACCAAACCCATCAATGTGCTTTACAAACTCCTGCCGGCACAGGGCTGGTTTGCACTGATGGCTCTTCAAAGGCAGAGGATGCTCACCCACACACACAGCTACACGAGCGAAAACCGAGCCCATTTCCGTGCCTGCTGCAGCCACAGCCTGCAAACCACACAGCACCTACAGATGTCACGTACGTCCCTCGGCGGGACGGAGCACGTTGTTCTGTTCTCACAGGCTGCAGTTGCTGCAGAGCCCTCCTGAAGTGATGAGGAGCCAGCCCCGCTCAGCAGCGGTGCTGGTTTCCCTGTTCTTGGACTTGCAGTGGTGCGACTGTGTCATCGATCTCCGTGCTGTTCCCCGGCTGCCCTCACAGATTCCCGGCTGTAGGCTACGGCATGTGGAGATTTGGTCAGCAGCCAAGATAAACCAATGGAGGGAATTGAATAAAGAACGTGTGTTGGCATATGCACAACAGCAGCACATACCGGTGGGGAGGTGTCCCTGTAATAGGATTTCCACAGGCAGCCAGCTCATTGGTGTTTGCCACCAGCCAAGTCCCAGCACAGCAGGCAGTTTGCATGCCTATGGAGTCACCTTCCACATCCAAACCTCCCCAGACTGCTCAGCTCAGTGGCAGCTTTTCCAGTGTGTACCACGGGAATCTGCATTCAATACCAAAACAGGATATTAGCCAAACAATTACTTGTTATTAGTCAAGTATCTTGCACCATGGGGTTGTTAGTTCAGGGGGAAGTGTGGTCGCTTTAGTGCTTGCCAGAGCTTGTGTGGCTGAGATAATGTGCTGCACAAGCTGGGGCTTGGTGGGCCCTGAAAACTTCATGGTCAGTAGATGAACTGCCCTTATCCAGCTGAGGGGTGAAAAAATGTGTTCATTTCCACCTAGTCTAGGATCATGGATTGGAAGGGACCTTAAAAGGCCATGTAATCCAATCCCTCTGTAATGAGCAGAGACATCTTCAACTCAATCAGATTGCTCAAAGCTCCATCCAACTTGACCCTGAATGTTTCCAGGGATGGGACATCCCCCGCCTCTCTGGTCAACCTGTGCCGGTGTTTTACCTCTCGTTGTGAAAAAATTTTTATCCTTATATCTAACCTAAATCAACCCTCCTTCAGTTTAAAATCATTCCCCTTTGTCTCACCAGACCCTCCTCATAGGAGAGGAGCTTCATCTCTCCGATCATCTTCGTGACCTCATCTGGATCCGTTTCAGCATGTCCACGTCTTTCCTTTACTGAGGACCCCAGAGTTGGATGTACTACATCTCTGTTAATATTTTTCTTGTCTTTGGACAAAATGTTTTCTTGGTTGTTGTCCTGAATGTTGTCTTCATCCAGATAAGATCTGTGTGTTCTAAATGCCCCCAAGATGCATAATCTGTCTCTGCCGTAGTATTACGTATTTTGAATGTCTCTCTTTGCTTTGCTTCAGAGAAATTTCTTGGTCAATCAGCTTTTGAAGCGCCCAAATCAAGGTTTGCTGTACGGTTAAAATGAAGTGCAAACTGATGTTTGTTTCAACAGACACTTTATGTGGTGCTGCCAGACACACCAGTCTGTTGCTATTAACTCATAAAAACTAAGAGGATGGTAGATCACATGAATGTTATCGCACACTCAGCTGTCAGTTCATTCCCCAAAAACATGCAGAGTGGCTTAGTGTAAGGATTATTTTCCATCATTTATATTTTTATTGTTTTCCTTCTCTATTGCTGCTTGCATTAATCTTGTATGTCGTATCAGTAAACCACAGTTCACGAGCTCCTTATCTCTCTTGTCTACATCATATTGGTCTGTGCTGACTCTTGAGTTCTTGTGCCTAAGGACATTTTAGTCATACTTTCACGGCACATAAAAGCTGTTGCTTCATCTTGCATAATTCCTATGATTCTGAAGTCACCATAAAAATATTTTACTCTTTTTCTCCTGAGAGTTGCAAGCATTGTGTGTATCAGTCATATTTTTCTTCATCCCTTGCCATGATGTGCAGACCCCAGAATGTATTTTTCAGATTGTGAAGATCAGGGCTGTGGATGCTGAGAAATCAGTTCAGGGCAGCTGGTGTCTACGTCTGCATCTTGTTCCCTTCTCAGAGCATGCTGGGGAAAGCCATGCTGCTGGACTTGTCCTTTCTGAGTCAGATCCCTTCTGAAACATTTTTTTGCTTAAGAACTCCAGTAGTTGGAATTTGCAAGTGGCAGCCTTATGAGCAATTAATAACCAAAACCAAAGGATAGTTTCCAGTTCCTCTTTCCAGCTCTCTCTGAAGAAGAAAAACTTGTCTCAGAATTTCCAGTTGTACCCATCATGATCAGGGTCATGTCCAGGTTACTTGGGGATCTTTAAATGTGAACTGGTAGAATTTTTAATCTTTATGGGATTGAGTGTAGGCTAAAACCTGTATTCCCAATGTTTGTAATTTTGAGAACTGGTTTAGAAGGCTTTCAAATTGTCACATTGTCATTGCTTTTGCTGAGATTGTTACATTCATCTCTTTAAATCATTAGAGTTGTAGGCTTTTTTTTTGTCTGTTGACACTAAAGTTTGTTTTGAATTCAAAGTTGCAGATAGTGGCTGTTTAAGCAGAGGTGGCAAGAGAACATATTGTCATATGATAAGTCAGAATGAGTGGCATGTACACACGCAATTGATTTCAGGAACCAAATAGTAACATGTCAGACTCCCTAGATAAGTTTAATGGGCAAAGAATACCACCTGAGTGTTGAACAAAGATGAAACTGTCTGAGGCGGGAATTCAGATATATGAAATGATAAAGTTTCATTGCTTTCATGTGCTCTGGAAATACCAAGAATAACAATTCCACATGGAAAAAGAAAAGATGCTCACCTTTTTTGTCAAAATTTCTCTTAATTAAATGTGGTCTTTAAGTTCTCACACTGAAGGCTTTGCCCACTGCAGCCATGTTCATGGTGGCCTGCATATTTGGGAATATTACCATTACAGTACCATACCTCTTCACTGGCGGATGTGGGGAGGAGCGAGGTTGCTTCTACATCTGCCAGAGTAAGAAGCAACTTTCTTACACAATAAACCATTTTGAGTGTTCACTAAATCCGTTGCTAGTCACCTAGAGACATGATTAACGTAAAGAATTTGGCCAAAAGAGCTGTCTTTCTTCATTATGCAAACCTCACATCAGAAAAGATGACCCATGAGTGACATGTCTTTCACGTGTGGTATCTATGTAACTTATATCTATAATGGTTCAAGACAAAATGATAATTTCCAATTTAAATGAACAGTTTATCTTTACCTGTGCATAGACTAGTTAGGCAGTATATTTTTGTCTCTGAGTGCTTTAAAACTTATCGTAAAAGACTATAGCAATAAGAGAAATTGTGCTGATTTATTTAGTGCAGTATTTTCTTGCTGATGGGTTGATGCTCTGTGCACTATGTTGAGTGGCTGTCAGCTGCCTGTGTGGCAGCATCCTAAGCACTGTACTGTGGCTTAGCCCCCTCTCAAAACCAGATGCTTTTAGAAGAAGAGTTAAATCCTATTGCCTGTTAACTTTGGAGATGAAATGAAAGCATAGATAAACAGGGGACAGGCATCGTAACTCGTTTTTTTGCATGTTGTCTGTTGGCTCCACCAAGCATCCACCAAAAGGGGTCTCTATGTGGAGGTGGCCCTGCAGGTATCTTACTCCACAGCCAAGCCTAACACCTATTCCAACTCTTAGAAAGAAGAATTACTTCCTTGATTACATATTTCTGGGCAAATGAGCACAAAATAAGTGACAATTTTCCAACAGAGGGTACTCTCTGGGAAGTCGGGTGTATACAAATGCCTGCTTTAATTTCACATTGTGTGTGCGTGCATCTATCTATCTATCTATCTATATATATATGAACTCTATTTAAATCTGTTAATGAAGCTCATAGATCATTCTTGGCCTGCTGTAAGCAGTCCCTGTGACCAGGGTCAATGGTAATGTGTTGTCTGCTCATGGCTAGAGGCCACAAATCTACAAACTATTTAAATTGCAGAGTTCTGCCTTTTCACTAGAATAGAATTAAAATAATTAATTACAAATTTATTTTCTTTTTGAACTCAAAATTTAGTCCATTTTTGTTCCTTTTCCTCATGACATGCAGCTGAGGCAATGAAAACTTGCTTGTAGTTCTTGTAGTGTTGTGCATTGCAATTAAATTCCATCGTGTGTTTTTATGCTGTGAAACAGTAGTTTTCATTGAATCTATGTCTTTTCCAAATATTATGAACTTCATAATTCTCTTGTAACTCCCTATGGTTCATATAATTGTTAATATTAAGAAATCTAAACCAGGGAGCATTTTGTAATGTTTATTTATAGAAAATGTGATTGGAATAGGTACTACTTCAGTTAGTTTAGGAGCTGTAACCACCTACTGGAAGCAATGGCTTCCAGGCTGAACCATGGGTTTAGTTTGTTGCATATGTCCATTGTAGCCCTGGAGAAGATGCTCAGGAATGAGTCCCAGGGATGCTGAGAGCAGGTAGCTGTCATGAGCCTGGATGATAAAAAATGAAGTGGAGGTCTGTATGCAAGCGAGATGAGGGAAGACATGATGCCATGAACAGGCAGCTATTTGGGGACTGTACCTCCTGGGTGAAGGAAATGGAGTTTCTACTGGTTTATTATTTGGGGATTTTTCCTCTCTAGTCTTTTGACTTAAATCAATTTTGAAGATTTATATTCAATTTCTGTGTCCTTCATTGCATATATTGCTGCTTAGTCAGCTAATCAGTTATATAATGCTGACCCACTGAAGCCCTGTCTGGAAGTTTCCAAATACCATTTGGTTTCTTTCAGTCTGCTTAAAAGAGAAAAGGCTAAATAAAATCAGATGAGATGTAGCTGGCGAGGCAGTTACGGCTACCTGCTGATGATCATTGTACCTCCCTGATTTCAGTTGCTTCTGATATGTGCCAGCAGTATTTAGGTTTTTCTAGGGCAGTCAGTTCCCCCCAGATGATTTTAAAACACTTTTTTTTTTTTTTTAAATTTCAGCAGAGTTATCTCAGCTGTTTCTAAGACCAAGGCTGTGGGGGCAAAACTAGTCTGTGGTTTGTTCTTCAGCCTAGTTTTGGTGCTTGAGTATTTGGCGAAGCTGTGCTTTAAGGTGAAGCAGCTCCACAGGGCAGCCGAGGCACTGCTGAGGATTTGTCTCAGTCCCTGCAAGGGCACCAGTGGGAATATGTGAGCCCACAGGGAATAGAATTTATTCAAAGCAGAGGATGGATAAGATGCGGTCATGTCAAAGTCATGCCGAAAACCACACTGAACCACAAAGATAAAATAGCGAGTGTGTTTATTCATTAACTACTGTCTGTTCAGTGCACTGGAGAAGGGTCTGACATAGAAATGATCATATTCCTTTACTGCAGGGTTTTTGGTGTTTGTTGATCTGTGAGTGTCCTAGTGTCCTGGGTGAAATAGTGGAGATTAATAATGCAGAGGTTCAAATCTTCAGATTATGCAGAAAAGAAAACTAGGTTTGACCTTTAACCACTCTGAGAATAAATGTGCTGCAGCCATTTCTGTCTGGAAAAAGTAATAGAAGGTATAATTTTAAAAAAATGTATTAGATACTTTAGGAATTAACTGTAATCTTTATATAAAATTCAAAATGTACAAATGCATACTCTGCATGGATTAAAAAGAAGTATTAAACCTCTGTGAAATAATTTTTAAGTCTTTTTTCAGACAAACTGGTAGCTATGTAATGAGCTTAGTCACATGAACACAGTTTATATTGTAGCTGGGTGGGGAAGAGTGTGTCCATCAGTTCATCCAATTCAGTAAAACCTGAATTATTTGAAATGGGTTCAGCCAGCCAATCTGTAGGTCGAGTGATCATAAACGTGCGCTAGCAGTGTAGTCTAACCTCTCTTCTTGTAAATTATTTTCATTGTCTGTAATGATTTTGCCATATATATATGTGTATAGGTTAACCTTTGCTGGTCAGAACTGATTTATTATTGTAGGTGTCGATATCAAAGGTCTGAATGGTGAAATATGTGCAATTAACAGGCCATTTCTACTTAGTGAGCCAAGTAAAATTCTGGAAGAACATAAAGGTTACTTTTAGAAAGGACTGTCATCTGGCTGGCATCCAGGGTTTCCAGTCAGTGAAATTTGTAGGTGAATATTTGGCTTTAAATATGTGGCAAAAACCCATTGAAGCACATGCTGAAGGCAGAAGGTTACTCCTTTACTTGAGGGTGGGAGCCCATGCAGGTCACAGCTGTCAGTCCCTGAACTCAGGTGTTTGCAGGTGAGGACATCTCACCTGCTAGGGATACCCCAAGTGATATACCAGACCTGGCTGTGAGGGATGGAGGAGGCTGTGGGGCACGTCCTGCTGTGGGGTAGTAGACAGTTCAGGAGATTGCCATATACGTCATGAGCAGGTGGTTTTTATCCTGCTGTGATAATCAGTTTGCGTAGTGCCATCCTTAGCAGGGTGGGAGGAAGTGTAGTAAATTCTCGTAGTTATGGGATACTGCCCTAAAGCCAGTAAATAGCAGCTTGTGTTTCTAAAACATCTTATCATTCTTTACTTTCATTAAGCACGGGCTTTCATGGTGAGGGTGGAGTGGCTAATCTGATATTCATCTGTTCAAGCAGTTGAAAGGAAATCCCGATTAACCTTTACTGTGGTCTCTGAATGCTCCAATTTACCCAAAAGTTACTCCTTGGGGGGCTAAAATCCTGACTTTTACTAAATCAGTAAGAGTTATGCCAGAGCTGCCTGCATTGTCCTGCTGAAGCATGGCAACGTGCAGCAGTGCTGCAGTTTCATCCCTATGTATCCATTGGCTCAGGGGTTTCACTGCAGTGCCTACATGTCCTGTGTTTTTTGCTTTAATGCTCTGCTGACTGCAGACTAACTAATTTTATTTGTTTTATATTTATTTTACTAAAACACATACCTTAATACCTTCCCATAAACCTCTGGGGCTGATAGTTTAGTTGTTCGAAATTGAAGGGTGGTGATGATTTTAGCTGCTTTTTGATACTATGGTAGCATTGCCTGGACCAGAGTCCAAGGTTTTGGCATTAATGGAAGGTGACAAAGCAAACAGCAAGCACCCAGCTCTGCAGAAGCAGGTGCCATTCTCCCATCAACCGGTCACCTCACCCTTGTATGGTCAGGTGTTTCAGCAGTTTGAATTGCAAACCATCCTTACCTCCTGCAGGTATGGTTTTTGTAAGCTTTTGCATGCGTAATTGGCTCCCAAGTGCAAGGCGGTTAGTGCTCCATAGACCACAGGCTCCCTGTCACACTCCCCTCCATCTAGTTTCCAGCTGCTTCCACTTGTGAAATGCGAAGGGTGCCATTGGTAACTACGCTGGGAATGCCCTGTGCTCAGTCTTAGCACGGGGCATCTGCTTGGCCGTGTATTATTCATGCAGTTTTGTATACGCTGATGGTGTTCCAAAGTGAAAGGAGGAATTTTTGGCAAGCAATTCCTTCTCCTGTAAAAAGCATAGTAATCTTTGCAAATATGGAAGCAAATGGAGGAGGTGTTTTTTAGGGCATTCAAAATATTCTTGCTAAGTGTATTGTTTAGTATCGGTGCAACTGCTCAGAAATGGAAGCGCATCAGTGGTTTTGAGATGATGTGTCTCACCCTCAGAAGCATCTGATGCATGGTGCCTATGCCAAAGGAATGGTGGCACACAGAGACAGCAACGGAAAGTATGCTCTTTTGGATCAGGCATTTTGCACTGCTTTACTATATCTGCAGTACCTGGAACAGGACCTGTTTGGATTGTAGGTCTCGCAAAAACGGGGGATTACGTTCTTGCGTGGGGTTACTCATTTGCAATTTAACACTCAGTCTCTCTTCTCAAGAAGTCCAAACAGGTATCGTTACAAGAAGCTCACTGCTCATATGCGAGAGTGTCTAATTAGTTGCTGCTGTTTTGTGTATCAAGTACTGGCGGAGACTGGACTGGGTTAGGAGAGATGCCAGATCAGCACTGCTGGGCTTTCGGGCTGTTCCCACGTCACAGCTGCTGATCGGGAGTCTTCTGTCATGGCTGGGCACTTCAGGGGCCTGACGGTAATGAATAAAGGAAATTACAGGCTCTGGGAAAGCATATTAAACTGTGAATCACCGAATCCTCTTGTTTTGCTGCTATCAGCTGACAGGTCTTCTTCCGTAAAATAAAACTCATTAACACATTCTTAGTCATTTTTGGTGACTCAAAGGTGTAGACCTTCTTCGAACTCTGTCTAACAGGGAATTGTGCTTGTTTTTAGCCAAACCCGTTTTTGCGTGAGTTAGTACTCTTGTGCATGCCCAGAGTCCATGTTTATACCAGAGCACATCCTTTCCTCTTCTGTCTTTCCTCTGTGTCTTCTGTCTTGCTGCAAGAGTGCATCTCACGGTTAGACTGGGTACTGCCAAATCCACATTTGTCTGAGCTTTCTCACTTGCTGCCAACATATTCATCATGGTCTTTTCTTCCATCAGATTCCCCATGACCTCTCAAGTTCTTCTTGGGTCAAGACACTGGGGGCTGCATGTGTTATATTTATTTGCGTGTAGCAGAGAAGATGATATGGCATTTTTAAATTTTATTTTTTGTGTCTGGATGCCTCCTATCAAAGACTGATAGAAAGCCTTTCTCAGACACATTGCTAGTTCCAGGGCAGCATAGCTTAGATCAGGGTAATCTTGAGATGATGGGTACTCGACATGAAATAAATGCACTGTGTCAGCTCTAACATCTCTCTGCCAAAAAAATCACAACTCTCACTGAAAGTTTTATGGTCACTGTGACAGTGGAACAACGTGACTGAGCAGAGTGTGCTGTTGTGCAGTTTTCCTATTGTGAAGTTGATAAAATGCTTCTTCTTGGCCAACAGGGAGAGCAGTGGTGAAAATCACAGGTAGCTGAAGGCGTAGGGTGCACATCAGTCCCCTCACTGGGGAACAGGAGGGGAATACGGCTCTTGCATCAGCTGCAGCTTGCTGTGCCATCACAGTGTGTTGTTTGTCCATCCCGTGGATGCACTCTGGAAAGCAACATCTTCTGCTGCTTTGCCCTATGGCAGTATAACGAAGACCACTTAAGGGAACGGGGAGAGACCTGGGGATGAGCATGAGGAGATGGATCTCCATTTTTTCTTTTGCTTGAGGAGTGTCTTACTTCATGTTCACTGTTTTTGTAGTTTATTTTTGCGGGGGTTTTGAGGATTTTGAAGTTTAGCAGTTAATTTTGGCAGGACTAAGACTTTGTTTTTTCTATATCCAAAGATAAATAAAAGTAAAGCTATAGTTGGTGATTTAGGAGCTCAGTTTCCATGTTTAGAGGGATCTAATAGTCTTGATTCTTTTCTGTTTTGTAATATATAGCCTAAACAATCAAATCCATCCTGTGTTCCACTTGGTTGTGCACCATTTAACTGCTTGGTGCTAGCAGAATATATCCTAATTTACTTGAATTGTTGTTACTTGTATGCCATTTTAAGCAGCAGTGATTGCCACTCATTATCATTAGGCAAAAACTATTGCCTTTGGAAGGATCCTAATAAGGAGGATGTCCCAGTTAAGTAGAATATGCTGTGCTCAGAAACTTGGTTACAAGAAAAGATGTCACAGTCACATGTTGTAATATAATTCTATTATCTCGTCTTCCTGTAGCATCTGCTCTCAAATCTCATGAAGGTGCTCTTTGCTTTGGATGATTTAGTTCAGCTCTCAGTTCTTTAATTTGTAAGCATTATTCATTTGCTCTTCTACTGATTTTTTCCAGGAGAGAAAGGGTGATTTCTTGTGGTTAAAATGCATAGCCAGAGGCCTTATGGTCTTTTCCTGGTTTTCTCTAACATTTCTTATTTCACCTTGAATTAGTTAGTAAACTCTCTAATGCTTTACTTTCACTTTATCTACAAGTTAGATGTGAATATCACCTTATCTGCATAATGCCAGTGTCTTGAGGCAAAGTGCAAAGCTGGTAATGCCTATTAATGTCTTTGGGTAGTAGGCGTTAAAAGACACACAAAGTAGTGTCCCTTTAGTCTCTTGCATCTGATTCCTGTGCTTGTTCCACCCTTCCTTGTTTGGGCTGCTCTGCCTACTTTAAGGCTCCAATTCTGGAAGCTTTACCTCACCACCTGGCTTTCCCAAGTGCTTTGCATTTTCTCCATGCAAAGCCACTCCCTCTTATTTAACTGGGTTGGAATGTGTGGAAAGAAGACACTTTGTGCTCCTCGCCTTGAATGCTTTCCAGATCTTCCCTTAACTGAAAGCACTGGCTGATATGATTAGCTTTAAAATTTTCCCTTTAGTCTCATTTCTGTAAGGAGAAGTCAAGATGTTTTCCATCTGCCTTGTCAGTCAAGTTGACAGGCTGAGCCCAGGGATGATGGTGCAGGTTGTTTTAAGAAATGGAGACTGTAGAGTTTCTTTCCAAGTTTGAGCCTTGACATAGTAGTTTGCATCCCTTTCGGTTCACCAGGTCCTGTGCATTGGAGCTGGGATGTTGAGCTCATGGTGCTGGTGATTCCGTACTGTCCCACAAAATTTACTGTGTATCTGGATGCTACATCATCCTCACATATTCATGGTTGCCACAATCACAAAGTATGGGGTCAGGAGAGTTATTCTGCATGTCGGAATACCAACCATGTGGGGCTTGCACCTAGTTAAGTGCTTTGCTGTTGCAAAGGCAGCTGGCAATACTTTTGACCCTTTTATTTTTTTCCCAGAGGCCTTTCCGTTGTAGATCTCAAGAATGCTCCCTGATGTTGGGAAGTATTTTGCTACATGACCTCGTGGAAGAAAAGGATTTTTTTTTTTTTTGATTGGATGTTTTGTGAGCTCTTGAACTTCCCATGGTTATTTATGAGAGCAGGAGACTAAAGATTTTCTAGTCTGATGTTCCTGTGTAAAAAATAAAAAAATATGATGACTGAGGGGATTTTCTGCTCCTAAAGGTAATCCTCCTAGGTAAGGTTGGCATTTACTTGAGCAATATAACATGCAACACCATGTACTGGGGACAGATCAGGTTTAACTACCATTTCCAGGCTCATTTTCTATAGCAATTTGCTATATATCTGCTATATATCTGTATATATCTATATCAATCTGCTATATATATATATCTATATATGTATAATCTGTCCTGCACACATTCTATAAATTCTTAGTAGGACTTCTTGCCATGGGAGTATAAACTGTTTTCCAGATATATACATTTGCTTAAGATGTAATAGATAGATAAAGAGGGAGGTCAAAAGATAATTTGAATTATTTTCTCTTTAAAATAGGAAAATTAAAGAAATTAAAGAAAAATAACAAGAGCAGCAAAGCCTTCATGCTTTTGTCTGCACTCTAAATTGATATAAAGAAGTCTGGCACTCTTTCTGAAGGAATGAATGGTGAAATGTGCAAGAAATATTTTATAATGTTCACAACACTTACATTTTTAGTCAAAGCAAACACATTTGTGTTGGGTTTCTACTAGATGCCTCAGCCATGGATCATCTGAATCACATTGTTCAGTGGGCATTTTTATTAATTTAATGTCGTTGGAATTTTGTTTTGCTTGGTCCATGGGATTTGAATACTAAAGGAGAAGGGAGGAGGCAAGGAATTTAAAATGTGGATGATATTAGGTGTTGCAGACCCACGAATGTAGGCAGTGCAAACTTCTTGTTTGCCGTGTTCTGTCACTTTATCTGCAGATATATATATATATAAATATTAATATATATATAATTGAATTCAGTGATGGTTGAGGTATCATTTGGTCCTGATGATTTTGCTGTATGCTCAAGCAGTAGCTTGATTAAATGTTTCAAACTCCTTGAAATACAAATAAAAGCTTCAAATATGGGAGATGTGTGGTATGTTTACAATGGGTGAGAAGAGGAAGGTTGGAGCAGTAACTTCAGACATGCGGTAACTGAAACTGCAAATTTAGGTCCCATATCTCTCATTCTCTTTCTCCTGGGATGGACTCACGATTGAAAATGCTGTTTTAGGTGGCAAAGGTGGTTTGGGACTGATGTACAGGATGTTTGAGCATGCAATACAGTATTGCCTCATACTTTATTACCTATCCCAAATAAAAAGCTTTGCTGTTTTATTGCTTTACACTTTGTGTAGTCATTCATGGTGGTATACAAACAGCTGCTTGTCTTAGTTTTTGCTGGGTTGCCCTTTGATCTGCCTTTACATGATACAAATAGCTGTGCAGTGCCAGGAGCAATACGTGGTCCATGGAAAGCCAGCAGCCTATGCCTGAGAGAAAGTGAAGTCTGCTGGTCCTTGAGTATGGGCATCATAAATGCCAGCACTTCGGGAATCAAATGTTTGGCAGCAGCTGGTATGTAAATAAGTGCAGGTATCTGTCTAAATTGACGAACAGTGGAGAAAGCTTAGTTATTTTTAATGATTCCTCTGTATTTAGGTGAGATTTGGGCTACACAACCCATATTTCTCCTGCTCAGAAAAGCTGTAAGAGTCACACCGCAGCTGCTGTGTCTGGTGTTGGAGTTGGTCTTGACTTTCAGGTCCTTCAGGCTGTTTTGCTGGGGAGGCACTGAGGACATCTACTGGGACTGCTGCTGGACACTGAATTTGGGATGTTTGTGTGATGCACACACACTTCTGTCATGCTGCAAGGACAGCATTAGGCAGCTCTGCGACAATCTGTGAAAGGAGTACGCAGGAAGGCATGTATTTCTGTGCCAAAATCTGCTTTGCAATGGAGGGTGGTGCATCAACCAAGCCTAAAGAGGTGGGAATGTGCACGGGAAAACTGGAAAAGAGATGCAAGGTACTCCAGTCTTTGGATGACTTTTCTTGAAGGTTTAAAATAACTGCTTCTTTTATAAGTCTGGGCACTTTCAAGTCTTCACTTTTTCGTTTTGTGCCATACTTCTCTGGTTTGGGATTTTCAGGTCCTTAGGGACTGAGCTCTGGCTTGTGTTTCAGCTGAGCCCAGAGGGCAGGAAAAATATAGAGTGTATTAATTGTGCATTGGATTTTCTCTGTGATGTTGTTTTTTCTCTAGAGATTTCGGAGGGGGAGCATTAGGAGCTTTTTTTTTTTTTTTGCATCCTGCTGATTTTAAAATGTATGCATTTCTCTTCAGTCTTTTACCTACAGTTTGCAGGGTACTCTGAGGCCAAGAGCTAAGTGAATAAAACAATTTCGGGTATGGCCCATTCTGGATTTGTCTCCTTGAAATCAAGTCCTAGGCAGATCCATGCCCAAAGGAGGGTACAGGCAAGGGGGAGCACCAAAAGAAGTGACAAAATCAAATACACTTGAGTGCTTTGATTGCCTTGCCTTGCTCCAGTGGTTCACAGCAGTCAGAGGTGCAACATAGGGCTTCTGTACGTTGCTGGTTGACGCAGAGCTGCCAGGGACATACTGAAGGAGTCTGGCCCTGTATTCATCAGGCAACAACTGACTTCTTAATTTCCACTCTAGTGAATCAGAGGGAAGAAGAGGGATAAAATAATGGGCAAAGAAGCGCACAGGGTTCAGTAACCGTGCAGAAAGGAAGGACATGTAACAGTGCCAAGTTGAGAGAAAAGACAGGTACTGCTGTTCATTTCTGAAGACACTGCACAGAAGTCTTTGGTGTGGAATGACAGGTACCATCGGCAGTGACAGCAAGAAAAGGAAGTGGGGGAAAGTCCTGGTTTTCAGGCAACTGGAAACTTGAGGTCCTCACCTGTTTTTCAAGTTTAACACAATACGGCTGAAAAAGCAAGTGAATTAACACCAATTGGCAAAGAATTAAAATAAGGAAGTTGAACTGTAGCCAAACCAGTGAAAGCTTTTTAGATGTTTCTATCTATAAAAAAGATATTTATAATCACAAAATGTTTATTTTTTCATCTCCCTCCTCAGTTTGGCATGCTCTCTTCTTCCCTTCTGTAGCCTTTCATCAGAAAATTTGAACTTTACATCAAACACTGATAAAAAGAGAGTGTTTTTTTCTTCTAAAAAGGCATTTTATTCATTTTAATATTTTGGGGGGGAAAACAGTTGAACCTAGAAGATTGGCAGAGTCGCATGCCCAAGCCATAGAATTCCCTTTCTCTATACTTATAGAAACAGATTTGATCCAGCAAAATTATAAGTTATAAACAAATCTTCCATCACCCCACTGGTCACTGGCTGTGGTCAATTATAGTTTTGGAGCTGGCATATAAGTATCAGATGTTTGGCTATTGTGTGTCTTTGCTAATCTCCAACCCAAGTGAAACCCTTTGGCATGATACATCCTAGAATTTGTTACGTTTTCTAACAATGGCACATTTTGCATTTCATTTGCGCTTTTCCATCCAAGAACCTAAGAGTATGCTCCCCTCGCCAAAGAACAGAGTAATTAATCATCAGGGCTGTTTGTAAGGAAAAGGCCTGGCTGTGGGAACAGAGTCATAGATAAAGTAGAGAATAAAATGTCTATATCCCACTGCATAAATCACTTGGAGAAATACTTTCTGTACATATTAGAATTTTAAACAATTTGGATTTTATTTGTAAAATTATCATAAACAGGATTTTTTCCCCCCACACTTAAGGTGCGTTTTTGGAGAAAAATTATCCAATTCATATTTTAAAGATGCCATAAAGCTGTTTGTGCTCTATATTTTTTTGTTTTTAGAAATCTCTTAGAATATTAGATCATTTTCACATCTGTTTTCTGCAGGGAAGACTCTTCCAATTTTGTCTTAATTTCTATCCATTAAAATTATAAAGAATAATCTAAAAAAAATTGATAAATATTTCCGAGAGAGTACTTACTAAAATATGCAGGCAATCCTGCATTTTAAATCCAGGTGTTTGTACTTCTGGAGATCTGTACATCCACAGAATATAAATGTCGATCAGTGCACCAAGTGTTTAAGTGAGTCAGCCACTGAGTGATGGCAGGAGAATTTGAAGAGCTTGTTTGATAAGCTGTTGTTGCTTTTCATTCCCTACCTTTCTGCTTTAAGTTCTTCCCTCCCTTTTGCTGTGTCAGATGTCCTGCTCTTTCTCTCCGGGGCACTTCCTCTTGAGTCGTGTTACTCGCTCATGACCTTCTACACATGCATGGGGTTGTTACAACCCTGGGACCAGAGCCAGGGCTGGGAATTACATCTGTTCCTGCTCCTCTGTCTCCAGCATTCAAACACACTATCAGGAACTTTGTTCTGGCGCTGCTGCTGTGTGCAGAGGATGATCCTGGTTTAGGTTGCTGTCTCATGGCCATAGTTGACAAGACTTTTGGTCTTGGTTTTCCCAGTGTATACCCCTGCTTTTTCTTTTGAATAGGCTCACTGAACCTGTGTCACCTCTCTCCTCCCAGAATGGGTGTTTTTAGGTCTGTGCTGCAAATATAGCTTGTAGACTGAACTGTTTGCAGGGAAGAGATAGATGTGAGGAGGGAATCCAGGGCGGTTTGGTGAAGCTAACAAGATGTCTGAGAAACATCTCCTCTCAGGTGAATTGCCTGATTTTTCAGTGCTCCAAGGCAGGGATATTGGTGGGGCTCTTTCATAACTGAGATAAACAGGTTAAGGTAGCTATTCTGCCCTGGACCTCCAATGTTATACCTATTGGCAGAATTATTGGTCAGTAGCGTTAGATGTTGTATATTTACTGAGCTGGGAAATTAAGCAAGTTGTTCCCTTGAAGAAAACCACTAAATACATACCTCTTCCTTAATGTATTTTGCCCCGTAAGGGCAGATTCTCCTGTCTGTGCTTAAAAGAAAAGAGTAGTAAAAACTAATGGAAAATACATATTTCCTACTCTGGCTTCTTTTCTAAGGTAATTGTTGCACATCATGCATTTGGAGATAAGATGAAATTTAATCATCATAAAGAGGTAGAGTTCCACTGCCTGGGTCTCCACCTGTGTGTGTCCCAGAGGGACTGGGAAGATGATAGCCATTGTGAAGAGCATAGCCATAGCTGACTGTTCCCAGACCTTAGGAAGGGAGCAGAGCTTGCTCTCCAAGCTGGACCAATGCATCAATTACTCAAGGATGGTAATGCAATGTTTGCTCTTATAAATAAGTTCTGTTTTTTAGCGTGACAATGATTTTGATGAGTAGATTTATGCCCTCTATCTATTCCTGAGGGTTTAGATGTTGTGGCAGAAAGTGACTTTTGTGCCTGAATGAATGTGTATGTAAATCATTTTACTGTCAGTAGCTTTACTTTTGCTCTGCACCATAAAAATTCACTGCTCTAAGGGCTTCTTCATAATGGGCTTTTGAAGTCCAAGCAGTTCAATTACCAGGAGCTGTATTTACAAAAGAAATTCAATCAGCCCATCAATGACACTTCTAACATCTTGATACTGTCTGTTATTTTGGCAATTGACAGTGGAATTCCCCTTACAGGAAAATCCTGTAAATGTATCATGTCTCATATATAATTTTAAAGCCAATCTGGAGGAATTCTGAGATACCATTAGATACAGTTTTCTAATAATTTTGTGTAGGTTTGGAGTAGTTTCTAGGAGGCTTCTTTGGAACCCTCTTGAACTCCCCTTTGGGCAATCCTCCTAGGATTTTCTGTAAGAATTATCCCTAGAGTGATGTTGTAATTGACTTGTTGATATTCAGAAGAGCTAACAAGGACCACTTCTGCATGAGTCATCTGTGACATTGAGTTATAGTTGTTGGTTGTCTTCAAGCTCTGCACACACAGGCTGTGTCTTGGAATGTCCCCAAAACGATGGGGTGGTGCCAGCAAAGTCATCCATATTGGCTGAAATTACATCAGACTTCTCCTTTCTTTTTTTCCACTGTAGGTGTTCTCTGCCTGCCGGACAGCTTGAACCTTCACAAAGACCAGCAAAGGTCAAACAAGCCTGGGGAGGTGCAGATGTTCAGCCAGTCAGAGCTACGGACCATCGAGCAGTCTTTACTTGCTACGCGCGTGGGGAGCATTTCTGAACTCAGTAAGTACAAGGCTGTCAATAACATTTGGATTTCTTTCCTGAAAGTAAGGCAAAGCCAACTGCATTTTCTGGCTCTGCAGAGGAGAGATGAGGGGGCATATGTAATGTTGAAGGAGGCACTGGGGCAGATCTAGCTGTGTTCATGCTCCATGGTTAGTTTGGAAGCTGAAGCCATAGGAGGAAGGAAGTCTTGTGCAGACTCATAGCAGTGCCTATGGCTTGTTTGCATACATTGCTCTCAGTTTTAAAGGTGGAAGATGCTTCATTTCATCTTCCCTATGTTCTATTTGAGAGCACCTCACAGCTTGGCCAAACTTGCAAATGTGTTTTGTATTGGTGTGCTGTCTCATTTCAGTGGGATGTCTGTTTTATGATGGCAGGCAAAAAGCTGAAGGCTGCAATAAGTACAGGAAATATTGCCACACGTTTAAGGCAGAGCTAGTTCCACGTGTGTTGGAGAAGATCCTTCACTTGCCTTTCCTTCTCCAGTTTCAGCAAAAGAAAGCCCCACAACTCAAACGTGCACCAGTGGAATTTACTCCTAAAAGATAAATTACTTGCTATTAATCAAAACACTTTTTAAGAAATATGGGAATCTATGATATTTGTCAAAATCTGAAAACTTTGCTTTTGGCACAGATAAATGGTAGAAGACAAATCCCATGTGCATCCTTTTGTGACATAGAGATAAATTACCAAAAGTGCTTTATTTAAACTTTCTTTTTATTAAGAGAGAAGTGTTCCAATCAGATGTTTGTAGTCTAGTTAGATATACAAAGCTCTGTGTGGGAAAACGGTACATTTAGACAAATTTTTTTATGAGATTTGTGAGAAATACTGTCGACCATTTTTTTTCCCTGAGGTCTGTTATAAAATTTTGGGGACAAATTAAAAAGTACTCAAATACATGAAGATACAGGCTACCCAACTTACTGTTATTCCTATTACTGACTTGTGTATTACCAGCATCATAAAGAACATGTATAGAGATCTGATGTTCATTTTTTTGGCACTTTCTGTAGCAATGCAAGTCTCCTCTGTAGGTCCATCATATCACCATGGCTCAGTTTTGTGCTGTTCACGAGCCGTGTGGATGCACCTTGAATGTCTGTCTACAAGCCACAAGATGAATTTCTGTTTTCAGCTTGCTAATTTTAATTTTCTCTGGTAAAATGTCAACAAGCCAAGAGCACTTACGTGCCTTAGTGTGAAGTGTTGCTCCGTCTCTGGAATCAGGTGTTTGGTGTTATTCAAATTAAGTAATTTATGCTCATTTATTTCACGCATATGAAACACACAACAGTACAGTCTGTGTGCCAACTAAATTATGCATGATACAGCTCTCTTTCTTAAAAGTACATATGGTTGGGTTTTAACAAATAAGTAATTTATAGATATTTCATGGTGGATGGGGGGTTTTAATTCTGGATTTTTCTTGGACTTTTGTACACAACCCGAAAAGCCAGACTCCTTAGTTAGAGCACCCTCTCCTCTTTTAAAATCTGATTTCTAGAAATCTGTCATCAGTAAGTGTCCTACCTTACATTCAAATCTTTGGTTGGTAGGGTTTGCTTTCTGTACATCTGTTGACTGCAAACACAGGCAAAACACTCTTCAGGGTGGCCAGTTCGTAGAACAGAGTGCATCAGTGGGAGTTAGATGCAGCTGTCGGAGACGTTGGCAACTCCGGCAGGCTGGTAGCCCTCCAGAAAGCCCTCTGGCCAACTGTCGAGGGATCCTCCCTGGCCCCTGCAAGCAGATGCATGTTGGGGAAGCAGCAGTGGGAGGAGTGGTAATTGGCAAAGCTTGCAAGGCTGGATATGCTCAGTTGGGTAGAAATCTGTGCTGTGCAGCAGTGCTGGTGCAGAGTTCAAAACCAAGCTGTGAAATGTGGAGGGAGGCACAGTGTATTGGTGCGCAAAAACCCTCTGATTTTGGAGGAAAAATCATGAAATGGAAGGAAAGTGGAGGGGCGAGGGGATACAAGTAGGTTTGCTCTTTGCTCAGTGCTTGTGTGTCTGTCTCTGGCAGCAGCAGCAGCTGTGAGCCAGAGGTTACAGCAAAACCTCTGCCATGGAGGGCGGATGAGGAACCATAGCATGGAGGCAGTAATGGAGAGCAGTGGGGAGAAGCTGGGGGGAACACCTGGGGATCATAAAGGCAGGGAGGGTGTAGGCAAAGGAGGTTTTATTGCTGCCTTGGTGGTGTGAGGGGGATGGAGAGCTTTAAAAGTGATGTTCTGGCAAGCATTGACATGGAGAAAGTGAGATACGAGGGAAGGATTAGATATGGAAGAGCCTCTGCTTTTGTGAGGATGAATAAAGGTGATGAGGGAGACTCTCTGGATAGAGGGAATTAAGAGGGATAGTACTTATGAAGAGGGGGAGGAGGTAGCAACCAGAACTGAGAGACAAGGACAGAAGCTTGGCCTGTGGACCAACAGAGCGGGCAGTCCCCAGGCATGTGTCTGCAATGTCCCATTGGCTTGCACTATCCCAGGAGCCAGGATTTCACTTCTGTTCTCTTCAAAAGGGCACAAAAACCGTGGACAAAGACTGATCTTGCAATAAAGCAATTTAATTTTATCTCAGGTAAAAAGAATATCTAAAAAAGGAGTTCTAATTGAATGAGATTTCCTGTAGTTTATTGACATCAGTAATTAAAGTATTGCAAGTATGCAGAATAACTGGAATTAACAAGTGCCTGCTTGCGGAGGAAAGGCTTCCCCTGCTCTTGGTTCTACTCAGCATCTTTGCATGCAGCAGCTGCCGAGCTGCTGGAGGCTTTGAGAGCGGGAAGTCAGATCTGTCCCCTGAAAGATGACAGCTGGTAAACAGGGCCTGTTTTGTGCCCAGCACCTGTATTTCAGCTCATGTTGTCTTAATTTCTTCATGGTCTGTCCCAGGTGAAAAATCGATTCACAAGGTGAAAAGCCTTGCATCATGTGGTACCTTCACCTTGCCCTTCTTGTGATGGCCCTCATGTGTCTGCACCCTTTGTTTTTTCATGCATTCTGTCAGTGTATTAGAAAAGACCATTTGGGTGAGCTGTGTCTCTCAGGGGGGTGACAGCAGGCAGGAGAATTTTGGGAAAAGGTGGGATGGCAGACATGACCACAGAGAGAGGACAGAACCCTGGGAATGCTGCTGGGAATGCTGCAAAGGAGGGTGTCAACCCAGGCTGCCACTGGGGAGTCCTCATGGCCAGACAGGTGCAACTGGATTCGTGGATGCTGCTCTGGTCCCCTCCAAACCCTGCGTGTCTGGTGCTTCTGCTCTCACCTCCCAGGCTTAGCAGGTAGCAGGCTCTGGTCCTTGCTGGGACAGCCCTGCCCTGGCTGGTGGTGGCCAGGTGAGATAGTGCCACTGGCCCTGGGGAACTCTCCTGAAAATAGGATGAAGAGGTGATGTTGCTGACTTAGGGGGGGAAAAAAAATCAAAGGAAGGCTTCATCTCCAAGACTTAGGAGGAGAATGTAAATAGACACCTAATTCCACACCGCAATTACAGCTGTACTGCGTGATTCCAAGGCAAAGACTTAAAAAATTAATGTGAAACCTTATTCATTAAAATATAATGAACATAGCGCAAAGTTAAGGAACAACAATAAATCTAGGCTATGTTATATTGGCATTTAGTATTCAGGAATTGTAATTGCCTACTACAGTGTGTTTTAAAATAATGTAATTTCATTTGAAATGCTTATTATATAGAGAACATTGGGAAGAACTGAAGCACAGCAAAAGTAATAGGATTTTAAACAGTAGCCTCATAGTATTTCACTGTTGAATCTTAGAGAAAATATTTCACAGGACTTTTTTTTCCAAGTTTTTTCCTGAAGTTTCCTGTATTTCTAGACCAGACCTAGAGGAGAAGGGGAGTAGATCTGTTTGGCTTTTTTTTCATAAAGTTTTTGGGATTCATCTAGATTTCTGATTCTTCTCTTTCATTTCTTCCCCGTTCAGATGGGGAAAAATAAGTAGACTGAATAGAAAAATACAGCAATATTAGGGAGTGCTTTGGCTGTGGAGAGATCCCAAGATACTGCCTTTTGACCTTTGAATATTTTTCCTAACTTCTTTATATGAGTGTTTGCAATCCACAAACATTTACGTTATATTTGACTGTATAACGCTCCAAGACACCTATTCATCATCTGTCTAAAAATACCACTGCTGGCTTGGAGACCAAATACAGAAGGGATGAGGCTCACAACTGAAGGTTGTTGCCATTTTGCTGGATGAAGGAGGACTCTTTCTCTTGCGTATGCACGTAGGTTGTAACAAGGAAGAGCAGAGCCTTAAGGTGGACTGGGCACCAATCCTGGCACCAAGAAGTTCTCCTCCCTCACTGTACTTTACTTGGGGTAAAGACGGCCGAGCTGGGACAGCCCCTCTGTGCCGAGGTGCATATGTAGGGCTGTAGAAGGTTGTGTCTCTCAAGCATCACAGAGGGATAAACAGTGGCTTAGGATGTCATCCAAAGCATGTCTTCATGTATGTCTTCAGGTTAGAGTAGAAAACCTTTTGGGGCTTGCTTTGACTGCAAAGATGGCCAGTCTGCTATAGCTTTCCTGGGTGAGCAGTTTGCCACCCAGGCTTGCGCAAACTATTGTGACTGGTGGTGATGGTATTACTCTGAGTGTTAACCACGACAAATAATCGTTTTTATTTTAAACTGTGATAATCTGAAGATGAGGATGCGACTTAACACTGCTGATCTTAGAGTTTTTTTGCCTTTGAATGGTGTTTAGCTGAGAGCAATTCCCAGATGTGATGTTCAGGCTGGTATTTCCTCCCTGTCACCACTCAGGTCTCAGCAAAGTTTCCCTTTTTGCCACTGGAAAAATGCCACCCTTCATCCCCTCTTTCCATTCCACATCATCTTCTCTTTGCCTCCGCAGTTCTGACTATATATTTCCAAAATAACGGCCTCCCAGTAGATCTTGGCATGCTTTTAGGGATGAAAGGAAGGGTTACTGCTCAAGTGTAAGAAGGAATGTGATTGCACATACTGATACTGTTTTTCATTTCTCCTCAGAGCCCCAGCTGAGGAGATGATGAAAGTCGGCATCCCCTCCCTTGCCTTTTCATCTAGTCTCAATCCTCTGCAGCCAACAGGAAGGAGCACTGTAGGAGCCCTACAAATTGATTCATGTGCTCTGAATAAGAGGTTAAACCTAGGCTAAGAAGCAAATGCCAGGGTAAAGGTGCTTGCTGTAAGGGTGGCATCTGAAGGAGTGTTGTCACAAGTGCTCTGCTTATTTACTGCCAGAACAAAAGCCCTGTTAGTCAGATATATTTCTCAGACTAAGCATCACTGTAGAGAAAAAACAAAGCTTATTCCCTGTGAACAGTTTGGTTCATGCAGCAAGCACAGTGCTGAGCTAAACAGAGGTACTAGCCAAAACCTGCAATTCAGGTGGTAGTGCTTCCTTCAGCCTAGTGTTTGGCCACAGACTGACAGCATGTGTGTCACCTCTCCAGATATGGCGATATCCAGTTTTCAAGGGCCTTTCACTGGTTTGTTGCACAAGATCTCTATGTCCTAGCTCTCCCATCACTTTCTGGGCCTTTAGTTTGCAATTCCTCCTTGCTGTTATCCACAAGTCATCTGCTTCATCTGTAAAAGTGGAAAAGAGAAGTTGTTAAAATGCTCCTCAACAGAGAACCCCCAGCAGAGAACACAGGACAGATTAATGCAGTGCTTAAATGCTAGGTAGTTTCTTCCTTCCTGGTTGCAGGCTTTCCTAGCTGCTACCCTGTTCCCCTTGCAGCCCTCTCTGAGAGATGGACCACAGCCTCTGTTGGCTGTATCTGTGCACAGGAAGGGGTGTGGGTTACTTAATAGCCCCAAACAACATCCTGCTTTTTTTCTCTTCCCCCTGAGATACCCACTGTCATAAGCCATAAAGCAATACGTTTATTTATCAGTTGAAATGAAGCATGAGGGAGGATAATTGGAAAATACCAGCCTGCACCCTACTCAGCCTTTATCTTCCCTTTGACTGCCCCATTGACCAAGGGAGTGGATTTCTGTCTTGGGTCACAGGGGCTGAACAGGGGCAGCTGTTGCTTGGCTGGGTCCCCATCTGCTGTCAGCACTCCCTGGCTCTCCCCATGGGTGAGACTCGGCCCCCGTTGCCTTCTTTGCGAGGCGAGCTCAGGCTCGTTTTGTTCCTCCAAGGCTTCTACCTCGTGTGTTTAAGCCCACTCAGGTCTGATGGTTAGAGGCAAAAGGCAGCGCCATGGTGCGTGGGGGATACTGAAGCGCCAGCCCTCCACCAGTCTTACCTGAAATATCAATGTATTGGCTCAGAACTCTCTCATTTACATCACCTCTGAGGTACAGACTCCTGATCCCCCCAAACCCGTGCATCACAACACACCCGGGATTCAAATGGCATTTTCCTTCTCTTAGGTTTGCATCCTCCCTGTCCCTGCTGTGCAGAGCACAGGCAGTTGATCAGGCTAGGGTGAGTGCTCTTCAGCTGGCCTGCTAAGCAATGGGAGGCTCTCAAATTCAGAGTTTCAGGATATGGGTCTATGTCAGGCCAAATTAAAACCAGGAATGGTGGTCCATAAGGCAGTGATGGTCTGCAGAGGGAATAGCTCATGAATAGCTCATCCAAGTCAAAGCTTGTTTTGTTTGAAGTTGGTGTGGCTTAAGGGGAATCAAACACAAACATCACGCTTGCCACGTTGGATTGGAGATTTTGAAGGTTAAAGTGTTGTTATAATAGGTATATGAACATGAGAAAGTTTAATTATTACTGTGGTTTTTTATGGGCTCTATCCAATCCCTAATTTATCAGTCTTCAAAGGCTTTGCAAACTCTAAATTGCATACAAACACTTACTCTGTAATATAAATAGAAGCTTCTTGTGATGGTGGGGTAAGTGAAAATAAAAAGGTTAAACTATCTGTGGGAGGCTACAGGGAAGCCACTGCCAGGAAATGGGCTGCTCGCATCCCAGTCCTGTCTTCTGAGTTCTGAGTTTCAGACCACAGTTCCTTGTTTTGCTCTTCTATGGGAGAGATGAATGGCTGTTAGGAGAAGAAAAGGTTGCCTGGGGTAGCAGATTCACACAGGGGCACAGTGCGGGCCAGCGGAGGTGGCAGAGCTGGGAAGGTGTCTGCAGAGCGAGCTCAGCGGTGAAGTTGTTGCGTGTGGGATGCCCTGCTGAGTGTGGGTTATGGCACCCCAAGTGCACCCGCAGCCTGAGGCAGCTGGCTCTACAATATGGAATTATACTGTGTGCCAAAGAATGTTTTACCTTTATGTTTGAAGATACTTTGTGCTAAGAGCATGCACACAGTGAATACATTCTAAACACTTTCTCGTGTGCAGCCACCCTAGCTCTGTGCACGCTCTTTTCCTGGTAGAGATGAGTTGTCTTGAGTTAATGATGGAAAACCTCCAGTAAATCATTTGAGGATGGGTTTTGCTTGAGCAGTTTTTGCTCAGCTGACTTTTGAAACATAGAGATTGTTGTACCACCGGAGGCGGAGGAACATGGAGGAACAGCGCAGCTGAAATCCAGAGCGTAGGGACATCTCAGGCGGCTGACTGAGTGGATGGCTGGAGGCAGCTGCTGTGGTACAGGAGACACAGTTCATCTACTCACATTCACCTGCATTGATGCGCTCACAGATGTGTGCTGGGGTGAACTGTAGGAATGCATCACTTTGCTGCAGAAACCAGAGGCAACAGGGGTGTCACAGTTTGAAATTGGCCCCCCTGAGAGGCTGGGAGGGCTCAGAGGTGATTTGGGTGCCAGGACAGTGTTCCCTGGAGAGCCAGTCACTCTCCATGTTGTTCGCTTCTGCTCAAAATCATATATCACAGCACCAGAAGCTGTTTGCAGTTCTGTCTTGGTTGTTTTGCTGTTGGTGTCTGCTGCGTGTAGGTGTTGAAGGCCAGGGGGTGGCTGGGCTCCCTCTCTCCCCCTCCGGGGGGAAGAGGGGAGCCCTGCAGCCCCCCTAACTCTTCCTAGGCCAGAGTTAGAGACAGCATTGGTAGAGTGCATGTTTGTGAGGGATGCGACTCACAAACAACTGGTAAGTGGGAGAGAGAGAGAGAGAGAGAGAGAGAGACCTTGCGGCCAGGCCCTCTTCTTCCCCCCCCACCTTTGCAGCCAAGCTGCAGAGAAGGGCTGTGTTTTTCCCTCTCACTATTTAGTGAGAGTGGATGCAAGGCTCAGCATTAGAGCAGAGCCAAGTGGACGGGGTGGAGGAGGCTCGATTGTTAGGGAGAAAGATCCCAAGCAAAAATCGGAGACGGACCTCCAGAGAGAAAGAGAGAGAGAGGAGCCCGGAGGATGTCTCTGCTGTGAACTAAAACGCAGAACAACTGAAAACGCGAGGAGAAATCAACATTCCAGGACGTGGATGCTTGATAAGCTAAACTACACTGCAGCAGCCTATGAACCAAGGTATGAGAGAGAGAAATCACATAGCAGCAGAAGAGCAAGGACTCAAAGCTATCTTCTTGGGCTTCATGAGGAGGAGAGACTGCAACAAACAACTGGAACTTGGTGAGGGGGGAGCGTTCAGGAGCCCAGAACACTCCCACAGCAAAAGACTGTGTTACATATCAGCCTTGAAAAGCTGCTCCTGGACTAAAGTAGTTAAAAGGAGGGGCTTGAAAGGACCTACAGACAGAAATGTAATATATATATATAGTTGCCTTTAGTTTGTATAGTATTTATTTGTGTAAATAAATGTATATACTTCCCCCTTCCCCTACAGAAGCCTGTGGTCTGAAAGCTTCCCTCTGGTGTTAGGATAAATTGTGGGAAGGGGTGGGGGAAGCCTGGAAATTGGATTTTTGGATTTTTAATGTGGCTCAAACTGCCACAAAGGGAAAGAAACTTAGCTGAAGTTTGGGAAGGATGCAGAATGGCCGTGGCTACCAGGTAGCAGTCTGATTAAATAGACCATGATTTATTATCAGGGTTATAATTCAAGTTTTCAATACAGTTTCTCCAGAGCTGGTTGTGAGCAAAACCATAGATGCAAGACTTTTATACTGAAGTGTGCAATTAATCCAGGTCAAGAAAATGAGTTTTGCACCTGTCTTACATGCTTGTAAGGGAGACAAACTTTGGAAGCTACTGACCATGATATGAATTTGGCAGGTCCCTGATGGATACTCCTTCTTTCCATGGTCTGGACAAGACACAGGAGAACGTTAAGAGCTCTGAAAGACAGGCACAACTCCAGTCTGTGGCTCTGTCCCCCTCTTTGCAGGAGAAAATGTTCACCCAGGTAGCACAGCAAAGCAGTAACACTGCTCTCCTATCAACATGCCCCAAAGCAGGGCATGATTCCTGAGCACAGGCTACGCACATAGGAGTCATGGACATAGGAGTCATGGACAGCTGGAAGGATGACCAGACAAGCATTATCAAAGTGATGGGTGCTGCCTGCAGGATGCTGTTATGCTAGAAACATGGCCTTCAGCTTCATACAGCGCCCTAATAGGATGTTAGGTGAGAAGAGAGCTGTGATGGAAACAGATCCTCCCTCCTCTCTCTCCTGGATTTTGAAGGAAAGACACAGGTCAAAAAACTGACACTTGTTTTCAGCGTGCAAAAATATCATTGTGAAGTTGTTCTGGTAGTTTTAGAACACGTTTTTGGAACAAGAAGAACTCGAGGTAGGTGTCATAGGGGAGCAGCTGTGTAAGGATCGGTCCAGTGTCATTCACCTCAGGGTCGTGGCTGTGCAGGCATGCACCCAGCTGAATGGTTTTGGCTGTTGAAGTTTATCCCTCTGAAAGCAGTTAGCCTGCTCCTAGACAGGCAGGTTTGCATGATCAGGTCCATCATGACAGATCAAAAAATCCCACAGGAAGCTTCTCAGGCATGGGCATTGGGCATCTGTCATTTTCTCTCTCTTCCTCCTCTTTTTGCTTCCTCTGTGCCCTCCCCATTCCAAAATTGGAAACAGATGTGTTATTCTTTAAACTTTGGGCTCTCAAATAGTAAAAGCATTGATAATAGCTTTTACTGAAGCCAAACACATTAAAAAAAAAAGCTTCACTGGTCACTGCAGAGAGAGCTGAAGCTTCCCACTTGCGTGCTGTATGTTGTTATATGTTGTATACCACCCCCATACAGATGGGAGCAGCTTCACTTTCCCTGTCACATCATATCTTTGGCTTGAAGTCAATGAAGCTGTTCCTTAAATATTCAGTATTGCCTTAAACCAGGCCCATGTCAGAACATGCGCATTACATAATATTTTCAATCCTTAAATCAAATGTATGTGGACCTTGCATTCATGAGCTGTGCTGAACTGACAGCAGCAGCAATGAGTGAACCCTGCTTTTATTAATAGAAGGGATGAAATGCTGGCAGCTGCAGTGGCAGCTCTCCACGCTGCAGTGTAGTGATGGTTTTGTGGCTTTTTGGTAACCAGTGTGCAAGGCACGGCGTTTCTCCTCTGGGCTGAAAAGCTCCAGTGTGGAGCCACATTCCTGGAGTCCTTCCCCATGCAGAATCAGGGCTGCAAGGCAGTGCCAGCCTGGGGCCTGCCGTTGCCTTTGCTGCCCTCTGGGAGCCTGGCCTCTAGTTGTGGCTTCCCAGCTTTGGCAACAAAAATGTCCTCAAATGTCCCCCCACTTTGGTCTTCTTTTTCTTTTTTCTTGTGTTTACCCTACACAATGTGGTGTCTTCATCTGCCTGGCTCTGCCTGCAAAGCAGTTTGTGCTTTGGCTCGCCTGGCTTATGTTGCATAAATTACGGAAGTTTTCATTTAGTTTAATTTTAAAACAAAACAAAATTGGCAAGGTCTCTTGTCAGGCAGATCATCTCCCCAGTCTGTTCCTCAGGCGGTGGAACAGGAGTGAGAATTTGCTCAGTGGAGAGCAAGGCAGGAATCCCTGCCGAGCCCCTTGGGCCATGATGCCAAAGCCCTCGGGAACCTCATCCATGGAGTTACAAGGTCAACGCAGCTGCTGGGATTTTTATTTTTTATGTGGTTTTTTTGGAAATGATGCACTGAGGAATTTATTGGCCTTTCATATGTGTTCAGTTGATACAGCTGAGACATATTTTCAAGGCCAAAAAAATGTAGAAGACCCAGCAGTGCTCCAAGCAGGTAACCTCCCCTTGCCGAGCCTTTCTTTGCTGAGCATGGCTCTGAAGAGCAGGCATGGCTGACACAAAGTGGTGAAGGAGGCTTATCTCTGTGTGCTTGGCCACAAATTCAAGGCTGCCCTTGTTGCTCAGATTCATGGCTAGGCTTCACGAACGAAGATTTGGGAAGGCACTATCCACATTTGCTACAGCTTCAAGCCTGCGCAATGGATTTTTTAGGTGAGACACAGCGTGCGCGGAACTGAACCCACCCTTTAATCCTGAGGTTCATCTGCCAGGGCCGAGCGAGCCTGGACGGTGGCAGTGAGGTCCTCAGGACGTAGGTTTGATTAGAGTGACCTTCTCTTAGATGGATGGCCTTACAGGGCTAAGCGAGCTCCATCTGCCCGGGTTTGGGATTGGAGTTGTCCTTCTCCTAGGATGACTGCCAGGAGGCTAACGAGCTCATCCTGCCCAAGAATGTATTAAATCTGGTCCTATGGTTTTGATCTGTCTGGTATGGGCGACCCTACTGGAGGCATGTACCACATAGCTTGCAACCACACAGGGGTACAGAGACTATGTTCCTATTAGAACGCTTTGGGCAAGTCTTTCATTTCCTGCTTTGTTATCATGTTGCTCAGATATACCACAGCTTTTACATCTGGCAAGGAGAGCATGTTTCCCAGATGAGACTTGAGTTGGCTGATTGCTGGAGAGCAGACCAGTGAGTCCCTTCATGAAGCTGGTCTCACATCCATGGGCTTTGAGGTGCAATGACTGGAATCAAAGAGAGTTTCAACTCCTGGTATAGTCTTTGGAAGGAAATGGAGAAGCAAAAACATATTAGCAAGTAACAATAGAAGGAGCAAAACCTGGTAGGGATTGAAAACAACACACAAGCACCTAGAACCAGATGTTGCACTATGCTACATTTTACAGAATTTGCATAAGTGCTGCCATATAGTGTGTGCATGCACCTGTCAGCTTCCTCATGCCTTCTTGGCACTGATCCTGGAGCACAGATATGCTAAGGCAGTCTCTGCCCTGAAGAATTGCACTGTAACTGGATGTGGCTGGAGGAGGCAAAGGGCACTAGGGCATGTATTGGATTGTTTGAGATTACACTGTGGAATAAAACAGATCAGTGGTTTCTGTCCTGCCTCTAGTGCTCTGCCTGTTGGGCACCAATATCATAATGGAGCTCTTTTTGCTTATTTACTGTTCTCTATGAAGCTCAATGCTTTACAGGTATTGATTATTTAAGATTGGAGTTGACTCTGATAAAGAAATGTTATAATAATTTTTAATATAGAAATCACTTCAAATGTGACCAGAGATAGCATAGCAAAGGAAGATAGCATAGGCAAAAGCAAGATCTAAGCAAATCAGTTTTTGGTATAATGCAATTAAATGAGGCTTAAACATAAAAAGCATTAGTTCAGTTTTTGTGGTATGAATTGGTTTGGGTTTCTTAAGAAGCAGTTGAGAAAATACAGAATAAAATGGTGAACTCCTGGTCCTGTTGATATGAGTGGGAGCCTTGCCATTGAGCAAGGCTCGACTTCCTCCAGCCTTTTATCAGCAATGAGGGTTAGCTGCCCACCCTGCCCACGTCACTCTTGCTGCTGCTTTCCCTCCTTACTCACCGTGCAGCTTCCTCTGGTCCTGTATGTGTCGTTGAAGTCACATCACCCCAGCACTGGGGGAGGAGTGGGGTGAAGTAATGCTACTGCCAGAATCTGGGCCTAACTCGGATCTTGATTTTTATTCAACATTCGGTACAAAAGTCTGAGGTGTTCTCTGGTGTCTGCTGTCTTAATCCACTGAAATAAGACTGGCCATGTGTTTAATTTTAACCACATGCTTCAGTGCTACAGTGTCTTGGGTCTGAACAGGCTGAATTTAGTGCTTTTTCTCTGCCTTTGCTGTTATTATTAAAGCTGGATGTTGCAGCCAGTACTTCTATGCAGTTTTTTTTCCTTCTGGAGAAAGAGAGAGGAATTTGCTATCAACAAGGCTGCTAGCGGTTAAATTGGCCTGTGCTAGAGTTGGCAGAGCACATCTGCTGTGACTGGAGTGGGCTGAGTGAAGGGGGTCCCAAACTTTCCTGCTGCTTCTGATTGTCTGCAGATAATTTTGTGCAGGACTGGGGAGTCATCTCAGCAGCACATCTGTTCCTGCTGTGGACCTGATCCTGCATGCTTTCTGCATGCAGTTTCTCTTGGAAATTATAAGCATGCAAGGCTGCAACATTGGTTCTATCATGACAATTTCCTGGCAGAGAGAAAAGAAACTATTTTTAAATGAAAGCTTAGAATCAGAAGAATATTGCAGAGTGCAGCAAAAAATTGTGTCAAAACCCTGAAATCATGGACTCGGCAGTTTCCTCATGCCAGCGGTTTTCTTCTCTTCATGGTTTAAAGGCTATGTTTTTGGAGGACTGGGCTGAGATTTTTCTGAGAGACATTTCTATTCCCCCTGGTACACATTATCATAGCAGCAGCAGCAGCACTGTCTGTGTGAGTCAGGCTGGAAAGAGGGGATGCGCTATATTCACGGGGGTGGGATTTTGCAAAAACCCGTAGTTCTGCTGTGCACACAGTCAGAGTGGTTCTCCTTTAAGTTTGCCCAAGATTTCATTATCCCTCTTCCCCACCCCCCATATTGGTTTTATATTCCTACCTTGGTGTACATTTTAAACTTTTCCTTCCAAGTTTCATTGCTCTGTGGTCCTTTGGAAAAGCAAATAAGAGAAAGTGCGTGACTTCTTCTTAGCACGGGAAAATTATGTCCTCTTTTCCCCATCACTTGATTTTGTATAGATTAAGAATGACCCAAAGGGCTCTTGCTCAGATTTTCATTTAAAACAAACCAACTGATTAGATTCGAGATCATTATTTCCCCCAAAAGCACTCTCAGAGTGATTTGAACATGTGAAAACAGGCAGTTTATAACCACAATTGTTTCCCTGCCTTTGATAGAGTGGTCACTAGTCAACAAAGGTAAAATTCACTGCCTCAGAGGGAGATGCTTTAGTTAATTAGTTACCATCAGTGTTGTGCTGAGACTCACTGCTGCTTGCCCATATATTTCCTTGCTAATCTCACTGGCTGGCTTTGCTGATCCCAGTCCACTTGTTGTGCTGCATTCCCATACGTGCCCTGCGAGGAAGTGGCCCAAACCACATTGGCACAGGGGAGACAATGAGCATCTTCTTCTTTGGCCATTTTCTGTGCTCTGGAAACCTGAGGGGCTGGGTAAAACATACTTCACAGGTTTTGCTTTTCTGCTAACATGAGGTTTTCCAGGCCTAGTCTGGGCTCACAGAGTGGAATTTTGCTTGCACATTTTTGATAGTTTTTTAACAATATTTTTCCCCTTTTTTCTTCACCCAAATGCACATTTGCATGCTCCTGCAGTGCTTTGTGCATTATCTGACTGCCTCCTTCCTCATTCCAAGGGGTAGATTTCCCTGCCACTCTCTGACCAGGAGCATGCAGCTTTTGGTGCTGCTCTGCATTGTCCCCACTGGTCTTTTTTTGGGGCTGTGGGGTTTTGACATCCTCCAAAGGCTGCCAGTCGGTAGCTGTGGTCCTGGCCTCGGCATACCAGCTCTGCAAGCGGTGCTGAGATGGGCCAGCCTAATGCTGCCCACACACCATATTTGCAGAAACATGTCTCCTGCAGGCCTTTGTGGGCTTGTCTGCGGCCTGGGTATGTCACACCTCACCACGTAAACCACCAGGCAATGTTCAGCCTGGTGACGAGCAACACACAGGATCCTGTCCTACCCTGTACTGTTTGCATATGTGAGGTTAAATGGAAGGAAAAAACAACCCAACGTGCCTTTCAGTTTGCAAACTCAGGGGAGAGGCAGCTGAAAAGCCTGGCTTTTACCCAACTTTTGCTTTTTTCCAGGTGACCTGGTGTCTCGAGCAATGCATCACCTCCAGCCCCTCAATGCCAAGCAGCACGGGAATGGGACACCAATGCACCAGAAGCAGGGATCGTTCTACTGGGAGCCAGAGGCTCTCTACACCCTTTGCTACTTCATGCACTGTCCACAGATGGAGTGGGAAAACCCCAATGTGGAGCCATCAAAAGTCACGCTGCAGACCGAGAGGTAAGAGCCACTGCACGGTGCTTACTGTTGTGGCGAAGACGTTTTGTTAATAAATCAGCCCGGCTGGCTAATTGCTAATTACAGCTTGCTCGCGAGAGGCTGCAGAGCAGTCTGGTTTGGTTTAGGATCACCTCTTTGAAATCCGTTTCTCTCGCCGAACTGCTGCATGGCCGAACCAATATATATCAAAAGTGACACCCAGTGGCTACATACAGCAAATTGGTTCCAGATGTGCACTTGAGAGAGATTTCCTATTCCTTTCGTTGTTGCTCAGCTATTCTGTGTTTTGGAAAAGAAAATGAGAACTTCTATTTCTGGCCTAGCAGGTTTGGGTTTAAATGTGGGGGTTTTTTCTGCATGCTAATATGGCTCAACAGCTGTGACTGGGGAAGTGGAAAATGAATAGGGTGTAGTGTGTAGAAAGGAGAAGTCATTAAAGATAGTGGGCTCCAGCCGCAGTGAGTACCCGGGCACAGGAGTAACCTCAGGGCTGCTCTGGCCAGGGACGTGGCAAGTTCCAGCTGTGCTGCTGTTGTCCCTGCTCTGGGGATGGCCAGGGCAGGGGAGGCACACCTGGAGCCCTGCCATGACTCAGGGTCTGATGTAAGGTGAGAAGGAGATGCCACTGAAACTGGCAGGCAGGTGCCATAGTGCAGGGCAGCTCTGCACCCAGGCACTGCAGAAAGCAACCAGGACAGATTGCTGACCAAGAAAATAAATCTATGTCCTCTCAAAAGCCCAGCAAACCCTCTAGTAACACAGGTCTCCAACTGTGTGCTATTTCCCTGCCGCACTTCTCACCAGCTGTAAACCAGGCATCCCCAGGATGGATGAGAGGAGTGGCTGTGCTGGTTGGTTGGAAAGTGATGGATATTACTTTTTAGGCTGGCTATTGTGGTGATGCAAATGCAAGCTGATTTGTCAAGCTGGGTTCCACATTTACATCCCAATGTATGTATTGGGGTGTACGTGTGAGCCAAACTCTGATGTGCACGTGTGCCCCAAGAGCTGTGCATGTGTGGCTTGGTTATTGTTTCAGTGTGAGGTCTGCATCTCAAAAGCAGCATTTGAGGATGTCATTGTATGTGTAGCTGTAAATGGTATATAATATGATATCTTAATTGACATACTTTTGTATCACTCACAGAAGACCATACCAGATGAAACCCTGGCATTAATGATGTTACTGGGAATTTTGCCATTTGCCTTTGGATGGCATTTTGTTTCCTTTCAAGTTTGGGTCTCTCCATGAGGATGTTTGTCGCTTTTTGTTCTGTTATTTCCAAAGAAGGAAAAAAAAAACAGAAGGGAAATGACAAGAATCCAGAATTTTATTTTTTTCTTCTAAATTATTTTTAATTTCTTGATTTGTCATCCAGCCTTGCTATTGTGGAAGGCTTAACTCGTGTCCAAGAGTGATTAGCATGCACAAAAAAAATTAAAAAAATTAGAAAATACCTTCACCTGATCCATAGTCCCCATCTGTGGGCGTAATGCCACTGGAACCAGAGGGAACATAGGAGTGAATAATGCTGAGCCTCTGGTTTTGTAAGACTTCTTCAGACTTCCCTGTGCAGAAGTGAAAAGGGCAGGAATATTGTAGCACTTGCTTTAATAGGTTTTCCTTTCTCTGAGGTCGCCTTAATACAAGTCCTGTTCCTTAGAGCACTTGACATGCTGATTATTTAAAGCGATCGTTCTTTGCTTTATTTTGAATACTCCGTCTGGCAGGACATCTTCCTTTGGCAGGGCAGCGTAATGCCTGCGGCGTGCGGTGAGGGCCAGAGCAAGTACTCAGTGTTATTGCCAAGAGCTTGTGGTCACTTTTGGAAGGAGCAGATACATCTCCTGTTGCCTAATCAAACATGCGTTAGTACTTAGTGCTGGAGTGGGAGCGACGCAGGGCTAAGTGTGAGCCCGGATATTTCCATGGAGCTGAGTTCTGGGCGTTTAATCAGCTGGATGTAACCATCCTGTACTGCTCAGAAAGGAGAACAGTGAAGCTGACTTCTCTTTAGTGCTCTGAGGAGCTTTAGTGCTCATTTCCTACCTTTTGTTTTTAACATGCAAGCTTGCTTTGTGGCCCATGACTTAATTCTGGTGGTTTCGGTTTCCATGACGGGTTTTTGTGCATTGCGGGGAGATGAGTTTGTTAAACATGACACACTTACATGCAAAAGATTTGCAAGAGTTGTGGCGTATCTGTGTGACATATTCCCTCTCCAGCTGTGGCAATTGCTTTTATTTTGGAAGAAGCCCAAAAGGAAGAAAGGAGGTCCAGGCATCTTTCCCCATCCTTGGCCTTTCTTGTGTCCCTGCTGATGCAGAGAATCCAGGACTGTATGGATCTGGCTGTAGGCAGTATTTTCATGAAATAGGGGTTGCCCTTGGCTCCTGTGAAGCCAAGCTGGCTACTGACTTGGCCCCCTTCTCCCTGATAGTGCAGGCCCAGGGTGGAGAGGGTTGGGGGATGCAGTCAGAGAATTTTGACAGCAGTTGAAGGGCTTGGTGGCATCATAAAACCATCCCATTCTTCCCACCCAATGCCAGCCCACCTGGATTTCGGCTGAGTTAGGGAGCTGCAAAGGCTCTACACGTCCTTCTGCAGAAGCTGGATATGGGAGAGGAATCCAGCATGGTGGCATTGCTGCCTGGCTTAGCACTTTCCAGCTCAGAAAGCAGTACCTCCCTCAGAGTCTTGGGGGACGCATAAAATGGGATTTTTACCTTTGAATAAATCCAGCACTTTGTTTCTAGGGAGCCTTTCTCTGTGTTTACTCTTCATGGAGGTAAAGAAATGAGAATGTGGTATGTTTTAATAGTGTTTGTCTTTACATAAAATAAAAGGGAAAAATTATATAACAAAACTTGTTGCAGGGGGGAGTCAGCTTTCATGGGAGGGGGTTGCTTTCATGGGAGGGGGAGGAGGTGGAAAGAGGCCAGGTTTGCTCAGAAAATGTGAAAAACATTCCCCACCTTCTAAATGCCAACAAACCCAACTATAAGATGGATGTGTGATCCCCTCCTGCACCAAATTCATATTCTTTCAATCTGGTCACTTTGGCAGAAACTCTCTGATTTTTTGGCACCAACACAAGCCAGTTCTGCTGAAAATGAGTACCATGTAGATGGCTATTTTGGCAGGTATGGAGAAGGGGTGGACCTGTTTGTGGGGTCCCCCTTCCCTAATGCACCCAGCCAGGATGTGATGGAGCCATTTATCTTGTGCTGGGTGTTTCATACAAAAGCAGTGCTACTCCAGTTCCTCCACCTGCAGCGGGTGCGAGTTATTTAGGTTTGTTCATTCTTTTACTTTCCCAGAAAGAGAAAAAAAAGAGAAGGAACTGTAGATGAGGCTGCTGTTGCCAAGATTTCTTTCTTGCTTGCTGCTTCTAGTTTAATAAAAAGATCTGTCCCGTGGTTGTGTTTTGCTTCTCAGCCTCTGTAATGCTTCTAAAAATATTGCAAGTAATTTCTTGAGCACCGGAAAGCGCAGAATCTGTAGTTGCAGATTTGTGTCATGTTTTTTTCCTTAAGTGGTTCCTTACCCACTTTTATCCACAGCTGTATTGACAAAGTCCTCATTACTTCCTAACTTGCCATGTTCCCCATTAACAACTCATTGAGAAGCTGCAGCTCAGCAGCTCAGCCGGTCCAGAACCACCCATTAATTCTACTCACAGACAGCAGAGTTCCTTCTCCAGTGCTTCCTCTGCTGCTGCACCTTGCAGGAGCATTAACTCCTTGTACCACCTGGCAGCCATTAGCTTTTCTCCTTGAATCTTAATTGAGTTGATGGATACGTGTCTGGTTTTAACCTTCTTTTTACTTTTCCTTAAATACTATTCCCTGTATGTGGAGCAATCCCTTAGGAAACTCTCATGGGCTATTATTGCTTGCTTTTTATCTTTCTACCTGCCTTGCACGCTCACATGGACACACACACACACAAATATGTGTCCCTGCACGTGTATATGTGTGCAAATTGTAGCCTGGAGTAATTTGTGATTGATGGAAAGAGTTTGAGTTATCATCTGAATTTTGTTTCGTGCTCTGGATAGTTATTAGTGTACCTGGCTAATTAATATGATGCAGCCCCCTTAATGAGAGGAGTGTTCTACTGCTATAAAAAAATTTGAACTCTTTCAAAACATTTTCATAATTGCTACAGCCGTGTCTGCAGTACAGATTATACCCATAGGACAATTTCAGTAAAAAGATCACTAGGGAAATGTGTCCCTGATTTAAATTATTTTATGGTACAAACTCCATGGATAGTGCAGTCTTCAGCAAAGACCACAGAGAGTGGAGAGAATGGTGGGTAATGCTAATGAGAAACAGGTAAAGCACTGGGAATATGGAAGTTCTGCTATGAAACCTGAATGAACGTGTATATGCAGAAGAGATTACATATGCTTGATGTGCTAGTACGCCATAGTCCCATGTAACCCTATCTGTTTTTATCCACTGTTTAATTGGAAACTTCACATGGTAAAGCCTTGCTGAAGTCAAAGTTCAGACGAGTTGATTTGACTGGGAACCACTGAAAAGAAATCCAAATACATCCTTACATAAATCCTCTAGGTTTGCATCCTAAATATCAAACTTCCCTTTTTAAAAATCCCTTCAGCAGTGGTATTGGCAGCTGCCTGCAGCGTGTGAGACAGCACATGTCACGAAAAATAGTTCAGGCAGTATTTGTAGCTTGGCTGTTACACTGCATATCCTTGCTGGGCTGGGGTTGTATTCTACATCTAATTTATCTAGCTGGACTTAGGATATCCATGGGATGGCTATAGGATTTTTTAAATAGAGAAAATTGTGTGCAGCCCTGTGATAACAGCATGGTATCCGGGCTGTTCTGTGCTGCACTCCGAATGCTGGCGTCCTCTCAGGGATTTATGCCACTGCCAGTAGTGTCAAATCTGATGTCAAAACTGCCAGTGAAATATCTCCCCGTTGTGGTTGCTGGCTGAGTCATCACTTTGACTCAGTTGTGTTTCAAGTCTTGGCCTTTAATGTTTTCTGTGCAGGAGAGGCAACAGGGACAGCTCGTTCCAACACTGGATGCAGGTTCAAAAACCATGATTTGCAGATACCTATGTGTGGACTTGGGAGCACCAATGATCTGGTGCTCAAAAGCATGAGGGTAAACCTTCCCTCTGCCTAGGCGGGTCTCCCTGAGGGTGACACACTGCTTGTGTGAGAGCATGGAGATTTCACCCTTCGGCCTGGACAAAATGCAGAATTGGTTTTGTCAGAGGCTGGCTGCTTGTGTCACCCTTATCTGAACTTCTGGGGTGGCAGAGGAGCTGCCTAGCATGGAGTAGCTGCATGAACTCAGCATGGAGCATCAGTCAGGATTGCTGGGTCTCTGGGAAGCAGAGACTGGCAGCTTTTTGAAGGCATCAAAAAAGTATTTGCTCTCTCTGAAGACAAAGAGCTTATGTTGTAACTATAAATGAGTTTTGCAGCCCAGAAACCCGTCTAAAATGTGCTCTATATGTTGGAAAAAACCATGCTTTTCTATCTTTCAGTAAGGCTAAAAGTGGACTAGCATTGCATATATAGTTTAATCATATGTTCTAAATGAAATCTGTCAGAACTGGGGAGGCTTTTCCATTTATATGTTGGGATTTTCTTTAAAAACCACCCATGAAAAACATGAACTAACAAAACAAATGTAAAGAGCTTTTTACGGTGTTAAAGCTGCTGACTCATATGTGCAAGAAGAAACATCTCCCTACCTTTATCTAGATAGGCTTTTACTTGTAAAACTACAGCCTTATGCTTCTCAGAAGCACCTTTAAGTCTTACTTGATTGCTTTTGAAAATTTAAACAGCAGCGATCTGTGTGTAGCAATTTTCCAGCCATTGCCACAAAGCTTTGCAGTCAGCACTCCTTGGCTGGAGTGAGAAGAAACTCAACACCTGTAACATTACCATCCTCCTCAGTAGCTAAAGGATCCTGCAAACAGAAATCATCCAAAGCAGTTGTAACAATTGAACCGAGTTAAAGCAAGGTCAGGTCTGTTCAGCTGTGTCCACTTCAGCTGGTGAAACTGAGGGAGGGACAACGGGAGGTAGTCGTGGGAATTCATGTCCAAATAGGATTAGCCCTCAGGAATTTGTCTGTTATTGTGATACAGACTATCAAGCCACTCCCCTCCCTGGAGTTTGATTTAATATAGGCAGCGATTGTGTGCAGGTGGCAGGGCAAGGGCTCCATAGGTGTCTGAAAATGAGCAGTATGAAGTGCCCCTGGAAATAGAGAGGCTGCTGTGCTGCACTTGAAAAGATGGTTTTTTTTTTTCTATGAGCACTGTGTTTGGGGAATCTCTCCTGTGTGCTGATGAGCTCCTGTACCCGGAGCGTGCTGCAGGCTCTACTGTGAGCAAGGGGCTGGTGGGCTGTCCAGGGTTGGTGAGCCACAGCAGTGTGGGAGGACTGAGCTTGGCTGAGGAGTGTTCAAAGGTGATGAATGTGTCATCAGGAAGGCAGTTTAAGTCTGCACAACAGAGGATGTGGCAGGCAATAGTTCCCAGTTTGGGACTCTCATCATCTGGCTAAAACAATTGAGGAGTCACCCCCACAGTGGGAATTGGGAGAAGGAAGTGAGACAGGACACTGCTTTCCTGGCAAGGGGGGTCCTGCCAAAAAGGTGGATTACTTGCTGTAGGGCAGAGGGAGTGGCTGGGGAGGGGAGGAACTGCTCCAGCTGCTGGGAAATCAGAAGAGAGTGGTTGTGTGTGTAGTGGCTCTGCCTTTGAAGGACTGGGCAGAATGCAGACTTTGAAGCTGGTCAGTGGCCAGCAGGGAGTCTGCACCCTGCGAAGATGGTAGGGACAGTGAAAAACCAGGACCAGGGGTTCTTTGGAGCTGGGATTTGTCAGAGTGCTGGCCCTACTGCTTTGCAGCTCTGGCATTGCAGCAGGTGGTGTCCAGACAGGAGCTTCATCCATCTTCTCACAGACCCACGCAAAAATAATGAAGCATCCTATTGCATTTTATGGTGCACATTTCTCATGGTCTTTCATCTGACAATTTCTCTTGTTTATATAAAGGTATACTGCCACCGATAACAACAATAACAATAACAATGCTACTTACACTAATAATAATGAAAAAGCCTGAGTTATTGCATATGCATGACAGGACTTTTAATATCTCTGTGTGTCAGCAAGTGAGGGATGGGAATGGTGGGCAGCCCAGGATGGCTGTGCGTGTCTCTAGAGGGAGTGCAGGTTTTAGGCAACCCCTCGCGTGGTTAAGATGGTGTGATTAGAGAGGATTATGCGTTATGTTTAGTTCCCCTCCATAATAACTGCTTTTCTGATGAGCCATTCTATAATTTGAAGTGCCCCAGAGGCATCAGCCCCACGAAAACCAAGATAGGTTTGATGTCTGATTGGATACGGAGGGGTTGTTGGCCCCACTCCAGAGGGAGGGTGCTGGCAGGGCAGGGAGCTGGGATGTGTGAAGGGGATGTCTGATAGCAGGACAGGAGAGGAAGGCAAGTGGTTGTCCCTTGTGAGGGAGTGCCAGCAGGTTATTACCTGCAGATGTCTTCAAGGCACAGGAGCTTATGGGTCCTCCAGCTGTCCAAAAATAGATGTGAGAGGAGCACTTGGCAGCAGGAGGAAGCAAGGAAGGATGCTGCGTGGGAAGAAGAACCAGAGATGTGAAGATTTGTGGAGCATTCATAATTGGCTTTTCTGATGAAGGCATGCTCCAAGAGGAGCCAGCTACCCCCTTGCTGAGAACAGGGGGACAGGGCCCAGAAGGGTCCAGCCCTCTGGGATCTGCTTTATGTTGGCCTCCTCCATCCCTCCTCCACCTCCCAGCTCTTTCGTGTGGGATGGGAATTGCTCTGTGCAGAGACCTCTCCCTGCTTCCTGATCTGGTATGTTTTTCCATTTAGATGTCAGCTCAGGAAAATACAAGTCTGTGCCAAAACCCATCTTTTTTTGGGAATACTACTTAAGTCCATGCTTAACTTTGAACTGCAGGGGATTAAAGAGGATGGAAGCATGCGTTTGAAGTTGAGCACAGGTACAGAGATGGGCTGGAGGAGGAGGAGGTCAGGGCACTCACTGACCTGCAGCCCAGGTAAGGTGCTTCTGCAGCAGTTGAGCTGCTCCTGACTTTCCATATCCTTGAGGCAGAAGCCCAGCATGTTCCTACCATGGTTACATTAGTTTAATTAAGACATGCTTCCAAAGCATATAACTAGGTGACTTACTTGCTATTTATCTGCTCTTGAACACATTATTACTGAACTCTCCTGGTTGCTACCTGCCTTTGTACCAGAGATAAATCAACATATACACCAGTGATATGATGCATTTGCCTAACCCATTTTCACACAGTGCCATTTGAGAAGTGAAATATTTCTTGCTGATGTCACATTGTCTTGTGGGTTGTCACACCCTTATGACTTAGTGTTCCTCTTTCTTCTTTGGCACACAAGCAGTATTTAAAAAAAAAAAAAATCCCCTTCATGTGGTGCATAGGCTCTTGAAGGGTATTTTTAACCTATTGCACTCAGACATATTTGGTTTTCTTCTCAAAATACAAATTCCCTGACATGCTGAAATATGCAGTGATGATTTTTCTTTCTGCCTTGGAAAAAGGAATCTAATATATTGTGAGTAAACTCTGCATCCTTATCTAGGACTGAAATTGGACTTGATAGAAAATTCCCCTGCTTCTGCAGAACACCAGTTCTCTTCCCTTTTGGGATTTATTGCACCAAATAGCCATGCTCATTTCTGTTTCTCTGTTGAAGCTTGCAAGTCTGGGAAAGGAAAAAAATGCAATTTTATAGTGCAGTTATCTCAGTTCCTGTAGATATTTTTAGTTGCTCTGCTCCTTACTGTGGTGGGGCAGATTTTGTGCTGGGGGGTTCTGACCTGCACAAGAGGAGGAAAAGTGTGAACTGCAGAGTCCCCTGCTCAGCCACAGCTCTCTGCTTTTCTGGTCCCCCAGCAGATGTTATAGGAAGGCTCTGTACAAGCCTGTCTTCATTTCTCTGATCCAAACTGTGTTCACTCATGCAAAACATATCCTCGAATTGAGTTTTTCTTTAATTGTATTCCTAGAACCAAGTTATGTCTGTAACTACGTGCAGTTTTATACTTCCAGTGTGATTTGCAGCTCCCTTTCTGCTGTTTGCTCAGCAAGTGGTGAAAAAACTCCTGCTGATCACTTGTCCTCAGCTATTTAATGCTGCAGAAGAGGGTCCCTTCTACTCCTAAGATGCCCTGGGGAGCAGGTCACTTTCTAGGAGCAGATGCACCCCTGCTTCCCCACTCTCCCTTCTCTGACTCCCGCCACCCTCATGACAAATGAGCTGAGTTATGGAAATCGTTTCATGGGAGCTGTGGGAGAAGATGTTCCGTCCTTATCTGCCTCCTTACGTGGCCTGTGGCAGGTCTGGGGAGAGCAAAAAACCTTGGAAACAAATGCAGCCTGGTCTTGAGGTGACGGCAATGTGTTTGAATAGAGTAACGATGAAAGTGGCAAGTCGGCCAAAGATGTCATATTTCAAAAAGAGGTTGTTCATTTAAGTGCCCATGAGATTTGGGAACCCGGCGTCCTCGGGAAAGTTAGTGGCCTCAGGGTTTCTCTGTCCTTCGGCGCTTTTGAAATATCTCATGCCTCCTCAAGAATATTAATATCAGAGCTATGTAAAGCCAAGTCCTCAAAAAGGGAAATAAATGCAGAAAGAGCTATAAATAGGAAAAGATATTCCAGAATCAACATCATCTTAAATAATTTTTCTCAGGGTAGATCCTTTTGAGGTAAAGTTGTATATTTAAAATGTAAAATATTTGCCTACTCTGCACCTAATACAGGCGTTTTTTCCCTTTTTCCATGAAAAGGGACCGCAGAAGGAAAGGCAAGCAAGAGACTTGCAGTGACCTTCAAGGTGTTCAGCTGCAGTTATTTTATTAGTTTTATCTCTGAACTAGGACTTGAAGCTGTGGTTCTCATTTAAGTTTGGCATTTTTCTCTTGGTTCCCAAGTAATTTTTAACATAGGTGGAGCAAACTGTGTGCTGCATGCTTCATCTAAGGCTTGTGCAGCTCTCGCTGGGGCACAGAGCTGCGCAGGCATTGTGGAGTGAAGGACCATGTCTCTGATAGTGCCCAAACTTTGCTCAAGGTGAGGCTGTGGCCCAGAGTCCCACCATTCACTTTGGGGGTTGGTTTTCTATATTTTTGCTCAGTTGGCAGAACAGCTGGCACCCAAAGCTGTAGCGGTTTGATACTCCTAAAAGTGAAACAAAACAGTCTTGATTTCTGACCTCACTCAAAGATAACCTTCACATCGGCTGCAAAGTCCCCCACTTTCCGTGCTGAGCACAAAGTGCATGTTGCATCAGCAGGAGATGCTGGAGACTTCCTTGTGCATCCCCTCTCCATCCTTGGCATCTTGGGATGGGGGCATCCCCTCTCTCTACCCAGATTCATTCTCCTATCCCTGTGGCAAAGTGGCAGGGGAGCATACCCAGGCCGGTGTGTCAGCCAGAGCAGGACATGGTCCTGTGCCAGGCTCATGCCCTCTTTTTGGGATTACATTGTGTGAAGGATGGGAGGAGGGAAAAGAGGGCTTGCCAGGCAGGTGCACTGACCTCACAGGAGCCCCATAAATGAACGTGGCTCATAAATCTCACTCTTCAAATAATCCTGCTCGAGTGACAGGGTGAGACATCTTCATTTAGACCTACTTGAAAATTGCTGAGCTGGTTTGCTCTCCCATTCTTTCGTTTTGCTTGATCCCTTCTCTCTCTCTCTCTCTCTCTCCCTAAATATATATTCTCGCATATATATGCACACGCACACACATGCACTCCCCTGGTGTCTCTTTCTCTCTACCTGCTATTTCCGTGCCAGGGTACTGTAGCATTCATGTTTGTGTGCTTCCCCAGGCCGTTCATTGTGCTGCCTCCCCTGATGGAATGGATTCGGGTTGCCGTGGCTCACGCGGGGCACCGTCGCAGTTTCTCGGTGGACAGCGATGACGTACGGCAGGCAGCGAGGCTCCTGCTGCCGGGAGTTGACTGCGAACCTCGACAGTTAAAGTAAGTCCACAAAACGCAAATCGGCTGCTTTGTGCAAAATGTGTGTGTCTCTCTCGCTCCTAGTGAATAGCGAGCAGGCAGGCAGGCAGAGGGCTCTGTTATTGCCTGGAGAGGCGCATGGATGCTCCGACTCGTCACTGTGTGTGTTGCAAAATCAGCTCCTGGTATTTGCTCGTATCCGTGGATAAGCTGGTTGAATGGTAATGGGTGCCTGAATATCTCACAGCTGGATCGAGCCCCTAATCTGCTCATCAGAGCTCATATGGTGGTGGTTTTTTTCCTCTTCCTATTAGATTCTGCTTGCTAATGAGGGGCTGAAACCTTCTGCTAATTGTCTGCTTCACGTTGCTTTGCTGTAAAGTACTGAAATGTAATTGGCAGGGCTGCAGATATTTTTCAGGGCTTTGTTTTCAGCATTAATGATTAAAGGGCAGATTTAAACTTATAGGTAAGACTACTTCTTGCAGTAAAACTGTATTTTTCATGCTAATGTCAGTTCAAATCAGTTGTAAATGTCAGCTTAGATAATTTGACTTTTTCACGTATCAGATGTGACCTTTTGGTTTTCTAATGGAGTCTTAAAGTATTTATTGCCGGGATATGTTTTTAGTGTCTGTTTTGCCTTATTATTGTGTACTTGTATAAAAGTACGATCTAGGGCCATTCTGGAGTCAAGAACATGTTTGGTTTTGATTTTTATATGAAAAGGCATTCTGAATCTGCCAAAGTAGAAATTGTTTACTGCTATTGCTTCACAAACTTGTACCCAAACCCCAATTTTCAGCAGTCTGCCTGTCCGTACAGCAGTAGATGCATTCTTTCCTGCAGCACAGAAAGCAGAGGGGTGATTCCCGTGATTAGCCATGACAACCTTCATCGGAGCAGCTGCCTTCTGTTGGCTCTGGCCTTGACCTCCTCTTTCACCAGAGAGTATAATACTTTAATTCGAGATCTACATAGGCTTTTTATAGTCGCAGCTATTCAATATTTAATTGAAGAAATATGTTGAATTTCAAAAGCCAAATCTTGAGCGTTTCACATTTCAAACCTTGGCTGTAATTGCTTCCCATCTCGGCCCTCATTTCCAGAAGTGCTGCATTCTGTGTCCCTACTGAAATGTCAGGACTTACAGGTGTAGGTACTACACACTGTCTGAAGACCTAGCAGTTGGTTCTGAAAAGGCACAATTAATTTAATACCTCTCCAAGTATTCAGGCAGGATTGCAAATAAGGCAATAATGTTTCTACCCTAAATCCTCTGTCTTAAAAATTAAGGTAGATACAGTTAAATATCTGAGGATTAAAAGAACTTACAGTATACCACTCCCAAAGTTGTATTTTGACTCTGTGTGTACATATATATATATATATATATAAAATGCCATCAACTGTTAGACATTTTTCCAGGAGTCTCAAAATAATTTGAACTTGTAGAGAGTTGTATTATACTGCAGAAGAATTTATTAATTATGGGGAACAAATCAAATCAGCATTTAGTTTATAAGTTGCCAATAAGAATTCATTTTACAAAGAACACAAATGATTGCTGTTGTCCTGCTTGTCTTGCAAGTGGGAATGACCCTGAAGAACGCAGCCTGGGATTAATCAGGTGAGAATAAAAAGAGAAATGATTCCTGAGACAAATTTTGGATTTTAGAGAGACCAGCCTTTGCAGTATGCCCGTATTTGACTGCAGGGGCCCAATTCATCCATTGATGTCCCAAAATTACAGTCTCCCTACAGTGCTGACAGAGGTCTGCAAATGAGTGTTCATGTGCTTTGGGTTTTATTTTAAGGTCTGTGCCTACTGCCAGTATAGTGCAGCAGGTTCTTTGTGTAGCTGCAAATAAGACCCCGGCTGTCTGTAATCCTGAGATCAAAGGAAGAACCAAACTTTTCAGAAGAATAATGTGAGGATGTTAATTTGAAACTTTGCAGCTTGTAATTTTTTATTTATATTCAACAGACCCTCAACACTCCTGATTTTCATAAGCCAAACACGAATCCTTCATGCCTCCCCATTAGGGAGGGCGCCTTTCCAACTCTCAGCTCCTCAGTGAGCATCAGTTCCATAAATTCAAACACTGGATGGGGGAATACAACTTTGCAGGGGATGGCTTTTAAAATAAGCTGTGTGACAGATGAAAGCTGGAGGATTTTAAATGCAGTTAGTTTGATAAATTTTGTTACTTTTATGGTAAGGGTTTAGCAAGTAGAACCTTGAAACTGGTTCAATTTCTAGGCTTTTCATTCACGGTCTTCTTTAGTCCCTAAAACAGAGACCTAAACCCAAAAGTTCCCATGGTCCCATGTGATAACTTCATGGTTGTTGTGTTGATTCACAACCTGTCATTGCAAACACATAAAGCAAAATCATCTTCCATGCTGGAAAAACTTGCATATGGGCAGAGGGAGCAGGATCTCAAAAGGCTGTGAAGTTCAGGATCAGTTTGGATAAAACCCAAATGTTCAGCTTCTTATCTGGACTACAGCATGGAGGTCTCCCAGCAGATTCATGTGACACTTCCCAGCACAGTCACATACTCCAGCAGTGAGGTTCCTGATCTGTGGCTGTGTAAATTGTCTCTGCTTTTTTTCTGCCTTTCATTCCTCTGTTCCACCCTTTTTCTGATCCTGTCTAAAAAATCCATTGCCTTAATTTCTTGCAATGTTTTCATCTCCTGAAAGAGGAGCTGTGCTTGCTTTGGGCAGAGGAGTGAGGGAAACTGGAATCAGTCAGGAGCTGCCTGTATCCTTCCTGACTTCTTTTCATTTTACAGCAGCAGATGGGCCAGAAAGTTTCTTCCCTTTCCTCAGCTTTCAGAGATGAACAGGCATATAAATGGTCACCTTCCCCCAGGAGAGAAAGCTTTAGACAGATCAGTTGTTTCCACCTTTTGCAAGGAGCTAGGTTTCACAGATGGATTGAGTGCTGGATGCACAACAGCTAGCTGAGATGGCAACCCAAGTTGTGTCCAGGATATTATCACAGTGGGAGACCACAGTTAAATAAAACCTTGCCTGTACGCAGGCCCTTTGGGCCACCTGGGGCAGCTGTGTGGAGTCAGTAGAGAACTGTGTGCAAGGTAACTGTCTGCTGGCATGAATCTGGTGAACGTGGGTGCTCTGCTCCCTGTTCTAGACCTTGAAGTCATCAGGGATGAAGGTGATTTGTTGTCAGAAAGGGACATAGTGGTAAAAACTGTGTTGACCTGCCTTTCTGCTGCAATAAGGTAGCATCAGTGCTCAGTCTGCACTGGAACTGCCTGGTTTTGGCTTCTCCTTATAATCACGTCTGCAAGAGGTACTTTTCTCCTTGCTTCAGCTAAACACAAGAAGCTCTTTGCATGTCTTTCCTTCCTCCATTCTGCTTAAAATGACTAAAACCCAATGTGTTAGACATGGTGGCGAGGATTGCTGGTGCATGACTGCTTCTGGGACGGGAGGCTGACAGCAGAGGAATAGAGAAAGGGAGGAGCATCCTGTATGGCTCAGCACAAAGACTGTGCTTTTTGTCAGAGTCAGGGGCTTCATTTGTGGTGGCAACATATCATGACAATCCTGGAGGATGTAAAGATGCTGGAACACCTGTGAGAGGTTCCACTGTGCATCAGTGCCAACAGAGACCATCACGCAAGAACTTAGGTGAATACTTTGCCTCTGGTTTTGGGGAAGAAAATCCTGTTGGAAAAATAAATCACAGCAACAAGGTTATGAAAATGGAAAAACAGTAATCAAAAGAAGAGCAAATTATGCAGCTTAATGCACTCAAATCAGGAGGAACAGATAACCTCTGTCCCAAAAAAGAGAAAAAACTGCCTCACAAAATGTGGGGGTCAGAGGGAAATATTTTTAACAAAGCCTGGAGTGATGCCATAACTCTAAGGATTAATAATAGTAATGCCCAACATTTGAAAAGGATGAAAAATGATCCAAGGAAAATTCCAGGCTGTTAGTGCAAGGCCTTTGAATGTTTTTTCAAGCAAAGACTGATTAAAGACATGTTGTTGAGGGAAAAATGGGATAAAATGTGACACAGATTTTCTAAAGATAGATCTTGCCAGGCTAATCTAATAACTTTTTTGATAAGATAACTGATTTTCTACCCCAAGGAAATTCAGTAGATTTCATCTATTTGGACTTGAGTGAAGATTTGATACAGTCCATGAAGAGAGCTATTAAGATGGAGAAGATGGGGGTTAAAAAAGAAATTGGAAAGTGAGCAGGGGCTGACTTCAAGAGAAGTGGCAAGCGCTGGGTTGGCTGAGATGGGGTTGCAAGCTGGGACCTTCAGCTCTCATTCTTAAAAACTGGTATTTTTTAATTTTCAGAAAGGGTTTTGGCACAAATCTTAGCAGTGTGCTCATGAAGCTAAAATTTGCTGATGCCATGATGCTGAGAGGCATTGTCCTGACAGAGGAAGTTTGGGAAATCATCCAGGAAAAAGTGGATGACCTTGAGGGCTGGGACAAAATAAACACGATGAAATGCAGTTTTCCGCAAATGGAAGGCAAACATGTGGAGATTAAATAGAAAAATACATACTGCAGTGTATTTGTAAGATATACACTATATATGCAGAATAATATATACTATATTGAGAGAGACTATTGGAAAGGTGGTGGGAAAGGCTTTAGAGCAGTATTTAATCTCAGAATGACTGTAAACCACAAAAGTGGATTTTTCCTCAACCATGAAAGAAGCAAATGTATTTTGAGGCTGCATCAGGAGAGGTATTTCCAGTCGAAGCAGGAAAATTTTGATGCCACGTAAAAGTGGTAGGAAGTGATGTGGAATCATAAATCCTGTGTCCTGGTCAAGAAAATATTCACTTTGGACAAGGTAGAAAGAAGTGGGCTGGGGTGATTTGATTTTTGACAAAATGTTCTCGTGAAGGCAGACTAGAAGAAAGGGGCTCACTCAGCTGGGCAAATTGGGTGTTGAGGGAACATGTGGCCCTTCTCCAGAAATACATCAGGAGTAAACACCATGGAAGGAAAAATATACTATTTAAAGGACAGCATGGACACAGGAGTATGTGAATATTAGCAAGTAATGAGTAATGAAAGTGTAGATATATCCAAGCCTTGCTGCAGCATAGGACCAGGTTTATTAACCCTCCAGTTCCATATGCTCCCTCAGCTGCTGCCCTTCATAGTCTCACCCAGTGCTCAGAGTTGCATTTACAGCTGTGATCCAGAAAGGTCTCTGGGCAAATGCAGTGTCTGAGTGCCTTTGAAAATCAGTCTTTAATTGAAAATCAGTCCCGATTTCCAATTAGCCTTGTCCTGGGAATACCTAAGTCTGCTTTTCTGTCTGGGACCATCCCTCTTAATGAAGGCTCTTCAGGAAAATAGGATTACCCATCTGAAGAGTGAAGATTATTTGACATGTGAGCATCCTTGGCTCATTCTAGAGAGTTTTCTTAAAACTGTAGAAAGGGGAAAATATGGTAATGGAAAGGGAAGATGTGTTATTTTGTTCTTTCAGACCAGGCTATACCATTTGCTGTGTCATCCTAATACTATACCACACATATGCAATTCTAACTTGAAAGTGAAAGCAGAAGAGTTGTATTTAATGTTTTATTTATGGAAATCTTGTGCTTGTACTAGAGCATGAAAATATAAATAGACTGTAATAAATAGAGATTTGAAGGCAGAAAAATATTTCCACTGTTCTTTGCTCTCTCTTAAAATGTGCTGGGTAAGGGGCTGAGTTTCTGGAGAAGGAGAGAGAGTATAAAATTGCGAAGAAATTCTGCTGTTTAATTAGATATAACCACTTTTAAGTAGGGACAGTTGGTAGTTGCCAGTTTTCTTGAATGTTCTTGTTCTTCCCACAGATTTTCACTACTGCTTTAACACCAGCCATGACTATTGCTGTAATCAGATAGAAAAACACAAGCAGTAGCAAAGAAGCTACTTGACAAAATCCAGCAGTTCCCTGGGGCAGATGGTGCCAGCATATGAAGGAGATTTTATTACTTAAAAGGTAGAGCACAGGTTTCCTGGGGTGAATCTCAACCTGTCCTGCCAACTGTCTGCTGGAAGACAACAGTAATAAAAAAAAAAATATTGAAAGGGGAGGACCTGGTCCTCATGTTCTTCTTCACTTTTAGGGCAGAATACACTTGCATTTTTGCAGGCTTTAGGATCAAGCCGCCTTTTTCCCACTGCAAGCAAGATCATTGCTGCTGTTTCATATGCTCTGTTCCTTTTGTTACATTCCTGAATATAATAATCAAGATACAGGTAACATACTGTCTTCCACTCATTAGTGAAGACTTGTGCTCTCTATTTATATGAAAGATGAATCTGTACTGAAGTTTTCCAATGATACCGTGGCCTTGTTTGGAATCTGAACTCAGATTCAATTTTGAACATGGTTCCCGACCTATATACGTAGAACTAGAATACTAAGACTGTTTTGAAATACAGATTTGGTCTTGATTTGATAGTCGCATCACTTTTTTAATGTATTTTCCAGTATTTGTAACCAGTTTAGTCTCAGACTGTTGACAAGAATAAGAGGTTGGATAATAAATATCTGGAGTATTTATTTCTTTTCTTAATTTAGCTCCTGATTAAAGTAAATGGAGATCTTCTACATTAAAAAGTAGTACTCTACATCACTTTAATCAACATGTTTGTGTTTACATTTCCCTCTCTCCAAAACTGAAAATGCAAATCATTGTCTCAGTATAGTATTTATATATATTGCAGGTCTATTAATATCAACATTATAGTCCTTTTTAAAGTACCACATTGGAATAGTGCTCTCAAATTTAAATTGTCTGCTGCTCCTACTCTTGCTGTTTGTGTCTGTAGTCTCAGTGAAGAGCCCCAGACAAGGAACAAGACCCTTTTGTGCTATGGGCTGTGCAATCCAGATCAAAACAGCAATCCATGACCCCAAGAAATTCAGCATTGCAAATGCATGTATCCTGCTGGCTAAAATATGACTCCTTCCAGACTTCAACCAGCTGAATTGTAATTTCTGGCTCAAGACCTCATTCATATTTTGAACAGATTGAATAAATTCCACAGAGCTAAAGAGATGGACTTAATTATTAGATTATCATTCTTTTAATTGAAAGGGCTGGTGATCAAGTCCCAGGTGGACAAACAGGATTCTGATGCTTGGCTATCAGTGTGATGATCTGTTCCTTTCAGCAAAGGGGAACGTTTGTCCTGCTGTTCAATACAGTCTGCACTCCATTTCTTTTAAATCAACTGTGTCTACCAGTTACGATGGAAACACTTTGCCTTTGAATCATCCATTTTCCCAAATGTATTCAACCCATGAGTAACTTATTAAGGATCTGCACAGACTCTATCTTAGCCAGTCTGAGTGAAAATGAAAAAAAAAAAACCAAAACCAACTAAACCCTTGTGTTTAAACCACTGCTGTAGAAGTGCTGCATTACGTTTTCATAATGGGAGTTTGGGAAAAGGAAAATAGTTTTCTGTACTGCTAGGACCCATTACAAATGAAGATGATTATCTTTGACTCCTTTCAGAGGTCTGAGTATTTCAGGATATGATAGAGTGTCATGGTCACCATGCAGTGTTTGACAGTGACCATTTGCAAATAATTAATGTTACCATGGCATTCCCCATATAAAGCCACGGTAAATTTAATTCTGTGCAGTGGCAACACTGTAATGATCTTGAAGATAACTGCTGTAGAGGCAATATCTGTGAGGAATTAAAAGAGGACTTGGAGAAAATTGTATTGCATTATAAGTTAAAAAATGTGGTCACAGCTTTACTGCAAATATAAAATCAACATTATTTCACTTGTTTCTGTTTTTCCTATTATTTATAAAGGCAATTGTTTACTTGATTCACGCTGTGGAGGGACCTGCTAGAGAGATGACAGTCTGTGTGATCAAAACTCTGAATTAAAAGGGGTGGATTTGCTGTTGAGCACAAGGACTAGGATCAGTGTATATTATTAATTCAATTTTAATCTCACTTTGGGAGTGGGACTGTGTGTACAGTGGTGGTGGTGCCAAGGAGCCTGCCCAGCCCCACAGGAAATAGGGAAATCCAGAATGGACTCTGTCTTTTTTGAGAGTATCACCCTCAAAGGATGTTGATCAGTCCTACCTTTGTTACTGTATTGCCTCTGGGAGACCTCAAAGTTCACCTAACCCAGCCAGCATCTGGTGTGGTGATGTCCTGCCATCCTGAGACTGTCCCTTGGTAGAAGAGCATTGGGCCCCATGATCTTTTGCTTCTCTCATCAACCTTCCCTGCCCCTTCGATGAAAATGCACCTTTTCTGCAAGTCTTGGGGAAAGGATGACCTCTGATGAGGATGAAACTCATCTGAAAGGATAAACTCTGCTGGCTGGCAGACTCTGGCAACAAACCAAGATGGCCTTGGGGGGACATCCTGCTGCTGAGCTGGTGTCAGCCTCCTGTGCACTTGGAAAGATCACAAAGACTTTTTGGCAAAAGGGCCATGAACTGACTGTGCAACTGGGAGGTTTCCAGCTCTCTTTGCACTTATGCTCTCTTCTCTTGCTTAGCAGGCACAGTCTCACAACTCTAAAAAGTGACCCTATATATATTTAGCTGACTTAACTGTTCCTCCTCAGCCTTATTTTTCAAGCTTCTTCCCATCCCTTTCCCACCTCTTCATAGCTTGTCAGTGTGTTTGTTTCAGGCCAAAGTTAAGAAGTCTTGATCAAGTCAAGCCTAGGTGTCTATTCCCTTCCTCCTTTTTCTTCTTGCATTCTTTGATGTTTATGATTCTGAATGGTGTCCATGATGGAGCAGCATCCCTTTATACAGTGTAATACGGAGCAGACACTCTCTGCTTCTTTTGGAATCAACACTATACAGTGAATGGGATGAAAGAGGACTTGAGAGAAAATGCAGCACTGTGGTGGCTTAAGTTTGATTTTTGATGGGTTTGGGGTTTTTTTGATTTTTCAGTTTTCATTTTGAAATGTTTCTGCTCAGTCTGCCTACTGTACTGTCTTCCCAGTTGGCTTTCTCCAGTGTTAAAAGTGATGCTGTGTTCTTCTATTTGTACTTGTAGTTCCTGATCATTTTTGATGTCTCGTCACTACTTTTTATCAGTACGTGTTAAATCTCCTTTTCTTTAACTCATTCACCTCTCTGGCTTTTTGAGACGTTGCTGTGCTTTCTCTTCTCATCCTCTGTTCCTTTCCCTCGAGTCATGCTCTTGTTCTATTAAACTCACCAGTTTGATCACTATCCATTTTATTAATCAACATAAGACAATGGGGTCACTGACAGTGGTCTGTATCAGATTTTGCCATATAGTTTCCTTTGCTATGTCCCATAAATTGGGGCTGTCACTCACAATGGCAGTGGGCCACTGGTAGTGGTACTAAGTTGTGGTTTCTTCTTTTGTGGTACTTGGTGTAGATCGGACTTTGTCAGCCCAGGCACTCCTGCGTCCATGTTATTGTTGCAGTGTTTTTACAGCTGTGGCATCCTGGAGCCCTTGGACCAAGACACTTATCCCCCCAGCTGATTAAAGAGTACTAATTCGCTGATACTCAATATCATCAGGAATTCATGGGTTTCCTTCCTTGACTATAGTAAGCAGGTAAACTGACATGCTTTTAGGAGACCAGAGCCAATTCATGGAGGAGTTCCCGGTGAAGAAACAAGTAATTTTTGAACCCATACCAGTATAGAGATCTGGGCATCCCATACATGGTAGGTGAGATAGGTCCATGTTGGTCTTTCCTTCCTTGTGTGGGTGTGCAACCCAGGTCAGAATCTGGGTTTTTTAAAAGAGGAGATCATCAACTATCATATTTCATGCACCGAGCTGGGCTGACGTCAGTGAAACTCTTGTCTGTTTCTGCCAGCACTGGGTTTGACCCATTTTATTCAGTGTAGGTTATATACCTCAGTACAAATTATGAAGCAGTGGCTTAACACAGGCAGTGATTCACAGTGACAGACACCTCTGCAGAGAATGTCTAGATCTTTCCACTTTGCTGAGGAACCATCTTGTTTAGAGCCCAGAGTCATCTGGGAATGGCCAGCTGCAGCTGGAAGGTCCAGACTCTCTCTCCATGCCCCAAAACCCCCACCACCTAACTTCTGAGCATGCTTTATCTTTGCCATGCATTAAAGGAGGGCACAGATGATTTCCAGCATCTCATGGATGGGGGTAACAAGCATCAAATGTTGCTGTAGCTCTTGTGTCAGAAATGAGCCATATGGTGTGAATGTATTTAGCCTCAATTGCTCCCATGGAACTCAGTGTCAGTGAGCTCAGCCCTGCGTATCTGTGCTGGTTTTGCTTTTTCCTTAAACTCGGTCAGAAACTACTGCAGAAACTCCAGCCTTGCTATGCATTGCTTTCTTCCTCTCTCTTGTGGGCATATCACTGGTGCAGAATCTACTATTGCTGTTGTGGTGTGTTTATTGTGACCAAGTGTCGTACATTAATCTTGCAGCACACTGTTGTGATGAAACATCATCCTTGTTCCCCTGAGTAGTGATACTCCAAGCATACCTTGTTTGCATTCTTAGGACATGAACTTTTTAGCAGTCAAAGCCCAAACTGAACACATAGAATGAACATCAACAAACATCTGTTGTCCTCCAGACTGGTTGTGGCTCAGCACAGCAGAGAGCAAGCCTGAGCTCAGATGCCAGTTTCAAACCTGCACAAGCTTTGATCATAACACTTTGTATTTTCCATCTCACTTTCCTTCCTCTGTTGAAAGAGGAAAAGCGGTAGCTATTGCTACATACCACTGCTTCTATATAAACAGCACATTTGTTACATGCTGCTGTTAAATATTAAGCAGTGTTATATATTTTATAAAGCTCTGATAAAGAACTTTGAAGAAGAAATTTAAATTATAATGATGTGCTGTTTGTATTTTTCTTTTGATTTGCTGCTCTTTTTTAAATATGAAATAGAAAACAAATATTTGATGTATGCTTGACTTTTTCACTTTTGATCTCTATTTTGGTTTTCCTTCATAAGTAGCCCCTCATTTTCTGACCTAGCATTTTTGTAGAATGAAAGCGGTGTTTTTCCAAACAGTCGTTTATCCAAGTTCACAGCAAAAGCACTGTGGATTTGGACTACACCCTCTGCTCCAGACACTCCTCAGCATGAAAGAAAAGCAAACCTGTCTTTTAACAAGATAAAACCAAGTTGGATAAACATTAGGTTTGAATTGCCTGGCTCTCTCTGGAGCTGTAGATTCACATCTTTGCAAAATAACTCTTAGGTCTTCTTTTATTTGGAATGGATATCAGTTTACAATTTGAATAAGACCTTAAAAGAATGATATCTGATGTGTCAGACACAACCAGCAAGGATTTGCAGTGTTTTACCACGATTACCTGGCAAGATTGCCTTGTCCCCAGTTGCACAGTGGTCTGATGTACATGTGGCCCTGCTTAAGCAGGGGAGTTGGACCAGCTGACTTCCAGAGGTCCCTCTCAACCTCAGCCAGTCTGGGATTCTGTGACTTAGCACTTTCTGCTCCAAAAAGGCTTCCCTCTTACTGGAGCTATGCTGTAGGTGTTTGGAGTGACAGTATTTTCTCTTTGTTGTATTGTCAAAAAATGGATTATACATCCATTTGATGTAAATTCAAAGCTTACTGAAGTCACTGAAAGTTTTCAGAGATCAGGGGAACTGGATAACCTTGCCATGCAGAGAAAAAAAACCCTTGCAGTGAGAATGTATTGTGCATTGCTTAAACAGGGAAACAAAATCAAGTGCAAGCTGTACTTTTTTTGCCCAGTTTTTAATGAAATGTATAACTTGTCCCATGAAAGAGAGACCAAGGGCAATCTCCATTAGCTTGCATTATCATTTTCCATTCAGCATTTCCCTTGCACATACAGGTCAAAGGATGTGTGCATGACCTAAATCCTTCAAAGACAGGGCAAAGTATTATTTTCCTAGGGACAGCAAGGTCTGTCCTCTGATTGTCCTCTGAGGGAGTTTATTTCTCACATCCACAGAATCGACGATTGTTTTTGTGCGTCTCGGAAACTGGATGCAGTTGCCACTGAAGCGAAGTTCAAGCAAGACCTCGGTTTTCGGATGCTCAACTGTGGCCGAACGGATCTGGTTAAACAAGCCATATCCTTGCTGGGGCCAGATGGGATTAACAGCATGAGTGAACAGGTAACGGGATAGAAATTTAAAGAGGTAACTGTGAAATGTGGGAGTTTTGTCTGCTTATCACAGAAAATGAGCCCCAGCTTTCAGCTATTCGTAGATAGGACCTTAATGCTTTTCCTGCATTACTTTGCATTGAGTTAAAGCACTGACAGGTGAACATCTGTGTTAAGTTGGGTCATTTCGAGTTGTACTGATTTGTCAGTACTGGGATAACTCAGCATGAGTGCGACTGCACCCCTGAAATCTTCTTAACATTGAACTGAGTCAAGTGAAGTCAGGAGATCCCAAGAGAGCTTAGTGTTGATCTGAATACTTAAAATTGCTTCAATGCCACGAACAGTGGTGTGAGACAGGGCTTTGTGAGGTGAACATCCTTGCACTGAACGCTGCTCCGGGATCTGCAATGCATTTAATGTGCACCACAGAACTCCTGTCAGTAGACAATTAATTGCTGGCACTCTTTTACTGAGTTCAGCCCAGTTTGAACTGCCCTTGCAGGAGTGAAAGTATCTCAGCAGTTACCCCTCCATTGGTCATTGTGGCCAACATCCACCAGTTGAAGAGCCTGAATTTCCCTGGAGCTACACCCCAATGAGGCTGGTGGTTGTGTCTGGGGATAAACTTGCTCTCTGCAGCTACCTGGCAGCAATCTGCTGGACTGTGATGCTCACTGAGGTCAGGCCATGGACACTAACATTTCCTTTTGAAATAGAGCACCCTGACTTTTTTGGTGCCCCTGATGATAGTTCGTCACTGCATGTTCCCAGAGCTGTGGCATCCTCTTTGGCAGGAGGCAGGTGGCTGCCACCTCTGAGGTGGTCACTTGGGACAGGAGCCGGACTGTTCATGGACTTAGGTCTTCTGAGATGAATGCTGTTCCAGGAATGTGAGTTGCATTTCTGTTCAGTAGCTTCAGTCTGAGTCAATACTGTGAATTCATCTGAAAAAAGCTTTAGAACAGGGCAATACTCCCCGCAAAAAAAAAAAACAGTTTTAGACAGCTCATTCCAAAGTTCATACATTATGCTTTTTAAAATTATTATTATTTTAAGTTAGTCTCAACCTGGAAACTTTTCACAGCATATTTCCTCTGTCCTCCAGGCTGAAAACTGGGAACACTCTGGCTTGGTTCATCAAAGTACCTAATCATATCTTTAACTCTGAACACATGCTTTTACATCCTATTTGGGTGAAAGATAAGCCTGTGCTTAAATGGTTCACTGGATCAGATGTCCCACATCTTGCAGGACAGAGCCATAAGTGATACAAAGCTGAAAGAAAGCCAATGCCCTTTGTGTTGATTGTGCACATTGTTGCCATATTCCTGTGTGTGCTTCGAACACTGATGATGAGCTCATTAAAAATCCATTCCTCCCACATGCAAAGAGAGGGGGGTGAATGATGCTGCAGCGAAAGGCTGAGCTGCTGGGCAAGCCTGGGGGAACTGGCAGAGGCAAAAGCAGCAGGCACAGCAGTCCAAGGGAAGGGGAGGTTAGAGATCTCATTAACTCTTTAAAACCCTGATACTGCAACATGATATTCTGGGCCCCTTTTAGTCAGTTGTAAATCCTTCTTCAGCATCAGCAGGATCAAAACATCTTGTGTGGTTCCCAGGCAGACCCTTGGCTCTGGGTGCTGCCACAGGATTCTTCACCATGGCTGCCTGTGTGCTCTGTCTTGCAGGGGGGAGCCCTGGCACCCAGTTTTCGAATTCTTTTTCTACAGATCTGATTAGACCCCTTGTGCTGAACACTTGACTTAATTATGGAATGATACCACTTACAGAAATTGAAAAAACAGTTGAAGGAACATGTATTTAATTTTAAACTGCTATCCTATCCTTGTGTTTCAAGGCACAAACACAATTTTTTGTAATTCTCGTGGTCCTGTTTGTTCCTGTAGTGTTTGTTGACTGCCAAAGGAAATGTTTTGCTATTGACTGTAGCTGAAGTAATTTCAAATTCTCTTTGCAAGTAACTTCAAGTCACCCAAGAACTTCCCTTGCCTGGGGTGAACTTGTTTTTTCTTAATAATGGTATGAGGCCCAAAGTACCTGTTCCCTTACTCTGTATTTCCATGAATACACTGCAGATTGGATCCTGGGAAATGCTCAGTGTGTTTCAGGGAGGATCTAATGACCTTGCAGGGACAAACCTTAATTTATATTGTCTCTACAAGAGCAGCCCTTCCATACATAAGAACTCACTACCTTTAGACCTGCATACAGACAGGAAAAGTGGGGTAATTCAGCAAAAATAGTGGTACTGGGCTCTTGCTAGGGAAAGCATTGTCATGGATCTGTATCTGGACAGACTGGGTACCTCCAGTTTCTCTGAAAATCACTTCACAGCAGCACTGAGGTTAAACAGCAAAGGGACTGTTGTCTGACTGCAGATTTACTGGGGGACCTCAGCATAGGCTAAAAACATGCATCAGAGGTATCTGTGTGCTTCAGGAGATTTACTGCAAAACAACTGGTGGCTGTTGGTCAACATCCCCTACTGTATTTAATAAGCAGCTTCTGCTATTACAGTTTACTGTAGATTTAATGATTTTTTTTCATGGTTTCATCTGGATTCATTACCACAGCCACAGTAGTACTTACTTTAAGGGAAACGGTGATCAGCCATAGCAGGTATTTCAGATTAATACAAATTGCATTGTTGTGATTCTGTATAGAAGGGTCACTTAATCTACTTTTTCTCCAAGAAGGGCCTTGTTTTCCTAGAGCCAGCAACTTGCAACAAAGCAGTCTGGCATTTCATTTAAAATTAAGTCCTTGTTTGCTAGAGAGTGCTATACAAAGCCTTGACATTTCCAGCCCCTTACAGTATCCGTGTTGAAAAAGCTGTGCTCAAATCTAACCTATCTTAAAAGAAACTTGAGATGTTTTAAAGGCTCTTTCAGTAATTAAAAAGTTAGATTTTATGACACTGTGATTGTAGAAAACTGAGTAGAATTACTGTCTTTTCAAAATACCCATGGAAATAATAGTTGCTTTGGTGAAAACATTTCTCTGCTGAGGCCCCAAAGACAAAAATACTCATAGTATATAAGGATGGAGTGAGGCTGGCACACCTAGTTCCACTTACCATACTGAAGGTGATATGAAAAATACAAGCAGTCAACACAAGTGACAACAAAAATGGAGATTTTTACAAAAATGGTTGGCTTTTCCTACTCTGAGAGGCCTGTGTGTAACAGAGGTAATGACTTTCATTAAATACATATTGTTAGTCTTGATGATATATACTTGAATAATTGTTTTAAAAAATTGAAGACAGTTCTGTGTTAAATTTGTCAATTCCTTTGTTTTTTAACTCCAAAAAATGAACTAGGGCATGACTCCACTGATGTATGCTTGTGTCAGGGGTGATGAGGCTATGGTGCAGATGCTGCTAGATGCTGGAGCAGATCTAAATGCTGAGGTGAGGACTTTTTGTTGGTTGTATCTTTGTTCTGTTGTTTGTTTACATCTTAAACTACCCCCTGAAACTGTAGAGAGCGAAAATCCCAAGAATTAAAAAGAAAATAAATCTGTGTTATCCTGGATGGGACCACTTGAAATGAATAGTGAAATCAAATGGCATTAGGTTAACATTGGGATTCACTGCATAGAAATGGTCAAGTCATCAGAGTTAACCCACAGGTAATACTGATTTAGTTGTGTTTGCACACTGCAAATGAATACGGGCATTAGCACTAGCATGAAGCGCAGCTGTTATGCTATTGGAAGGACTCCCTGAATCTCATCTGGGTTTAAATGAAGAGGGTAAAAGAAACACCCATCTGATAACCTGCAAAAGCTCGAGCATTTCTATGCATAGGGATGTTCCAGGTAAGCCTCCCCAGCACACAAGTGCAATGTAGGTTCCATTGTTTTGTTTTACAAAGTGCCTTGGGCTAAAAATTGTTGGATGAGGAGCTTGAAGCTTCCAGAATATTAATGTCTTTTTGATGAATGCACATCACAAACTTACACAATCTGTCCACCAAACAGATTGTGCTCCAACTCTGTGCAATGCAGGTATGTACATTTTAAAGAGCCGTTTGAAAATCCACGAAAGAATTATTTGTTAATGATTCTAGTTTCAATTTGTTGAAGTCATGAGTAAATTAAGTTGTCTGCTTCACTTATCTATGTTCCATCTGTTCTCTTTGGACTTGAGCGATAAATTGTAGTCACTGCTTCAGACAGACGTTTTGCACTTTTGAAAAGTATAATTTGAAAGTAGAAATGGATGTCACCTGTAGGAGATTGATAGTTGTTACTATCACGAAATCAGCTGCTGATTTCAGTTCCCCACATTCAAGCACACCACCAAGAGCTGACAATAACTGAATACTTGAACCCCTAGTGAGCCCAAAGACTGGATGGGCATAGAGACTGAGCTCTCCTTTAACCCTGTCTGTGGCTCAGACACGAGATGGCATTATTTGGTAGTTAGGATGAGTTTTCATTAGGAGCAGTCCTCCCAGTTGCTCCAGTAATCTGTCAGACTTGAATCAAATGCTAATTTAAACAGTTTTGTCTTCCTGAAACTGCTGACATCTGAGAGAACAGCTCCAGTGAGGAATGTGAACCTCCTCGATTCATTACTGTAGAGTGTTTGCTCTGAAATCAAATGAAAACACTTTGGGACAAGAACTGTGAATAATTATGGCGTGCAATTATAAGATGATTTGTGCACACCACAACCAACTGTGCAAATTGGGCAATTAAGGCAAAAAAAAGGCAAATCAACCATGAACAAAAATAAATACTCTGTCAGGTGCCTGCATAATTTTCCCCCTTTCACTTTGCAAATATGTTTCCAAAAGTAGCCTAAAATGCTAGGCACCTCCCTTTTTGATTGCCCATCTTTAGTGAAAATGGACTCTATTTCCAGATGTGCTGAGAAGCTGCAGTTTGCTGTCTAGTCAATGGGACCTGTAGCTGCTCAGCAAACCTCACCCTTAAAAGCCTGGTCAGCCGCAGGTCTTTTGCGAACACTGTGTCAGCTGGAAAGAACTCTAAACGAAAAAAAAAAGGAGCAAAGGAGTTAAAATGACTTCATTTTCTTTGCCATTTTCCATGGACTGCCCCGAACAGTGGTGGGAACATGTGCTTGAGGAGGAGCTGGATGCATTCAGTAAACCGTGGTCCTGCCCATCCTTACCCTCTGCTGCTCTTACTCCACATGCTAAACCCCAAGGCTGGAGCTGCTTGATCCTCTTCCTTCTGAGCAAACCCCGACCCTGAGAAGCCCTGTGCCTTTGTTCAGAGGCCAGCACACTCCTCCTGTTGCCCTTCGAGGTCTCTCCTTGGCAAATCTGGGCGATAACAGCCAGGTGCTGGTGCAGATCTGCTCCTCTGGCAAGCTATGGGATCTGCATGGGCTCTTCAGATTTTTCCCTCATCCCTGTCCTTGGGACTGAGGGCCCGCTTTTGGCAAAACACTGCATATGGGGCTTGGAAATGTGAGCTGCTAATGGAACCGAATATTTAATACCTGGTCCTGCTCCCCTGTATGGATAAAGGTACTTCAGACAAGGTAGTGAAAGCATAGCTGGCCGGTGAAACAGAGAGACGGTGCATCTTTTAGTCTGATTTTAGTCCTCTTCTGAAGATCAATAACAAGATTTTGAATTTTAGTGTCACACTCCATCTCAGTGTGCAGTCTCGAATTGCAAACGTTCATTAGATTTTACCATATCTGTGAACCTCATCAATATTAATACCCCCATCTCTAAGACAGGGAAACTGAAGCAAAGAATGGTTATTCATCTTCCCCAAGTCTACATTAGAAGCACAAGGCACTAAGGCGTAGAAAACGGAAGGAACAATCTGAAAAATAGCATTTTGTTTTTTAAGGGTGTAGTTTGCATCTCTTTTAACTGTCACCACCCTGCACTTTTAACTCAGCTCAGACAGGAGAAGGCAGTAAAAAGCAGTTTTCTTTAAACATTTCTGAAGTGCCACTCTGCCCCATTGCTTCTCACATCTCTTTTTCCTCTGGTGAGAGAGGAGGAGTCTGGAAGGATGCCTGCAAGCTCCAGGGTAGGGCTTGTGATGTGTCCTTCATGATGGCAGTGACAAAAGTCATAGTGATTTAAGTGCAAAGAAATTTGGCTATGCCTGGAGCAGTCCCAAGGCCTGGGGCTGTTGATACATGGTCTGGAGAAGTCAGCGGGAGTGTTCCTTAGCTTTAAGTGTCCTGATCCATCCTTGCTTCCCCAGTGTGTGCTGTTGTAACCAGCTGTGGATGTTTTGCCCTTGTGCAAAAGAATCTGGTGGCCAGTGGTTTAGGTGGAGCTACAGTAGTTGGTAAAAGACTTCATTTGGTAAGAACTCAATTCAAGCTGTCAAATCAGCATGAACAGTTTTAATATTGAGAAAAATTTTGCAGGAAAAATATGAAGCCAATCATTTTATAAAGCACCTTTCCCAGGTTTTCTATTTCACTTACTCCCTCACATGCCTGGCTTTCAGGCAAGTTGAATTTTGTTACATATAGCTCTTTAAAAAATAACTTTAATTTGTTTGTAGGTTGTCAGTACTGCTCATAAATACCCATCCGTCCACCCTGAGACCCGCCATTGGACAGCTCTGACATTTGCTGTGTTGCATGGACATATTCCTGTAGTTCAGGTATTACTGTATTTCCCTACCTGCATCTCATTCTTTTTTTTTTCCCCCTCCTCTTCAGTTCTAACTACATCCATCTCAAACCAGCATCCTCTTGTCATACTCATATTGGTTACTTCTGCTTCTTCAAGAGTGTACTGATATATAATAGACTTATTATATAGTGAGTATGGTGATCAAACCTTAACCAATATGAGGCTTAAGTAGGACAATTTTAAAGCAAAGTTGCACCAAAGAAAGTCTGACAACTCCTTGTGCTCCTTCCTGACCACTTGTTTTATATGTTTGTTTATTCATTCATTGCACTTTCTTACCCTATAATACTCTAGCAAACACAAAACCGCTGCCTTGGTTGGAGAGAGGTGGACAACAGCCCTTGTGCTGCTCCAAAGGGGGAGAAGCCCTCGCTCTCCTTACCCCATTGAGGTGTCGTGTGGGATATGCTGGTTCTGTGCTTTGGCATCTCAAAAGTTGAGAAGGTTTATTCTTCAAAATAGCTGTGTCTATGACACACTTAATGAAGCACCAAAACTGTGAAGGCCTCAAGACAGAAATGGCCAAAGGAGGGACTGGAGGACAGGCTCCATTTGCTCTTATTGGCCACTTTTGTTTCCAGCATTCTTGTTATTTATTGTGGAAGTGTCCCCAGTGGAGACCACAGCTTTTGGACTTATTGCTGCAATCGGTTCTTAAAAATTGCCTTTCTTTTGACCATGTCTTTATATAAAAGATGGAGGCAATTGAAATCTGATCCATTTTTGGATGGTGCTGGGTTTCTAGAAGACCATGAAGGAAGGATGCTTGTCGGGCTAATTTTCTTCCATCTTCAGTGCATTACTTCCTAACGCTGACCTTACCCCATTTCCCACTCGAAAACACTGGGTTACACTTTTTTGGCTCTGAAGTTGGACACTAGTGCTCCTGGTGTTCGGCAGCGTAAAATGAGCGAAAAAAGGAATTAATTTGTCTCTGTGATACAATGGCAGAATTTGCATGTCACATGTCTCCATTTTATCTGGTTTCAGATAACAAGAAGCATTAGATTCTCATTTGTCACTGTTCATGAACTCCGAAGATTGTGATACCCCCAGTTGCTCTAAATGGTGAATTTTCTTTCTAGCTGTTGCTGGATGCTGGAGCAAAGGTAGAAGGTTCCTTGGAGCATGGAGAGGAAAATTACTCTGAAACTCCTTTACAGTTGGCAGCAGCTGCTGGTAAGGATTTTCTCCTCCCACTGTAACAATTCCTCAGCTGGGATCTGTGGTTTAGGTGAGCAAATACTGGATTTTTAAAAGAAGTAAAAATGTACCTCTTGCCTTGCAGGAAATTTTGAACTCGTCAGTTTGCTGTTGGAGCGAGGAGCTGACCCCATGATAGGAACAATGTACAGGAATGGCATTTCCATGAATCCACAAGGTGACATGAACTCTTTCAGTCAGGCTGCTGCACATGGACACAGGTAGAGTGGGAACAAGTCTAGTGGCATCGTTCAAGTACTTATTTTTTGCCTGGGCATCCAGTTTGAGCAGACGGGTGAAATTTCTGCATGAACAAATTGAACATGCCACCAACTGAGCAGAGATGTAAGGCTTTCTGTTAGCATGTGAATTAAACCAGTTGGTGGTACAAGCTGCTTTTTGATATCTGATGTAAAAAAAAAGAAAAGAAAGGGGACTCCTCGTGGTGCGTTCAATGCAGTGGTTGTTAAATGGTAGCTGATATGACAGCAGAAAGGAATGCCAAAGACATTCCTTCTGAATTTCTTGACATATTTCTCAGGTTTGAGTGAATTATGTCTGTACTGCTGCAGCCTTAATTTCCGTTTAATAGAGTTTCTGCATCTGTGTTTACTGTAAAGTCCTGCGTGTCTTAATGTTGTATGTATGCTGCAAATTTTAAAAAAAAAAAGTAATGACATGAGCACCTGGCATGCATGATCTTGCAACACTCAGGAGTTGACTGCAGTTTAATGAATTAGTATTATGATCTTCACGTTCCTACTTTTCTGATTGTAGCCATCCAGAGGAACATAGATACAGGTTAGAGACAGTACCTGCTGTCTGTTTGCTTAGAGATGAGCTGCCAGTCTAACAACATGCTAACAGCACGTCAGGGCGGGTTCACACAACACTGCCCATCTGGAGCCTGCAAGGGATCCCTGGGACAGAGAGGACAGTTTGGTTATTGAAGTCTCACATTCAGCCAGCATGAATGGGAGCCACATGCCCGAGGAGGACCTGGGCCTCTCCTTGGCTTGGCTGCTGGCTGTCCATGTCACAGACTCTGGCTCTTATATTCCTACCTGTATACCATTCACACACATGCCTTCCTCCTTCCCTCTCTGCCCTAAATTTGTTTGGGACAGACCATGCTGGGGTCTTAAGCAGATGCAGGGAGGACATCAGAATACAAGGGAGGTGGGCTCCAGGGAGCCAGCCTAGTTTCTCTTTTCACAGCTGCAAAACCATGAGAAACATTGTTGAGGTTGATGAGGTTATGCTGGTACGAACCTGAGGGCTTTGTTATTTGATGGCCCAGCTGGATCAGTGGCTTTGTAGAGTAGTCCCAGATGTGCTTGAACCTGCCCTGACTGGCCTTGTTGAATGTCTAGCTGCTCTAGCTTTCCCAGACCGCTTTGAGTGTTAATCAAGTGGTGGTGCTTTTGGTAGCTCCACGCAGCTCCCTTCTCATGTACCTTCCATGGTGGAAATCCTGAGAGCTTGTCCAGAAATACCTTGGCCTTCCCTGATTGTTGAAGAAGTTTTGAGTCATGTTTAGCTCACAAGTCTCTGTTCCCATGAGATGCCGCCATTCATGCGACATCTGTACGGTTCCCATCCCAACAGCAGTGACTTGCAGATGTGTCCCAGGCAGTGCAGATGGGCTAGCAGGAACTGTGCTTGCCTCGGGTCTACTCTCAGCTGGTTCTGCCATTAGTTGGAGTAATTTCCTTGATAGGTGTCCTAACTTGCCACGTCACAGCAAGTACACCCAGTGCAATGAAAGCCTAGGCACTAACACTGCTCTCCCTTTCCTCTCCTCTCTTGCCCTCTCTCCCTCTCTCTGTCATGCTGTGATTGACAGGAACGTCTTTCGTAAACTACTTGCTCAGCCAGAGAAGGAAAAGAGCGATATTCTGTCACTGGAGGAGATCCTGGCTGAGGGAACGGACTTGCCCGACTCGGCAGCAGCTCCGCTCTGCGCCAGCCGCAACAGCAAGGCCAAGCTGAAAGCCCTGAAGGAGGCCATGTACCACAGCGCCGAGCATGGCTACGTGGATGTGACCATTGACATACGGAGCATAGGTCAGTCCTGCTGTCCTTTCTCATCCTCACCTGTGGAGGGACCACTATAAGAAACACTCTTGATGGGCTGTTGCTTAAACCGACCGCAGTCACATCTTCCTCACCTCTTTTGGAAGCAGATGATGATGGGAGATCTGACAGGTTCCCAGCCCATTTCAGCTCTACAGCACAGCCTGTTCAGGGGTCACTGGCTCTTTTCTGCAGGACACAGTGGTTTCCCCGGGCAGCCTTCTGTACTGCTGCATGGCAGAGCGTCAGGAAGGCTCTGGGACAGTGTTCAGCTGCCGTGGGCCACCTCCTACAGCTCCTCTTTTGCATTCTGCTGTAAAGCAGTCCACCATTAAAACAACTTCTATTTTCCAAGACTTGTGAGCCTCCAAAGGCAGGAGCAGGGAACTGACTCCTTGGTGTGCCGGCTCTGTGGTGTGCCAGCCCCTCAGTGAGGGGCTTGATCATACCAGCCTGCTGGGAAGTCACTTCTGCCTGTGGGGAGGGTGGCTGGGTAGTGCAGAGGGAAACGGATCTGGACTGTGTATTTACCATCCCATTTATTTGTGTTCAGAGAGACCCAACTGCCTGGCATGCCTCTGCCTGGTGCAGTGCTCCAGCCCTGGGGACATGGCCTTGCCAGTTGGGCTGAGCAGGCAAAGATCAGGAGATGAACAAGAGAGTGGTGGGGGTGGTCTCCAGGCATTTAACATTTTCTGAAATGGAAGGGAAAACCTTTCATTGCCAAACACCAGGCCTGTGTTTCCTTCCACTCCGTTCTGCAAGAGCAGAAAACTAGGTCACGTCCAGCCTCATGCCTGCAGAGGTACATTAGCTCCATGTGCTTTCTCGCTCAGTGCATGGGAGCAGTTCCCTTTAACTTCCTGGAGAGTGATTCTGCCATGACAATCTACTTAAAAAGGCTGATCTGTTTAACTCGCCCAATGCAGTTTAGGGAAAATACTAAGGATCAGGGGAGGACAGGGGGTAGCACTTAAAGCAAGTTTTAATCTGAAGACCACCAGTTTGAATCCAGGTGGGTAGTGACCAAAACCAGGGCTTTTTACCGTTTAATGGCTCTCCAGGGCCACATTCAAACAAATAAGCTAGTGTAAATCTAGTTTCCAAAAGGCTTTTGCTACACAGAACACCACAGCAATTACCACAAATTGGCAGTCTCAGCAGAGAAGCTGGAGGCTAGATGAGCAGAGAGACCACAGTCCTCTCTTAGTGTTTGGAGGAAAACCTCTGTGCGTTAGGTCTGGGATGTACTGATAACTGCCAGCCTTCTTAATTAGGGATAAATAGGAATTTGATCTCTAGTGTTATTTGTCAGTTTTGGCATAAAATCTAAACATGAGTCAAGGTAAAAAAGCAGAAGGGCACGTCCGTTCCTGAAGCTGGGAATGAGCTCTGTCCTCTGTCCGTAGGTGTTCCCTGGACGCTCCACACGTGGCTGGAGTCTTTGCGCACGTCCTTCCAGCAACACAGACGACCCCTCATCCAGTGCTTGCTAAAGGAATTCAAGTCCATTCAGGAAGAAGAGTACACGGAGGAGCTTATCACACAAGGCTTGCCTCTGATGTTTGAGATACTGAAGGCCAGCAAGGTAGGATAAATTGTGCGTTTTAAAGGAAATCAGCCTTATTTCCATCCTGTAAGACACAAAAGCTTGCAATATTATTTTTGCACAGCTCTCCCAAAGCTTGTTTAGACTGCACACGATTATTATTATCTCTGTTATGTATCTCTGTTTTTTTCACTGTGGAAGCATGGGTTATAAACACACAAGCTAATCACTTCTCCTGCTAGAACAGCTTAATACTGATGTTAGCAATAAGCTGGAGAGACAACAGAAGCCGTTGCATAGTGGTGAAATTAAAGTCAAAAGGGTCACTGCAGTATGGCAAGAGATGTTGATAACTAAACCAACCCAAAGAGTGACTTTATCCAGCTTGTTTTACAGGACCATACAACAAAGCTAGTATTCATGTTTACTTCGGATTTCTTTAACCTCTCACATGACTTTCTCCTCCCTTCATGTGGGATTTGGACTCATAAACTTGTGGGGAGGCTGGTTTCTACAAGCACAGAACAAGATAATTTTCTTAAATCTTCTGTTGTGAGTGTTTGTTCTTGCCGTCTCCTCAGATTTATTTTTTCAGCTGACATTTTCTTAGCCAGACAAATCAGACTAACAAAACCATTTGAGGGAGGTACTGTTGGGTTTGTAAATATAATGGCAAAAGGGATGATCATGGGGCTGGCAAGGAGAGGAAAATGTCTTACCTAGTGAAGAATTTAAAGCTTTTTATAACCAATAGTCTCTACTCTACTGGTCCCCCTGACAGTCAGTCACTCCCAAAGAATGCCATGTCAACTTTACTGGTCCCAGAAAATCATTTTAGTGATGAAAAGCATCAAAATTATTTGATTGCTCTCCTTTTTCCTAATGCACTACAATACATGTTGGTATGGTCTTCTTAACTGAAAAATAAGTAACATTTCTCACCCAACTCTAAGTGTAACAGTAAAGAGCAAATAATTTTTAGCATCTGAAGCAATACCCTAAATAATGTGGAAAAGGGGGGAGGTTCTGATATAGGCATGCAATACTGAAAGGTTCCAGACTTGGTATAGCTAGTGATGGCCTACACAGATGTATTTCTTGTATCTTGCTGCAAAAGAGGGCTTGGACTAGAGTCCTGAGCAAATTGCAAATATTTGTCCGCATTGTTCTGACTTTTGCTCCCACAAGCTTTGCCTTTGCAATTAGTTTGTATTGTATGGGTATTTATGCAGGATGTTTGAGATAGGTTTTAGGAAATCATTCCAAATCCTAGGATTTGTAGATTTCTTGTTCTGAGCTCACTCGGGTTAATGTATGTTCATCCAAAAACTACCAGCAAGATACTGTTTGGTTTGAAAGTTGATATAAAACTAATCATATTGAAAACTTCACAGAGATTAAGTTTAGGCCATGTAATCTAGGATGAGGGGTGATTTTATTTGCTTTTCTCTTGGGCGGCTGAAGCCAAGGCCAGCGATCATCATTAGAATAAATTATTTACATGGGATTATACCTTTGGTACATATCAGACTAGATCTTCCAGAGTCTATTGTAGGAGACCTGGAAAGAAATAAGACTGCTACCTTCTGCTATGGGTTCACTTAAAACCTAAAATACGGAGGGGCGAAACAACTGAAGTATCACAAAAAGCCCTACATGACAAAGAAGAAGTCTGTGCTGATCTTTATTCCTGCCTCTGGGCCTGGGGGAACTGCCTGTCTTCATGCATGTTCACAAACACACACTCATACAGTGTTTCATAGTCTCAGAAAAAATAATTAATCATTCTGGGACACTGTAAGGGTTTACAAATTGTCTGCAAATGTTATGAATTATTGCAGCAGTCTTGTCCAAACGGCCTCTCACAAAGCTCTCCCAGACAGAAACGAGGAAAGACTGTATGCAACCTTTTGGAAGGAATCTAAATAAATTCATTTGTAGGAGAATGAGACAGTAAAAGTTCTCCCTGGTCACTCCATAGAAGGGCAGCTGAGAAAAGCTGAGATTTAAAGGATCTTTTGTTCCCCTTCTCTGGAAGGGCTGAGAGCAGAGATTGTTCTTTATGTATACCCACAGAATGGAAACCTCCTCTAAGAGGTGCAGAAGGGCCATAACTGTGGTTCACATCCCTCTCTTTCGACAGCAAACTGTAAAGCTCTGCATTTTGTAGAGCTGTGGAGAGAGTAGCTTGATTTGCCCACATGGACATCCTTTTCCCTGTGGGCTGGAAACTTTGAGAGAGATTATGACTCTTGCTAAACATCACAGTCTGGCCCAGTACATTTCCTTAATGAGTTTTTCAGGACAAAAAGTATAAAATAAGCAACTAGGAAGCAGAGAGCCACTTAGCAGTTCTTGGCTGATGTAAAACAAGATGTCCCATTTGCTACATATTGTGATGCTCGGTATATTTTAATTGCGTGGCAACTTGCACCTAATAGAAATGGCATTTTGCGTTCCTATAAATAGTTCCAGATATCCCATAATCTCAGAACAATTTACTAATATTAATGAGTTGAGACATGGAAGATCTTATCCTCCCTTTACCAACAGGGAAACTGAGGTAATTAAACAGATAGATTTTCAGTGCCTCATAGAGTGACAGTTCCAGCCTCAGAAGCTGTGATGACCTGGATAAGGCAGACAGCAGTTTATAGTTTTGAGTAATTTGGCCAGAGAAACTCCCCCAAAATTGCATGGAAACATAGGGCAGGTCTCAGGGTAGGAAGCAAGCCTTCTGCCCACACTTCTACTTTGCACTGTTGCACAAAATGTTCTTACAGGTTCTCAGGCCATGCAAAAAAGGCCAAATACTATAGATATAAAAACATTAAAGAAAAAGAAAGCAATACCTACAAGAACACTGTCAGATATGAGGAATCCCTTTTGTCTTATAAATGCCTGTTTCTAGAGGATACAGATGTGAGGGTTTATGTGGGAGCTCTGCCACGAGCCAGCACTGATGCTGGTGTCCTGTAGGGTGGCAGGGTGGCATTCCATTCCCATCTACATGCCAGGATGCTGGCAATAGAAATAAAAATAAAATTTGCAGAAGTCCTGATGCTGTAACACAGAACGGCAATACAAATTGGCAAATCAGGCAAAACTGGCTGAGTTGAAGTCCTTAGTTTTATTGCCTTTTATCAAGGTGCAAACTAAGTGGGGAAGAATAGTGTATGAGTTGCACATTGCTGCTGCACTAAAGCCCTGGAGGAAGTCTTCCAAAAGCACAAAGGTTTGATAGCCAGTTCCTGGTGGCTTTCAGTGGGATGGAGCTCTTATCATTTCCTTTCGTCCCTTTAAATGTCTTTATTGGCTGCATCATTGAGAATTGCATGGGGAGTGGAGAAGTGGCAGTATTTCCATGCTGGCGAGGCAGAGCTGTGAGAACAGCCACAGAATCGCTCTGCAATCGCTCCCTCTGCAGTTCCTGCTGTCATGCAGTAACTTGGGTCATTACCAAACCAGAGACCAGAAACAGGGTACTCTGGAGAAAGCAGCATCTGTGGAGAAGACATGGAGAGCTTGGTTTAAGGCACTTTCCTAAGAGCAAGCAAAACTTAAATCAGGAAAACTCTGACACTAAAAATGTCAGTGACACAGTGATAGTTTTGGGACACCAGATGGGAAGGAAATGTGCTGCCATTTAGGGATGGATTGAATCTGTTTGGCAGACAAGGACACAAACATAACCTGCTAGAAGTGGTTTGGAGAGGGCTGTGTGAGGCAGAAGCCAGAGAGACACTTCTGGGATCAAGTAGCCTTGAGCTAAACTATAGTTGCGCTGTAGCGCAGAGTCAAATCCCTCAGAGCTAAGGTGACACTGGAGGTCTTGTTACAGAAGAAGGATAGGAAGATGCAGCTGAATTCCTGCCTGTTGGTATCTGTGTTGTGCTCTTCATGGTCTGGGAAACCTCCCCCAAACTCCTTACTCAAAGCTCTCCTTTGCCTCCAGCTGAGGTTGATGATTGCATTGCCTGAGCTTGGCTCTGAACTGGATTGCCCTCCTGCCCCACATCAGAGGACCATATTTTCCCGAGGAGTGGAAATGCTTGAGGAGTGTCCCCCCCCCAATAGAGGCTTTAGAAAGAGCTGTGTGGAGGCTGCACCCAAATCTATGGGCTTGTACAAGTGCTTGAGGTGAGGCTCACAGGTCAGCTCTTCTGGTTTTGCCGGAATATTCTCTTGAGGATAATGTGCTGAACGTGCAGGGATGTTTCTTTGTCCTCTGTATACGAAAATCCTGGAGCTGTTCAGTTTGATCTTGACATTTCCACAACCTCAAAAGAAAGACTCAAAACCACAACCTTGGAAGTTAAACATATCTTGCCTTTGGAGGAGTTTGGTTTTAGGTTTCCACTCCAGAGCTCTGCCTAAGTTTGAATTGTCATTCAAATCACCCAGCTCCATCCATGTGGATGAGCCAGCACCATTGCCAGTTGTATGAGATATGAGCCAGTTTCATCCTCTGCTTTTCCTCCCTACAGTAATTTACATCAGATTGTCCTTGGCCTATATTTTTGAGAAAATATGGAATTTTTAATTCCAAATAATCTCTCTTACAGCTTTTTCCCTTTGCCCCATAGGGAAGGGGCTGTTTGCCATTTCTCTGGATCCTTTGTTGGCATGCATCGCTGAGGTGCATGTGTGAGTCCACGTGTGCATTGAGCACATGTGCTGAAGCACTGTCCAAAGCTCCTAAAGGTACTTCACATCAGAAAAACTTGGCTTAGGACTACGAGTATTCCTGCTAGTGTATTGTCTGATTCAGAATCAGCTTCAGAAGTCATAGGAGTGATCCTTCATTGCCATACCTTTGTTACATTCTGCAGCTTTCTCTTCATCCTTCCTGTCTGTTTCTGTCAGTGCCGAGATCGTTTATTTCAAAATTTAGCCCATTAGTGAGGTGTTGATCACGCTGTGCAGCCAGGCTTGTTGAAGGGTGCAGGAAACTACTTTGCAAAGATGTTTCCTCAGAATTTAAAATTCCTGCAGAGTTTTCCAACCTCTACAAACGCACCTATAGGCAGCTGAAGAAACATGCAGGAGTTCACAGGCTGTTTGAATAACAGCCATCAGGCTGGTGTTGACAGTTACTGAGAACAAATAACAATTCAGAACAATAACCAGTTTTAAAATTCCTAAAGGATTCAGGCATGTGGGTATCTTGAGAAACCTAGCCTATATATATACTTTAAAAGCTAAAGTACTCTTTCAGTAGTAACTTAGCCACTTGGAATCCAAAATCTCTTAGAAAGTAAAGTTTTGGGGTGTTTTTTTAATATATCTTTTCAGAAATAGCACCATCTAGCCTCTCTCACAAATGCAGTAACTACTGTTTCTGTCTCCAGCAGACAGAAAGCAGCAGGAAAGACTGAAACACCTGCCGGTTGTGTTGCAGGAAGATGTTCAGAAGCTGAAGTTTGAGATGAGCATTCTGTCTTTCTATTGCTGTGGTTTTTCTGGATTCGATTCCTCTAAAACAAATGTTGGAAGAGTCTCCTCAGAGAATGTCAACAGACTGAGCTCATGTTCATGTGTCTGTTCTACAAAGTCTGGGCATGAGGGTCAGCAAACATCAGTGTTCCCCCGAGGTCTGCGTGTGACCTAGAAAGTGGCACTGGAAGATGAAGGAGCTAGAAAATTCCCCTTTTCTTCCGTTGCTTCCTGATGGGCTGAAATGAATGTTTAAGATGGGCTCGAGTGAAGCTGTGTCTTGTTGCATGAAGGCAGACTGCCCTGTTCTGCATCAAAGGCTAAGGTTAGAGAGGAGAGGTGAACCCCACACAGCACTGGGGCAGGCACTGTGTCATAATCATCTCTCGGGGAAAGCCCTCCCTTGGGAGAGTGCTGTGCATGCTTCTCTTGCCTGGAGATGATCAGGAAAGACTCCTCTTTGCTGTGCAAAATTTTAATTCCTTGATAAACTGCTTTTCAACAGAAAATTCAGAGTTTATGGTAATGACAGGTTTCATTAGGGTATTTGTTTCCCACATAATATTTTACCTTTTTTTGAAAATTAACACCTGAAAATGGAATATTTTGACTGATGACCGAAATACTTCAGCTGAAGAAAAATGTGGACTTTCCACAGAGGAGACAGACACACCAAAACCTGCACTAAAAATAACCCTGAAGACGTCCCAGGATGCTAAAGGGCCGGCTTATGGGTTCCATGGAGTGGCTAATGCCCTTTTGTGTGTCAGCTAGTGCCCAGCCAGCACTTGGTGATTGATCTTTTGGTTGGGACTTGGAGTGATTTTGTAAGGCAAGTTTCACTGTTCTCAAGTAATTGCAGTGATCTGTAACGTTGCCTGTTGTCATTTGTAGTACTTCTGTGTCTAAACAGTTCAGAGTAACCAGGATGCAAGTTATCCACACATGTACGTCGTGCATTCCCCGCGTGAGGTGCGAACGCCAGGTACTGAGTGGCATGTTAATAACAGAGTGTTAACCCCATCTTTGGATTTCATAACACAGATTCATCTTCATACTAACTCAGGCGTGATTTTTTTCCTATCCTCTCCTACCTTCTAAAATGTTTCCCTGCCAAAGGCAGGAGCCGTTTCTTCATTTACAATAAAAAATTGCTGTGGATGCGACACCTGCCCTTTTCTGGGGCTCTCAGCCAGAGATTAGACTGTGCCCGGGAATCTGAGCTTTTTACATACAATGTACAGCTATGATATAAAGAGCCTTTTGAAAGGGAGGCTTGGCAGCTTTCCCAGAATCTAACGGAAGGGTCCATTTGTGCCTTACCTGTGATTAATTCTTTTCCGTTTGTGTTTGCGGTGGAAGGGCTTGAGCCCAGCACTAACAAAACCCATTTTGTTACGCAGTTCGCTGCCGCTAACTGTTCCTCCAATCTCTGGGGCTTCCCTACCTTTCCGACTGTTGACTAATGTTAATTATGTGTATGCTACTTAACCATCTAGGAATGACAATGACCCTCTAAAGTGGCATTTAATCAGTTTCGAGGCGGTTGGCAAAAGTGAATTATGCAAGAGGACACCTAGGCAAGGATGGAATAGGTTCTGAGACAGAAAAAGAAGGGCTCAGAGTTTGAGTGTTCAGGGCTGGGGGTCCGTGAAAAGCCCTCTCTGTTGCTTCACCCTTAATCACCTCCTTCTGTGAAAGGGGAGCATAAATAGGGGACTAATTCAAGGGTATCTCAGCCTGTCATGGATGAGTCTTCAATGAGCTCAGGGTATCCTGAGACTCTGCCACTGCTGGAACAGCTGCTGGGGAACGCGTGTCAGATGGGTGACTAGAAACAGCACTTCTGCCACTCTGCATTTAGCAGAGAACTGCATCCCCCAGCATCCTCAGGACCGGGGAGAGAAAAGATACCTTTGCTAGTGGCCCTGTCCCTGAGCAATGTTATTTCTCAGCCTGCTGGGAAGATGTGTATTAACAGGCAGATGCTGGGCTCAGAAGAACAAGTGTGCTACTTTTCTGCCTTAACGTGGTGAGATTTTGGTTTTGGGGCTTTGTGGTAGTCAAATTTGAGGGCCTGGGAGACGTAGGTTAAAATGGCATTAATGGAGCTGAGCTGGCGAGGGTAACATCAGTAGAAGGAAAACCCAAAGTACTGCTTGGGATATAAGAGGTAAAGAAAAGCAGCCTAACTTGTTACTGCTGTAGAGGACAGCCATGTGGAGGTGGTAGGGGGTCCATCAGCTGGTAAGGAGAACTAAGCACTGGGATTTGAGCAGTCTCTGACACGTGTTTTACCCTGGAGAGTTTGGAGCGTAGACACATATCTTGCAAAAATACTAGAGAAAACTCGCTGTGTATTTCCCAGCTGTGCCCAATATCTTGTAGGACCTCATCCCAGAATAGCTAGGCTGGATTGAACTGGGTAAGCTGGAATGGAGCTAGCTCTCCCAGGGTGTGTGCCGAAGTCTAGAGGAGACTTTCCTGAATCCTACCATAGACCTTCATCAGATGGACATTCAGGAAAAAATATCCCTGAACTCCCCACCCAGGTCTTCACCTCTTTTCAGATCAGTCGACTAGTCATCTCTGGTCCAACAACTTGAAAGCCTTAAGCTTTGCTTCAAAAGAATTTATGAATTCCCCTCACAGTTCAAGTGCATTCACCAGGAGTGGGGAATTCCTTTAGATCTGTGCTGAAGAATGCTTTTAAGTCAGGAGACTGCTTGTATCTACAAAGCAAAGTTGCTTGCTCACCAACGAGCTCTCTGCTGGAAGCACCATCTCCCTCAGAAGACTCACTGTTGTTCCCTGTTCCCTCTTGCCTATCTGTAAACTACCCCATGGCTAGGTAAATATTTTTATTATATCCTATGCCAAGCTTTCTTCCCCCTCCCACAGAAGAAGATGCAGATCGGCTCCCTTTGACTGCGATGAACGCCCATGTCTAAGAGGAAGCTGGCCTCGCTCCAGCTGTCAGCCTCACACATCCTGGCACAATGTTTTCCAACATAAAAGTGTAGCAAGAAAACAAACTCTGGTTTGCTCCTTCAGTGTTAATATCGCCGCCCACAACTGCTGCAAGGAGCTCGTACAGCTGGGCTTTCACAGTTAGGTTGATGGGATGATAGGATAAACAGGGAAGAATTATCTGTCTTGGTGCTTAAATGGGAGCTTCTGAGCATGTCAATGTGAACACTGTGCGAAAGGGGAAGGTTGAATCGGCTGGACACATCCTCCTCTCTTCCAGAGCAATGCTGGTGTCCCAGGTCATGGACTTTGGCAGTTGTTCTCAGTTACTTCACAGCCAGCCTGGTTCAGCCTGCTCCAAGAACAGGATTGAGCTTCAAAAACCAATTTTTTCCCCATATATCCAGTTGCAGACAAAGTATCCCTTTTCTCTCTCCTGTTTCTGTCTGGTTTATTGGTAAAAGCCAGCAGAGGCTCTGTGGGGAGCAGACCAGGGCCACAGCCCAGTGAGTTTGGCTGCATGCTGGGGGGTGTGGGGAGCAACAGTGTAATAGTTTACCACTCCCTTCCCTTGCTGCTGCTTTTTAGTAGTGACTCTAAATGAGCATATGCTTCAGCTTTCTTGCTGAGCACATTTTTTGGCCTTTGGGTGGTATGAGATGTATTTACTGTTATCGACAGAAGCCAAAGGTCTTAAACCTCCTCTCTGCCAAATGAGGTCAGTGTTCTGCATTGGAGGTCTGAAGCCACTGTCTGTCTGATGGCCCTGCGTTCTTTGATGTGTCCATCCTAAGGTCTCTTTTTATCTTTATCCCATCTCTGTTCCACGTCTTGGGGTTTTTAAGCATCTCTCGTGAACGTATCACATCTTGAGCTAATTACAGCTTAGTTTATACCACTTTTTTCACAGGCTTGTGGGCAAGGTGGCTTTTTAATGGGCTTGTATCTGCACACCACAGGGTTAGTGCCCCATTGGTGACCCAGGGATCTGGCAGCATCTCACCTGTGTAGGCAGGCTCCCATGGGATTGTCTGCGTGCGTGACTGTTCATCACATTGGTTAGAGTTATGAGCAGGGATCCTCTTCTCCCACTTGCCTGACTGGATTTGGCCTGTTCTTCCCTGATCTCGGTGCACCTGGATGTCCTGGTGTGCAGTGCTGTGGTTTGGACTGGTGAGTTAGGCCTCCAGCTCCTAATGAGGCACTGAGAAGTCAATACCCAGATATTCCAGCAGCGCATTCCCACAGGCACCCTGGAAGGAGGAGATGCATTGTCTTTATTGATGTATGTGTGTGTTTTGAAAAAGCTATTGCCTAGGCACAGCTGTGGCTGGGACTGATGAGTTCATGGAACCCACTAAAACCTCAGTGACACAGACAGGACCAGTGCCCCCTGGCAGATTCGAGGAGGAGTTTACAGGAGCTCTCCTCTTCAGTGCAGTTACTCTGCTTTTATTCATTGCAGGTGAAAGGTGACCATTACTCTTCCAGTTCTCCTCTCTGGAAGCTTCAGTCTGCTCTAACCATGGAATTGTCCCCATCTTTGTATGTACTGACTTCTTAGCATCTGCCAGATCCAACCAGGAGCTGCCCTGCTGGTAATCAGTGTCCCCTGGGACACACTCCTCCCTGGCTGACTCAGTCAGCCGTGGTGCTTCGGCACAGCCCTTCCGAGCAGAGAAGAAATTGCTCTTTCTGCCCTGTCTGTCTAAAGCTTTCCCTCCCAGCTCTCCCGGCAGCTGAGTCACTTCCTTCTTTAAATCTGGCCTTAAATCTTCCTTTTCTCTTCACCCTGTGATTCACTCCCTTTGTGAAGCACTTTGCAGAGCTCCAGCGGGAAGATGCTGAACAGTGAGATGCTCCTGGAGTGAGACATCCTCTGTGTCTCAGAGCCACAGCAGTGAGCCTCTCTCTGAGGGCTGGTCTCTGTGCCGTGCTAAATGGTGACTCTTAGTGTCAGTATTTCTCTTAGATTAGCATTTCTTTCAATGCTACATCTGACGTAGTAATAGGAGCCAACTCCTGCCTGCGGGTGAGTGCGTGTAATTTCCTTTGACATCAGCATGTGCCTGTGAGGGAACAGCTCTACCCTTTCCCACCCTATTTGATTAGATTCACTAAAGAAGTCATTACAGCGTCTCTGCCACTCCTCCTTGTCCCTCGTGGGATTTAAGGAGCACCAATGAAATGTGCTTAGAGCAAGGAAAGCTTCAATTTCCGTTCCTAAAGCTTGGAAATATTTTTAGTATAACATCTGTACTCCTCAAATTTTTATTTTATGATTTTTTTTTTGTCCCTCACCTGCTTATTTCCTTGGCCTTTGATCCTCTCATATCTAAGTATTCACCTTTTCACAGTTTCATGGTGTGGAATGGAATCACCAACCAAGTAGTTAAAAGATGTCATCATGAATTAACAGTGTGGCACCGTTGAACCTGTCTAGACTTGCTCTGATTACCAGCAAAGTGTGGGATAAAATTTGCCAAAGCTTTAAATCCTGCTTTCATCTGGAACTTAAGCATTAAATCCATTTCACTACCCTTGTATCTTAGTTGTATAGATACTCAAGGTGCTTACGAAAGCCTCCTGTGGGTGCCTTGCTCTCAGAGTTTAGGCAGAAATGGGTAAGGCCAGGGAGCAGACCCAGTTTGGTGAAGGTCTGGTGGCTTCCTCAGGACAGTGGTGCCTATGCCGGTGCCAGTGGTGTAAGAGCATGTTAATGAAACATTTGGGATTGAATGAGTGGCAGGCTGTGATGCTTCAGTCACTCTGTAAGGGAAGGGTCTGTCTGTGAGACTGTTGCACTTAGAGATGTGTCCAGGCTGTGCAGCTGTATCTCTCTGTAGCTCTGGTTTTCTCAAACGTGACCAGTGACCATCTTCTAAAGAGCAACAAAAAAAAAAGTCATTTTCCAGCACAGTAAGTATGCAAATAAAATGAAATCACTATTGTAAAGGAACTTTGTTTTTGCAGAGGGCATGGAGCTGTGGAGTTTGTTAGAAAAACAAGATTTCTCATCCAAGGAAGAAACTTTTTCTTTTAAATAATTCCTACAGGAAACATAGCAATCAAGTAAATGAGATCTGCAGTTTCTAACAAATGCTGATAATCCCAAGCTCTGATGTTTAATAAAGGTTCAGCAATCACATTTTTCACCTTCAAAACAGGCAGCTCTTGAGAACAACTTAACATGTCCTTTGCATACTGATTTAATGTTGCATACTAAGCTTACATGGCATGTGTTCGTTTTCTTTTGCTTAGAATGAAGTGATCAGCCAGCAGCTCTCTGTTATTTTCACTCATTGCTATGGACCCTACCCAATTCCAAAGCTGGTTGAAATTAAGCGCAAGCAGACCTCCCGCCTAGGTAAGTGTGACTTGAAGATACTCACTGGTTCTCCAAGGAGAGCTGTGGGAGCCTGTGTTACTGGCCAGGTGCTTGAGGGGTCCAAAAGTCAGAGAAAAACCTGAATTTGAAAGGCAGAACTAGAAAAAGGAAGGGGCCCCAAACTTAGCCTGACCTGAAACTCCCGCTGAAATCAGGAGGGTCATCAGGTGTGTTGAAGTGGGACTGTAAATCTGCAAGGATTTGTCTGTGTTGCTAATTAGGCTGGGATCCAAGCCTTGGGCCTGGAGCCAAGCATCTGTCCGGATCACAGGCTGCTGTGTCTGGCTGCAGGTGATACTGCAGCAGCACAGCCCTCCCAGCCAGGCCAACAGAGCCCAGGGTGGTTAAATGGGACTGAGATAAGACCCAAGCAATTTTCCAGGACCCTCTTCTCCTTCCTTCTTGCACAGGGAGAGGGGTGTAATAGGATATAAATGAGCACAGGGCCCTCCAGCATCTGTTCAGCTGCAGTTTGCATTGGGTAGCAGAGCTGGGAGGCTGTGCCAGCTTCACACAGCGTGGAGGGCTGGCTATCATCTCAGCAAAGGTCACCACGGACTTCAAAGCTTTGAATTCCCTTTGTTTGAACTCCATGTGGTTGTCTGAGGGGCTTCTGTCTCAGGGTGTCCAAAATAGCTTTATGGGCTTTACTCATTAAAAATAATATCCTTCTATTCTATTGTCTTCTTCTGTCAAAAGAGAAAAATATTCAGTTACTGGCTTTTTTGTTTCCTGGTCTTTGTGATTCTAGATCCCCATTTTCTTAACAATAAAGAGATGTCAGATGTTACATTTCTGGTGGAAGGAAGACCATTTTATGCACATCGAGTGTTGCTATTTACTGCATCACCAAGGTAAAATATATCTATATTTTTCTTCTTTTAAACAAAAATAGAAAGTGATTTTGTGGTTTTTCTGGGGGTTTTTTGTTTGTTTTGCTGCTGTTACAATTCTTTGAAGGCTAGTGGCCCAATCTTCAAGTTTTTCCTAAGCAATGTTTCTCCACAGCTTTTTTCTGGTTGATCTGCCATATATTTAACAAGTGCTCCTCTTACTAGATTTCCACCCAGTAAGCAATCCATGCTTCTGGCCATGCATCTGACTCCATTCCACTGAGGCACATTTGCATGGAGCTCGTTGCTGCATCCAGCTCTTGATTGTACAGGAGTCTTAATATTTTGATTCTTAATAATAGTTTATCCTATGAGTGGCTAATTCCTGCCTTGAATCAGTTTAGGCAGTCTTCAGGAAAAACAAGTTACTATCACACAGCTCATTGGCAGCATTTGACAGTATCCAAAGGCAGTACTTATAGTCTGTTGCCTGTGCTCAGAAGGCTGAACACGGGTTACCCAGTTAAACCCAACCTTAAAGTGGCTCACAGACTTTGTATGTATGCAGCTGTATAATTAAAGGTGTGCTTTTAAAGAAATTTAGCTGGCCCTCTGTAAAAGCTTATTTCAAGATGGGGCAAGGACAAACCACTGAGTTTGGATAATTTGAGCAATGTGGGAATTGATGCTAGTCGTGCTGCCAACCCACAGCACAGAGTAAAGAGATTTGCATAAAGCAACTACGTCTCACCCTGCCTTCAATTAAGAAATTGATATTTTGGTTTAGATCTTCTTGGTAGATGTACAGGTATGTTCCAAACTCCGGCTTTAAGCCTACTAGATTATGTTCATAATAAAGTTTGACACTAGTGAAAGCAAGTAAATTGTTATCCATATTTTAATTAATAAAATGCAGTCATTATATGGAAAAGGTTACCATCCAGCAAATGCTGGTCTTGATAGATGAGCTGAGCTTTGAACTACCACTGGAAGGTCAGATGAATTATCAAAGAGACGAAGTAGAAGGGCAGATGTTTCTGGCAGCACATTTCCCATTTTCACCACTTGATCAATGAGAATATCTGGTTTTGAGAAGTAGATTGTTACATATGTGTACATCTCACATAAATCTGCAATTATTAACTTAAAATACATTTTTTTTCCTGAAACTTGTGTCTGAATTTCCGGTTTTGATTATTAGGGAACAGCAACCTATCTAGTTTTCTTCCTGCCTCTTCTTACACAGTTGTATTGAGCTTGCATAGAAGCATTAAAAGTCTTAGTTTAGCTGTTTTAACAGTTTGTTCCAAAATACTTTTTAAAGCAGTATAATGGACATAGTCCAGAATTTAACCTTCAAAAAAGGAAACTGTGCAGGTTTTAAATGTTGCAAGTCTCCTAAAAGGTCATGTTACCTCCAAGAAAAAAAAATTTGGTTTTGTGGTATGCATCTTTACAGACTCTGAATTTCCAATGTACATTTTATTCTATTGCTACATTAGATGTATTTTTCAAAAATTTCAAATGAAAATCTCCTAGAGAAAGGCTTCTTCCTTTTGCTTTGAACTTTATGTCAGTGTCTAAATCTTGATGCTTTTTGGTGACAAATCCATTCATTTCAGTGTACTGTTTCTGCAAAAGTTGGTGCCATCCTTCCTCTACACTTTTGTAGTTTTTGCCATACTTTTTCACAGAGGAAATTGGGCTGGCTATTCAATTTTGCTCCTTTTTATTTAGGTTTAAAGCACTGCTGTCTAGCAAGCCCTCATCTGATAGTACTTGTATTGAGATCAACTATGTGAAGTACCCCATCTTTCAGGTAAAGTCAGTTCTCACGTTGAATTTGAATGGAACTTGTAAGAGGAACATCGTACATGCCCTGTGCAAATTAGTACATATGTATTTGATAAACACATAGCTCAGAGTAGTGGTTTCACGACCACAGGTTTCATTTCCCTTCGTACACTAAGCTGCAGAGTGCTATTGATTGCAAACGTTGTTCCTGAGTGGATACAATAACGTGCATTTCACTTACATGGGCTATGCAGACAAAGCACCTGATGCTTTTTTCTGTAGTTGGCTCTTTCTGTACTTAATGGACAGGCTTGGAAGAGACACAGTTCATTCCCTTCTTTTGCAGTATTCTCCAATCAATTTTTTTGCCATGAACACATAGAGAAAACGCTTGTTTTACATACCTGTAGTGTATACATACATGTATATGCTTCCCTTCAGTTGACTCAGAGCTCAGACAGTTCCATAAATCGACTGTTATCACTGCAAATAATTCCCAGCTGCCTACAATAACTTTAGGCTTGCTGGAAGCATCCTGCAGAGGGATCTTAGCTGGCTTGTATTACAGTGCAAAGCCTCCCCCTCTCTTTCTCATCATCCATGCATGCCCACACACAGCTGGGTGAAGATGGGGGTGCCATTGCTTGGGAAGGAATAAAGGAGTAACTATTGTATATGCTATATTTGCCTGAATCAGTGATGTACTTAACCTACGGGGAAATACACTGAAAACTCAGACTGAATTTATCAGTTTCCTGAAAACTGTTTGGAGCTCACCAGAAAGTCCAGACAATTTGAGGATCAGGGCTGAGACATTACACTACCTGTGAAAAGGAGACATTGAATTTTGCAGAGACTAGCCAAGCATATCTTGAAATCAGGAGGTTTGAGCCAGTTTTGTCTATAATTTTTTGGTGGTGTTGGGAGAGCCTCGGGTATTACCTGCAGCCTTTACATCACCCCCTGTTCCCTGATGTCTTGCATTGCTTTTTATAAACACTCCCTTTGTTTTATTACAGCTGGTTATGCAGTATCTTTATTATGGAGGTGCAGAGTCACTCCTGATTAAAAATAATGAAATTATGGAGGTAAGAGACATTTATCTTAATTGCAGTGTAAGCAATGCTAAGTGATCTGTGTACCATTCACCCAAGGCCACAATGAGCATTCCTGTAAGAGCCAGAAGTGCCTCACTTGGAGTGCCCAGGCTTCTGCAGTCCTGTGGGAGACACTCGGTCTTTTTCTTTGCTGGTCACCCATTATGATAACTTTTACCAGTATGAAGTTGACTGTCAGAGAAAAAAGAGTAGAAAAATTATCATCATCAAGTGGAAAAGTATCTGAAAGAAAAATATCTGGTTAGTGGCAAAGCTGGTGTTACCAAAATCCGGAAGCAACTCCCAGCAGCATAGTGTTCGATCCTCTCTTTCTCTCAGCCTGATAGATGAGGTGCTCTGCTCCAGCAGGGCCAGTCAGATTCCCTCTGCCACACTCTTTACTTTTGGTTAATTAGCTCAGGCTTACATGTTCAGATCTATCTCAGCAGCATTAAAAATATCCAGTTTGGTTCCTCACATGGGAGAATTCATGGGCTTTAACTGTGAGAGAAATCGGACCAGAGTCATGGTTCAGTTGAATTTCAATCATATGATGATTTCCTGAATAAAACTATAATCTGTGTTACTCTCTGCCACCAAGATCATAGAGTCATAGAATATCTCAAGTTGGAAGGGACCCATAAGGATCACCAAGTCCAACTCCATGCTCCTTGCAGGACTATATAAAACTAAACCATTTCACTCAGTGTCATCCAGATGCACCTTGAACTCTGGCTTGGTGCCATGACCACTTTTCTGAGAAGCTTGTTCAGTGGCTGACCACCTTCATAGTGGAGAACCTTTTCCTAATGTCTAATCTGCACTTCCCCTGGCACAACTTCATTTCATTTCCTCGTATCCTATTGCTATGACACTGCTCCCTATGGCACTACTGTCTGGCAACCAGAGAGGATGGAACTGGTCAGGACTGAAATTATCCCTCTCCAGTGCAGGCAGTGGATTTTTAACTAAGCATATCCACACTGGCTTTATATAGGAAAAGTTCACTAATTCTCTATTTCACTCATAGTTTTGAAAGAACTCCTGAATTTCTAACCTTTTCTGAAATATGGAGTCTTACACTAGGCAGTGCAGCGGCTTTATAGAGACATGTGTGTTATCACCTAGGCTGTTAGAAAGCCTGTGCTGCAGTTCAGCTGGCAGCTTGCTCTACTTTTGTGACATTTCAAAATTTCTGTGACTCGAGAATGTATGACTGATTGATTGATCTGTTGATAACAGATCTGGTCACGGTTCCTCACAGTTTAAAGTAATTACAAACCAGCACATGACTGCTTGAGCCACAGAGGCAGCTGGAATAGGATTTGGCTTTATCTTTCAAAACTGCATTTAGCAACTTGCCTTATTACAAATATGATAACAAGAAGCACCAGAAATACTCCACAGAAATCTTTGCTGCAATTCATAATTGAGGCCAGCTGGCTGCTATCACATCAACACTGCAGATTTCCAGCACTTGGATTTATTTATGGTATTAAAGTAGAGCTTGAGCAGACTGCATAGGAGAAGTCAGAATAATGTCATGGAAGTTTCAGGGTTTTGTTAGTTCCCTAGTGCTTCTGACTAGAAGCATGAGAGTCCCTTTGGGATTCACAAGATAGCTTTTTGTCATGCAGTCCTACATAATAAGGACTGTATAAAGGCGTGAATACATGAATAAGTGCTATTTAAACACCTAAACAGCTTGGCCTAAGGTATGGCTGGGTGTCGAGCAGTGGAGAACCCCAGCCTGCTTCCTAAGGCAGAGCAGAGAGCCAGAGCCAATGACCCACCATGGAAAGACAGAAAGTGAAATGCCTTTTCCCCACTGTAAAAGGACAGAGTGGGGGCAATAGAGGAAATCTTAGCACTACTGAAATCAGTTGGAGAACTCAAAATTTAAGCCATTTTCACCCTATTGGTGTACAGAGATCCCAGAACAGTGCCAGTCCAGATAGTATAACCATAGAGGGGATGCAGGGCCAAAGAGGGAGGTCAGCTGAAGTGCTGGTGTCAGCAGAGCCATGGTAGAGCAGTGGTACAGGCACATGAGACTAATGTGCATGTTAACTAGGCAGTGCCCCACACCGAGCTGGTTCCCACCTTTGCATTGTATCCCTCTGTGCACTCACTTCAGACAGTAGTGCCAGACAGTGTTTCAGCTTCTGTGGCCTAGACATTACCTTACAGCTGCTCACAAGCTAGAACAAGGAGCATATGGAGATCTGATTCCATTTCCTTGAGCCTGCTGAGGTGACAGATTTGAGTTTTATTGCCTCCCTAGATTGTTAAGACTGCCCAGGATGGTCATCATCATCTGGTTTGAATTCCTCTATACTCTTGGTCCTGACCCTTCTGCTGACGTCCCCACATCCAGGCCAGGTGCTCTGTTTCAGCCAGATTTTTGGAACGATTGAACCGTAACCTTGTTTTTTGGGAATGCAATTGCAGGTCCCTTCTTGCAGAGTCATGTTTGCAAAGTGTGAAAATATTCTTGAAGCTGCTGTTTCCTTTTTCTCTCTCATACACCCCCCACTCCTCACCCCATTCCAAAGTCAGCATGTATATCTGAGCAGCCCGTGGTGGTCTCTCCGTGTACAGCTTCCCAAAGTGTGATCTAGAGGGGACCTGCAGAGGGTGGAAGCAACTAAGCAATCTTCTCATTCTGACTTTTTGTCAGTACTTTCATGCTAACTTGAGCAGGGACAGAGAAAAAAATATAATGACACAGTAAAGAATCAAACTCTGATTCTGTATCGCTCAGCAGTTTTTGACTATTTTTTCCCGTGCCTTTTGTTTTTTTTTAGCTTCTCTCTGCTGCTAAATTTTTCCAGCTTGAAGCTTTACAACGACACTGTGAGATCATTTGTGCAAAAAGCATTAATACAGAAAACTGCGTGGATATTTATAATCATGCCAAGGTAAAAATAACTGCATACGCTTGCATGATATGTGTCTGTCGTCATAGTCGTAGGTCAGTTTTATGACAAGTAGTGACACATATATATATATATATATATCATATGCTTAGTGTGTTTGTTATGTGTTTAAGATTTGTCATTCATTTACTGGGATTGACTAGCTAATAGGTACATAGCATAGTGACAGTCTTAAATCATGTAGTATAACTGTAAGGTGGCACCTTCTCACCCCCTTCCCCATGCAGTTCAAACTCAGTTTGAGTGTATCAGTGTGTGCAAGACCTATCCCTTATTCATGGCAACCCAAACTGCTGAGCTGATTCAACAGGAATCACCTAAGTGAAGAAGACACCTCTGCTTTCACCTTTCAAGCTGCATTTTCCCATTAAAATTACCTGTTTCCTCCTGCCTGGAGCCCACTGGGGGGATACACTCAATGCTGGTGACAGCTTGTCAATATATGAAAATGCCTTGTTGTGGAAGTTCAGTGGCTCAGAGCCCTGCAAGGATGGTAATGAGAATTTTATGTCTTGGAGAGCTTCTTATTGGAATCAAATTATATACTTAGCTTGTGAGGTGGCCTAAGTCATTAGACAAAAAGCATGGCATTTTTTGACCCAGAAAACCTATTTTCACACATTGATAGAGGTTGTTGCCACATTGATTAGTTTCAGTTTTTCTCCTCCTCAGGTGTAGTAGTAGTTAGACTTTCACTTGGAAGATGGAAATGATACACAAATAAGTGCAATGAAATATTTTTTTCTGTAACTTACATGGTCTATACAAAAGATAAACTGATGCATTGTGACATGGAGGTTTGATTGAACAGAGTAATCCCGCTCCAAACCCCTGCAGATCTGACCTCCATTCCCATCCTCAGGTATTTCCTACAGAGAATAGTAATGTTAGGTCTTGAGGTACAGATAACATGCAATCAGTGTTTAAAATAGCACAAAGTTCCACCTATAAAAATAAGAAATTAGGTATATCTGCAGGTCCATTTATTGTAATGGGAAAAAAATTACAGTGCAGGAATCTTTTGAAAAATATTTGATTTATCTTCTAGCTCATGTGGGAATTTCTCAATTTGTATTACTGTTAGTAAAATTAATAATTCTGGTTTAAAATCACATGTTTTCTTTGAATTGTGAAAAGTGGCTGTTATTTACAGCTGATTGAAGAAAATTCTTACATGGAGCTTTAGACCTCTTTGAGGGACTGGTACACTGCTGGTGCTGGGACTGAACAGACCCAGTGGCTAAATTCAACTCCTGGTTTGCCTATAAGAGCCCCAGCCTGCAATTTTTTTTGTGCCTGCATCTTTCAGTGGAGGCTGTGGAAATGGTGTACTTGAGAGGTTTTTACAGCCAGAGTCATGTTTGCACTGATGTGGATGGGACATTGCAGAGATAGCCAAGCTAGCTGTAAATGAAACTTTGACTTCTGGAATTAAGCCACATCACCCTAAAGCACTGCATGGGCTAATTTACCCAGCTTCCAGTGAATTACCATGGCTAAGCTTCATACTGCTATATCCAGAAGATTTCTGGGGCCTGAACTCACACATTTAAAGCTAGTTCAGATACCACTCTATTACGCTAGAAGAGCATAGAAGATGCTTTGTCTTTTTGCTCCCGATGCGTGTGATTAATCTGAGCACAGATCATTCTTTCCAGTGCTCCCATCACAGGGTAGCCTCATTTGTTTGTTATGTGAGTGTGAGATGATGTCGTGTGGCGCAAGAGGCCAGATGGTCTTGATGAGCCAGGAGAGCTCACACGCAGCTCCAGCACAGCTTGTCAGCCATCCGTCTGCCTTTCCATGTTGCTCTCTGAGGTGGAGAAGAGCTTGTGATAGACCCTAGTGAGAATGGGAATAAGGTGAGCAGGCATTGAAGCCAGGAACCACCTCATCAGCCAGGAGCAGGTTTTGAGTGACCTGATGCTGTTGTAGGTACCATTTCTTTTCCTTCCTAGAATCATCATAGAATGGTTTGGATTGGAAGGGACACTTAAAAGATCATCTAGTTGCAACCACCCTGCTGTGGTCAGGGACACCTTTCTTGTCCTTGCTACTTTACAAGCTCATCTGCAGGCACTCGGGCAATGCTGGGACCTGTCTTTCCAGATGGGAAGGTGCAAGCAGGTTGGCCCAGAGAAACCTGGAGCATAGCCTTTGTCATGATTGAGAGAAAGACACGATTTGCTGGAATAACATGGTGTGAGCACAGACTTGGGAAGCTATCTGTGGCAGGGGCCTAGATTGTAGAACAATGTTTAGCAAGGTGATGCACTTTGTAGTAGCAGATGCAGGAATAAGAGTTTGAAACCCTGGATTAAAGAGCTGAGGTACTGGTAGGAAGGTCAGAGAATGTGAATTTGGTTATATTTACAAATAAAAGCTGAATGGAAAGTATTAATATCCCTATGGACTTTCCATTCTTAAAATTGCAGTTATAGAATTGTAGAATATCAGGTTGGAAGGGACTTCGAGGATCATCTGGTCCAACCTTTCTAGGCAAAAGTATGGTCTAGGCAAGATAGCCCAGCATTCTATCTGCCTGAATCTTAAAAGTGTCCAGTGCTGGGAAATCCACCACTACTCTGGGGAGATTTTTTCAATGGCTGATTGTTTCCATTTCTCCTCCAAAGATTCCTCAAAGTGTGAAGTTTTGCATGACAGCTTACTACAGTCATATGTCCCATCCTTGCTGAGGATGGCATTCTTGAAACTTGCTGTGTAATGTTTTCCCAAACCCGTAGTTTTAGGGTGTAACTTCTAATGTGAAATCATGGGTCTGGTAAACTCTGTGGCAGAACTCCCATCAATTTCCAAGGGAGCAAAGCTTCAGCCCGTGGAATTTTGTTGTCCCAACAACCACAGTCTTTTAACATGGAATTATTATAGGAATCATCAGCATAAAATACTGTTTGATTAACTCCTTCCCCTTCATGCATTCGTATCTGTAAGTGTTACTGTGCCTGTCTAAAAGGCTGAGCTTGTGTATTTGTTTGTGTGCAGCTCTTATGCACTGTATTTGCTGATTAGGTTTTATCAGATTGGTTATCTTTCTCTAATTTCACTTCTTGTAGTTTCTCGGCGTCACAGAACTATCTTCCTATTGTGAAGGCTACTTTCTCAAAAATATGATGGTCCTCATTGAAAATGAAGCTTTCAAACAGCTATTGTATGACAAGAATGGAGAAACATCTGGTCAAAATGTACTAGAGGACTTACAGAGGACGTTGGCCACAAGGATTCAGTCAATTCATTTGTCTTCTTCAAAGGGCTCCGTTGTGTAAAGCTGAGGAAGATGGTAACCCTCTGATAAAAGACCCTACAAGTTAAGTCTGCTGTTGCAGTTGCTTAAACCTGTTGCAGTTGCTTAAACAACTACAAAAAAGAAAATTTAAGAAATTCTACTTCGCATCCAAATAGTTCTGCTTTGGCCAAAGGTGCTGCGCTGGGGCTGTATCCCTGTTTGGATGAGAGAATACAGAAAACCAAGTTCCTCCATGGTTTTGAGCAAACTGGGTACAAGAGTTTCTGGTAAATTGCTACTGTACTCAAATCCTGAACATAAGCCTCTTTGTGGATCTTGATGCCAACAAAAGCCAGAACTCACATCAGTGAACAGCAGAAGCCCCTGCCTTGAAGGGTAGTGCCGGGGAACACCTGAATTGACCAATTAATCATTTAAGTCAGATTTGTTCCAGTGTTACACATTTAAGAACTGTATCTGTCCCGGAGTCCCATTATCTCATGCATTTGAGAAATGTAAGAACTGTTCTTGCTGTCAAGCAAAGATCACAGCTGTATTAGAGAGTGGGTAAGACTGTTGCAGTTGAGGAAATATACTGGCAGATTTTTAGGGGTGGGAACTTTTTAAATTGTTCATAAAAAATGGGGTGGCCTTGTAGTTTAAAAACTATTTCTTAAGCTTAAAATTTCATTTTCAACAGAGCTGTGTTTGAGAATCTATGTAACATGTTTTGTTTTTTTAAATGGTAAAATGTACATTGTGTAAACATACATATGATCAAGTTTTGCTTGTATTCTTTCCTAGGGTGGTATAATCTTGCCTAACAGGCTATGGTTACACCAAAGAGGTACATTACCCAGACTATCTCTAATACAGTAGTTGGGGGGGGCAGAAGAACTGCATGCTACTCATGATTTGGGGTTAAAAACAATGACAAACTCAACAAACATGCGTTTGCATGGTAACTGTACCTGTGAAATGTTATGTTCGTGCTTTGTTTTGCCAAGACAAATGCAATGTTACTTCTTGTTAAACTTCATTTGTGAAATTAGCATATTTTTTTATTTGGTGTGATTGGCTGTGATATGATACCCCTGGAGCTCCTTCTCGAGGTGCTGATTTCTGTTTGTTGCAGTGAAGGGATAATAACAGATCTTTACTTGAGTAATGTGTGGATATTTTGCTACTGTCCAGAGATTGTTGTCTGAGTTAGACTTTTTTAAATTATAATTAAATATGTACTATAGAATGATTCCTCACTGTATCCTGAGAATGTATAGGTTATCTACAAGTGCAGGGCTTGGGTGGGGTGGGATGGGGATGTGATTTAAAATGTCAAAGCTTTGTTTATTTTGCAGCATATTGTTAGCGAGACAAATCTGCTATGTGCCACGTTCCTGATGCTCTGTCTCTGCAAGCCACGGCAAGAAGTAGGCAAAGATGTTGCCTTCTCCATGACAAAGTGACATTAATATACTTACTTTCTAGACTGCCATTCAGAAAATTTAGAAGTTTTACTTTGACAGTGAATGTTAACCTCTTTTTATTTTGTTGAAGCATCTACATCAGGTGCCCTTCCGTGTTGATAGCTTTTGACATCCTCAGAAAACACAGTTTTGGCTTTTGTTATCAACATAGTAGGAAGCTGTTTTATGACTAAGGTGTAAATCCTCCTTTATGCTTGGTCTTGTACAGTTTCTGCAACAAATTACAAAATACCTAAACTGCCAATAATGTTGCAGAGACACAACATGTCAGTCAATTACACTTTTTTTTCCTGCATAGATGTTGACACAAGATGTTGTCCGAAACATTTAAGTAATGGCAAGTTCTGTGTTGCAATTGTAGAGAAGCGCCAGACCGTAGTTGATGCAACAGCAACAACACACAAGGGTGCTTGTTGTTTGGTGTGCCTCCTCATCCATGGAAGCCCATGCTTCCATGCCAGTGATAACTAGGTAGCAGCAGACCTCACCCCGCAGCTTCATGGTTTAAAATAGCAAAGTTTTTCAAACAATAATCGTGATCTTAAATAGGAAGGAAACACTGATAACTCCATGCTAGTCTTTCTTCTGGTGAGTTGAGAGTATCTGTGGTAACGTTCAGTAGTTTTCTTTCATCAATAAAGGGCTTAGTAGGGCCTTTGGTGGCTGTATGTGGAGTGGTCACTGTGTTTGGGCACTCAGAGGCAGATGTGACAGAGTGCAGCTGCCTCCAAACACACTCAGCGTCCATCTGCAGCAGAGCTGTGCCAGCCCATGCCCTCGTGTGTCCCCGTGTGCTCCTTCCTGGGCTTGTGGATCAAGATGGCTGGAAGTGTGGCACCCACTGCTGCCACTTTGCTGGTGTCTGGCAAATGGTAGGAGAGGACAAACCCCAAGAAGTTGTCATACAAAACTGTTACAGGTAGGGATTGTGGCTATGGATTTATACAGGAATAACTTTTTCCCTTCAAAAATACTGGTAAATCCCATCATCATAGATGTATAGCTGAAAGAAACCTTAAAATAAGAGTCGTAATTTTCAATTCTTTTTTGACCAGTGACCCCCATCAGTTTTGTCAGCAGAAGAGCCAGGCTGTGTAACCCTGGCATTCACTTCTCCTGGAAGCAGCCAGCAAACTGTTGTGGATCCACAAACCAGAGCTTGGAAAGTGATTTTAGTGTGCCTCTGCTCATGTGAGGCTGGGTGAGGTCTAACTGAGCCATGTCAGACAATGTGCAGCTTGCAGGCTCTTATACATCCAGTCACAGGGATCCATGATCTTCGCCACCCTCATAATCAGAAGGTTTTCCTAAGAGACTATTCAGAATTTCTTCACTGCCAATCGAGTCACTTTTCCTTCAAGCCCTGATTAACAGGAAAACCAGATGATCTTACAAGATCTTTTTTAAGGTTATTCTGTGTATGAAAGGAATTATCTTATTTGCCTCACTAGTATAGTCTTTGCTAGTTCCTTTGCTAGTGTTTTCTAGGTCTCTGATTTTTGCTGTCAGTCCCCTCACGACTTCTCATTTTCCGTATTTTCAGTACTGCAGCAGGAGCTTTATACAGTAATAAGCAAAGCAGGGTAACTGTTCTCTGTGGTTTATGTAAAGCATATCAGAAAATATATCCCCAGATATTTTCTACAAGAATATCCCATGGCTGACTTTGATCCAGTCTGTCTAATAATTCCTGAGGGACTCACTGCTGCCTTCCCAGGAGTTCCATCTTTATTTGTGCATTTGTTTACTACACCTTTCAAAGTATAACACTTTCAACTTCTCTTTATTAGATTTGTTCTGCTCTAATCGGGGCAATTTCCCCACTTCATCAAGATCAGTTGCAATTCTGATCCTGTCTTCTAGCCTATTTCATAATCTCCAAGCTTTATTATACATGGCTTCATGCATGGATTCTTCATTCCATTAATCTGGGGCTAGGGGAAGGGCTCTGTTGTCAATTTAATCTGAAAATCAGTGTGAGTTTCAGTGGGTGTCCATGAATACCATCCCTGTCAGATAAGGCTCTTTTCAACAGAGCATTTTATTAGCATTTTTTTGAGACATGGTGTTATCATCTTAGAAAACAAAAAGCCTTCTGTTCCTTTAGTCTTTGTATGAGTTGCAATAATTTACAAATTTTGATGCAAAATATTGCCTCCAGTCTTGGTGAAATGGAAAAAAAATGCAACATCCTTAGAAAAAGCTTGTGATTTTCTTTTTTAATCATAACTTTCCAACCTGTAATGAGTGAAGGTGCCTTTCCATTTGTCTTTTTTATACTAATCCATGTTGTAATATTTGAGGACTTGCAGACATCCTGTCCCTGCCTCATGGCAGATCTTTCCTTCTGTCACTACACGGTCCTCCCTTAGTTTCCAGAATTTCCTCACATTTCCACTTTGCCTCACGTGCTGCCAGTTTACACACTTCCCAGTTTTTTTACTCTAGAGCCCTGCCGGATGCCTTCTCAAGCCCAGAAAGGGTATCAGTGTCCTCCTTGAAAGGGCGATTTTCCAATAATGGGCTCAAGAACTGGGAAGAGAAAAGGATGGGGAATGTAGGAGGGCAAAGGTTTTGGACATCACAGATGAAGCTGGTATTCTTTTCATTACAAATTTCAGCACCGTCTAGTTCTTTCTCAGATTTTCCCCTGATCTGTTCCTTATGCCTGCTGTCCTCTAAACACAGCTGGTGGCCAGATGCTCTCTGTTCTGGAAAAGGGCCAGGGTTCTAATGGCTAAGATTATTTTTTCCCCAGCTAAAACTTTTGCCTGCTTGACTTCGGCTCCAGAGTAGATTTGTGCAAATGTCTATTAAAGACAGAGGAAACATCTTTAAAAAGGTGTGAAGGCTTAGTAGCCAGGCTCTTATTTGCACTAATGAGAGCTGCTTGCTGAATCCCCCACATGCTGCTTTTGACACTGACGCTTTTTCCACTGAATGTCCACAGGCTTCATACCAAACAATGCACAAGTCCTGGATGGGCTGTAGTGTGTGGTAGGATGGGGGCTTTCAGAAATTCTGGTTTTGTTTCAAAGCACAGCACCGTATGCTGCTCTTTAAAGATTAAAAGAAAAAGGGAAATCCTCAGTTTGTAATGAAATAAACTGCTCTGAGGTGCTGCAGTGAGAGAAAAAAAGAAAGGTTATCTCCTCTTCCCACCTGTACTTGTCTAAAATAAGAGGAGGGTTCTGTTACAGCATGCAATGCAACAAGGTCTGTGGGGACCCAGGCATGCTTCCAGAGAAATACAGGTGGTGTAAAAGTTAACATATCCACATACTCAAGGCAAGGATTAGGCCATCCTAGAAAAAAAGCCATTCTTGTCCATAGTTTAAATCCTGGGAGAAGCTGGGAACACAGAGAACTAGTCAAAGTCAGTTGCTGGTACTCAGTGTCCCTCAGGAGCTGGCTCTGTCTTAAAAATATTACTGAAAGATGACAGCCTGAAGACTGCATTCACTAAAGTTGCCTCTGAAGTTACTGGATTTTTTTTTTTTTTTTGATGAATGAGAGTTACCTGAAGTCAAAGACTTCAAGTTAGTTTCTTTGACAAAGTGTCTTTCATGTGAGGCTCTACAACTGCTTTACAGAAATGAAGGGCCTGATATTGCTTTCATCCTCTGGCCCAGCGATGTTGAAATATATAAGCATTAAAAAAGCTGCTTAGGATTTGTCCTAACATTTAATAAACTAGCTTGCAGGAAGTTAGCCTTGAAATAGCCCTGAAATAATATATGAAACCCCATAGATGAGAATATTATTAATTTTATATGTCTACCTATAAGCACAACATTTATATCTCTAACTTGCAGTACTTCCAATCACATCTTCCATACATTTATAGCAATTATAGCAAAATGAATGTTATGTTATTATTTAACTTATTTATTTTGAGATAAAGCCCTTTATCTTCAGTGGGTGAAAATTCAGGCTGCCTGCTCTGACCGGATTATCACATTTAATAGAATTGCACCTGACCCACCATTTGTAACTGGCCTCCAAGGGCAAAAAACAGCGAAGACAAGTCTTCAGCTGTGGCTCAGTGATCCATGACTTCAACAAGACAGCCCACTGCTGAAAACATGATGTATGTGGTGCCCAAAGCAGAAGGAAAATCAGGAAACCCTCAGAGACTTAATGGGAATTTGTCAGCTGCCTTCAGTGAGGCTAAGAGCTGGGGAAGCAAGCTCAGTGTGGGTAGGAGGACAGTATTCAGTTTCTTTTTGTTGCCATTTAATCTGACACTCTTTCAGCTCTGTTCAAGGATTCTTGCATGGAACAGCCATGGATAGCCTAGTGTGTATTTATCTTGGATGCATGCAGAAGGGTTAAAATGTGGTATCTCACCTCTTCAAAGTCAGTAGTCTCATTAGATGATGCTTTTTGTGCTTTGCTTGGACTGCTTGTCACTAAAACACCTAGGAGACATAGCAGCAACTTACTGAGGTAAGAGAGGTTGCACTGACTGGATAGGTTTGATTCTACAAAAATCTTGTGGTTTGCATACTATGTTGTTTAGTTGGCTAAATCTGTCTACTTGACGTGGATGTACCAGAACAGCAATTTTTTTGTTTCTTTTCCTTTGGGGAGGCATTTTTCACCCTTCTTTGGGCTTACAGCTTTGTTCTTTCATCCTGTAGAGGTGATGACAATATGAATGGGCATGCTTTGCTTAGGCATCCATGCTGGATGGCACACTAATGAAGAAGACTTAGTAAGGGAAGAGAACTAGATACAAGAATTTGAATGTATAACTCCAAATCTTTGCCTTAGATTCCAGAGGTATAGTGTTCACTGTTTCCTAGTTCGTTTGTTCTCCAACTCAGAGTTTCCATGAAATCCAAGGGGAGGGGAGGGAGGAAGAGAGGAAGCAGCCCCGTCTCTCACCACTTGCTTGACATTCCCAACCAGCCCATTTTTTGCTCGGTCCCATACTCAGATATGACCATGGAGCTCTAGCAATTGGTAGCTTTTACTTGTCCTCATAAATATCTCCACTGCTGCAGCTGCAAGAGTGACTTTGCCTGAACCCCTTTCTGTGTGGTTAACTTTGGTCTTTCTACTTCCCATCATCTCTGCTGCTGTGTTTTCATTAAAACTTCCAGCACTCGTCTTAGCCCAGTGCAGTAAGAGGCAATCTTGTTCCTTACTGCCTTTCTGAAGCAAACAAAGACAGGGAAAAAACCTCTCTGAAATACCCAATGAGAAATCATTTATGGTTTACAAAGAGCCACATTAGAAAATAGAGGTGCTCAGAACCAAAAAACAAACAAAAAAAAGACTGCCACTTTAGAAAAATCCAGTGTGCTAGGAGGTCATTCTAATTAATTAAGGTCAAAGCCTCAACACCTCATATATTCTGTCAGGGACAGATTAACATGGTTCAAAACATCTGGACTTGTTTGAGCTACAGATTCAAGAGAGTCCAGCCTTAGCCCTTTCCCTTTCCAGCAATGGATAAATTGACTATCCTGTAGCTTACTGGGTGAGAGGCTTTCAAACAAGCCTTTCCAAAGTCTGGTTCTCTCTGTTCTGCATAGCTTTTAAAGAGCTCACAAGACATCTGCAAGCTGAGATTTACCCCTCGGTATGGCTGAAAAATCCCTTGTGCCCCAGTGCTGGTTGCACCTCACTGGGGCAGAAAGTAGAAAGGAGCACAGAAAGCCTCTGGAGCCTCATCAGAGTGAAAGCTGCTTTGCCAGCATCCAAGCATTCACTTGGTCAAATACTCTGCTTAACCTGCTCAAGCCTGTCTAGACTGATAGACAAATTTGGGACAGTCGGTTCAATGCCTTGGAAACTGATTTTTGCCTTGCAATTTTTGAGCCAATAACTAATTACGCCATTTGGGGACATGGTAAAATGTGCAGTCTCACTTGGTTTGTGAGTCTATCCATTGAAGAATACAAGGACTATAGGAAAGTATTTCAGAGCTTTTTGACCTGACCTCATGTTCCTGGCTAAATTCCAGTTAGTACTAGAAAAACTTGACCTATTTAAGTTCCATCAGTGCATTTCGACCAGTGCGTTGCTTCCTGTCCATATTTCTCTTGAGCATCGCAGCTGTTGTACAGCCATATGTGCTGTACCAGTGGGGAACAGAGGTGCTTGAGCATTATGCCTACAATAAATAAGTAAATCCCACTTTGCAAGCTAGGACATTCCTTCTGCTGATCTCTATGGCATTATGTGGAAGGTTGAATAATGCATCCCTGCTGTTTAGAGCTCCAAGATATGGTCAGTGCTCTTTTTCCCCACTCCTCGCTCTGCCAACTGTCACAGAGAAAAGGGATCTTGATCCTGCATTTTTTGAAGAGCAGCAGAGAAAAACCCAGAGGAAATACCATATTCTCTCAACACCCCCTCTCCCCCCCCCAGTAACAGGTAGGCTACTAGAGTGTCCTTCAGCCCTGCTCCTTTGAAAGCTTGTTGTAATGTCATTTGTGCGTTAGGTATCCTCAGAGCAGGCTTTTGATTAGGTTAAAGTCTGGAAAGTATCTTAAGTCATTTATGACAGAAGTGAGATCGTAAAATAATTTCATTCTAATGAGCCATGCTGTGAATTTTCTGCTTCTTTGAGATTTTTTTTGGTGTTGTGTTGTTTGGTTGGGGGTTGTGTGTTGGTTTTGGGCTTTTTTTAACTTGAGAAGAAACGACTAAGTATATGCAATGCTTTGGATTTTCTGTCTATAGTTATCTTTGTGTGTATGTTCAAGAGAGAGAGATGGACAGTAAATAGATCTACGGATATGTTATGAGGCGTGAAATCATGTTTGTAATGAGATTTCTTGTTAATGGCAGTCAGCCTTCCTTGATGCTAAGCATTAATGCAATATCCATTAGTGCAGCTAAACCTCCCTCTGCTCCACTTTCCCAAATGCGTTTCACTTTGTACCTAGTTTAGCATTTATAAATATTTGATATAGGGTTCAAGAAGTAATTTACATGTTAAGAATATATGAATGTTTGAGGAAAAATACAAGTTAAGATTCTACTATAACAAAAATTTGCAAACCAAACATGAAAGCATGATGAAATTTGCCCCATTAAAATCGCTGGAAGCCTTTTCATTGATTTTTCTAGTCTGTGGATTAGGTCTGTTTTCCATCTCTCTTTCATACTCTGTCACCTTTGAAGTCTTTGCGTATCTCGCACTTTCTAAGCCAAATGCATATCTGTAATTAGAAAGCACAGTCCCGATCTTTAGATGGAGAATTGATTCAGTTCTGAAGGGCTGGTTTTGTGCCTTTATGTTTAGAATGGAAAGCAGCAGCTAAATGGGGAAATCCCAGCGTGAGCATCCTGAAAAGACAGAAGAGCTAACACTGTGAGTGGGACAATTCTTTACTTCCTTTCTCCCTCTTCACATCCCCTCCCACCTGTCCCTGAGATGTCTTTGAACTTAAACCTAGGAAAGAGAAGTAAAAACAAGAGGAAAGGATGTGGTAAAAATAAGATGGTTTCTACAACAGTACAGAACCATGGAGTTGATCTTGATTTTTTGCTGGTTTTAGGCAGACTCCTAATTTGTGTAATCTAAATGCAGGAATGGTTATGATTGTTTTGCATTTGTTATGGTTGTTATGAATTTGGGGTTGGGTTTTTGTTTGCTGCCATCTATTGTTGGGGTTTTATGGGAAGGTTTCATTTCCCTTTTTATTGAGAAGCAAATGAAAGATCGCATAACCGGAGAGTAATCATCAACAAACATAGAGATACTGTCCTCCATCCCACAGCTGTAGCTTAAATACTGGTTTGTGGCTTCACAGGCATGTTTGAGGTCGTCTATAATTAACACAGGTGAAACTTTCTTCCCTTTTGCTTATCCATTTATGATGGGTAAATATAAAATAACAGAGTATGAACAGTAGGATGGCAGATGTTTTTCAGTAGAGAAAGATTATAGCTAAGAAACACAAATGTTTCTGGAACCAAATATTTTTCCTCAAAAAGACAGGCATCTGTAGCTTATTCAAAGGTGTCAGTCTCTTGACTCTGTTATATGCTTTTGAAAATTGCCTGTTATGTGCTGTTAATGTTTCAGAGCAAGCCCTTCCACTGAAGACACTAAAGAGGGCACTCAGAAGGGAATGTATTAAAAATAGAGGAGCTCAGCCATAATTTGAGGTGGCAGCTTTTGTCCACTGTGTCCAAAACTTGAACATTATTTTAATAGGTGTGTTTGTATTTAATTTCATTTGATTTTTTTTAATTGCTGCAGCACTCTCACATTTTGTCCAAGTGCACCTAGGTTATCTTAGACCCCACTCTGTCTGATGCTGATCCTTTTAAAATCCCCAATGAGATTATGATTCATTTGTCATTGCTAGATGTCATTTTTTTACGGCTGTACAAAGGGACGGCAGCATGTGAAACCAGCAAGTTGTTTTTTTATTATTGTATTACTCTGCAAAAGAGAAAAACTAACCAGATCTTTGTTTCTTGTGTGAAATACTCACCTTAGCTTGAGAGGACATGTGCAAAGCCTCTGCTCTGAATGCCTCGATATAATCAAGTTACAAAATGGAGGAAAATGGTATTAGAGAAAGATTTTTGAGAAACCTAACTCCAGTGGAGCAGAACATGCACTTGTTAAAGTCTGTTGCTCTCTCTCTCTCATGAAGTCAGTGGGAATCTGTAATGGGAGTTACTGCAAGGCTGTATGGTTTTTTAATGCACGAGCAAATGTAATTTCCCATCCAGTCCTCTGCACAGTTGTGGTTGGTATACCAGAAGGGCTGAAGGCCAAATCCTGCTGTCATTGCACACAGCCCCTCTACTTCAGCAGGGATCATAAACATGTACTTATGTTACTTGAGGTTTTTGCTGAAGAGAAATGGAAGAGGATAGGCTTTCCTTCTGCCCGTTGATCACAGGCTTTGCGTTTCCAATGACTTTATTAGAAGCATCATATATTTACATGCTGCAGAATGAGGCCTGTGTGGGGTGGGAAAGATTTTTATGAATTTAGACCTGCCTAAGAAAACATCAACCATTCTAATTTTAGACAAGTTGCATTCCATATCCATCTGTTTAGTGGATCAGTCTGATGTTTGCTGTTTAGTAAATTGCATCGAGGCCTTTTTTAAAATTTCTTTGAGGGCCTTGCCTGTCATCAGCTAGTGTAAAATAGTGCCAAGGACTTACAGATATACCCTTAGGGCCAAACTGTGCTAGCTCCACATACCACAGTCCCATCAAAAACAAGGAAAGCTGGACTGGGCACAGAAATTGCAACCCCCTGATGTCCAGTTACATGTCCTGCCTCATTTCACAGAGATTGATGACTTCCTGGAAAAAAAAAAAAACCAAACACACATGGTGCCACTTCACCTCAATTTAAAATGTATTGGAGTCAAGGAAATTATATTAGACATGACTGTAGTCTACCAAATCCAGTCCTGTACATAGGCAGAACTCCAAGGGAAAGCAATGGGAGTTTCCATTATGGAGTTTGCAGAACAAAGCCTACATAATGAACTGTGACAAAATGTCAACTTTGTGTAAACTCTCCTGGTGGGTCTGTATAAAGGTTTTTTAAGAAATCTTCATTGTAACACACCAGAGAATAATAAACTTGCACCTTGATAGAATAGCTTTATTTGTATATATTCTATGTAAATTTTAAACCAGAGGATACATGTCATTCCTTGTACATATCCGATTAGAATGATGGCAGTGCTATGCACTGCTGTTTAGGAGATCCATGTTCTCCAGTCTTGGATTTCCAACTGTAAAGGCTGCAGGAGACTGCTTGAGACCAGCCAAAACATTGGATGGATAGATGCTCACCACCCACTGCTTGGAAACGAAGGAGCAGGATTTGGAACAGATGTTGGCTATGGAGAAGATTGCTTGCCTCTACTCCTGGCTAAAGGACGAGTGCCTCCTTCGCTGTCATATCCAACAGAAGTGATGGACGGTCAAAGAGTGTGGAGGATCTTCAGGGGCCTCTTTGGAGCTGTCTTTCCTAGTGGTCTGAGTTTATAACGAGCCCACACTTTGGGTGTCACATGGGAAAGTTCCTGAAGAAGCAGGGTGTACATACATCTACCTATCTGTCTGTCTGTTATCTAATATTCCAGTGTTTCTGTATTGAATGGTTTCAGTAACCTGTAAACAAGTGATTGCTCCTGTTGTGTTACTGCTTTGAAATTCTTTGCATGCACTCTGGCATATAATTCTTTAAGAAAAGAAATTATACATATTATATATATATTGTAGCTTGCAAAATATTCATGTTGAAGAGCCATGTTTTGTGCAAATTGTACATTTATGTTGTGAGCAATATTGCAATACAAACTTTTATTAGTTGTTGATAGTAAATTTGTCACCTTATTTTTGAGCGTATGTATGTATCCCAAGCTTTCAAACTCAGGCATTAGATCAACTACTGAAGGAGACTTTTTCTGTGCAGTAGAAACAGCACAGGCTTTCAGTAAATAGGCAGCTGTGCAAGTCCCATTCTGTTCAATGCAAGTTGCAAGGCTGATTCTTCATGCAGTTTGTCAGGCCAATACTTCTCTTTTGCCAGTGCTGGAATTCGTGTTTGGTATGAGGACGGTGTTGCGCTCATCTATAACAGAACTAAAACCCCAACCTTGCAAAGAACAAAGTGCTTAACTCCTACTGCCCTCCGTCTCCGCAGGTGCTTCAATATAAATACAACAAGGACTTAAGGAACTTACAATTTCCTGCCAGATAGCCAATTGTTATGTTTTCAAATGTTCATGCTACATAGTTTTCAATTTAGGGGCTAGATAAAAGTGTAATACCAGTATGGCTTTAGAAAAGCTACAGTGTTTGGAGCTTGACCTTGAAACTTTTACCTGATTTCTGAACATCATTGGTGGCTTTGTTTGCTCAATGTTTACCTCTGAGAAATGTATGCTATTGATTTAAATGTTTAATATATTGACTGCCTTTTTTTGTATATTTGTTATCATAAAGGTTTGGTTTAAATGCTAACAATTGTGGTCTATTTTCAGACTTGAAATACTTACAGTTCTGTATTTGGAAGGCAAAGTTATTAATGAATATAGCAATTTGGTATTTTATTCCTATTTTATACAGCTGCCCCCATAGGTTATTATCAGATGGCAATGAATATTGCTGAACAGCAGGTGGAACTCCTTTGAGTGTGTTTATGAGCCATCTCTGTTCAATAAAAATTCCATTGTTTTCTAGCCTAGGAAATGGCTGCTGTGAGTGTTTTTGTTGTTTCTTCTCCTCCTCAGGTGTTTCTCAATGTACTTCAGACAGCAGCAGGACTGGGCTGCTCCCAAGAACCATCTCCCAGAAACCACATGTTTGGGATTTTACATCTGGAAGTTCTGGTGCTGTTTTCCCCCATACACTACTGTCAGTGTGCTTACTGTGCATGAGAAGAAGTGATATGGAGCTGGTTCCCAAAAACCTTTCTCCGAGCACTGATCTGCCCTGATCTGCCAAAAAATAGGCACATAAGACCTGGGGATGGAGCTCTGTGGTGCTTAAAATTGAGCATTTGGAGATACATCATAGCCTGATAGTTTGGATGCATGAAGATCTGAAAGGCTGGAAGCTTGCTTCATTACACTACACTGCTGCAAGTGCATGCAGTTAAGGTTGAAAATGGGTATCTCAAAGAGAAGTCAGATATAAATAGAGGGACTTGATTAAATTTGGCATGAGTCTAAAAGTAAGGTTTGAAAAAATATTTTTGTTTTACCGGTTTTTTTTACTTTTTTACTTTTTAAATGAATTTACAATATTTTCTCTCTTTTATGTTTTAGTGGATTTGGAGTCAAGTTCTTTCTTCATGATGTACCAGATTATTAAAGAACAGGTTGGTTCAGGAGGCAAAAGATGGCAATATCCTTTCATGTCCTACATGTTGTGGGAGTGAGACACCACTCACACCACACTGGGTGACTGCCCAGACCACGATTGTGGCTCTGTCAAGTGCTTTTGGGCTCTGCAAGCTCAGCTGTCAAGGAGCAGAGTTTTAAAGGCAGCTCATAGGAAACTCCACAGTTGTCAAAATTTTGTAACAGATGTATCCCTTGCCTGCCTCCCCAGTATCTGGGAAAAATCAAAGCAAGGTTCACAGGTAGCAATGTGGATTGATTTGTCTCCTTTCCCAACCACTGATGCCGAGGCAATAAAAAATCATTGTTTGTGGGCATCTGAGTTAACTCTCCACTGAGAAAAATAGTGCAGTTCAGCTATAATTAACACCATTCTTCTGGGTTCTCTATATACTCATCCATGTTTTTGCTACCTTCAGTTCACATTTGTGTTTTTGAGGTTTTCTGGACATACATGTAGAGCCTGAAGGCTATGGCATATGTTCACTGGGCTAATTAGGGTTTAGGACAGCCTTGCCCACTGCTGTGTTTTCTCCTCCCCAGGGCAGAAATGGGCAGCAATGTCTAAACCACCCCTTTGGCGTACTAGAGCTCACCTAGAGGAGCCTCAGGTTTTGTCTGGAGGCTAAAGCACTGTCAGGAGTGCGTGATGTAGATCTGCTGCTGCTTGATGTAGATCTGCTGAGTAGCAGAGGTATGTGTGTAACGTAAAAAAGATCATTGTATGTCTCAGTTTGACTACTTAGAAGTAACATTTAAACCACTCAGAAATAGTATTTTTTTCCTGAATCTGCGTAATGGCTTATACAGACTTATTTGTAGGTGTGTAGCAGTATCAGCTAAGTTTTTCTATGTCAACAGAGCTTTATATTTTAATGACCACGATTCTTTCAAGAAAAGCCTTGTTCCAGAGTGGGCCTGTGGGCTGGCTATCTCTAAGCTTTGCTATGAAGATGTAAGACTGCAAGGTGAAGGATGTCTGAGAACCTGGGCACGTATCCTTGCAGGCTGCCATACCCAGCATGACCCTACAGCCTGGCTACCTTCCTAGAGCTTATCAGCCCCTCTGCTCTAGGAGCTAGTGTCTTTTGTAAGTGGTAATCTCCTCCTGGACTAAGGAATGTTTGAAGCAACCAGGATTGAGCAATACACTCAGACATGGAGGAAATAAAGATGTGCCGCCATTGAGACAAATCCTGGCCTTAATGTCCCCCATGGCTCCCATGGTGCTGGAGAGGGGAGAGTCTCAGGTGTTTTGAGGTGTCCATCTGCCCTCAGAGGCACAGTGTAGCCCTGCTGCATGAGCTGCTTCTCCCGGTGCTCACCCAGGTGTAGGCTGACACTGTGAACCCCTGGTTGGCAAAGCCTGGAGCTGGAGGGTATAGGGATGTCTGGGGAATGCACACAGACCCCACTTCCCACCTGATGTGAGAACAAGGTTATGAGGCAGAACTCGCATCACTTGGCTGAGTTCCAGCACGTGGAGCACTGCCACTTGTGGGGGTTTTTTTCCTATACCCATATATTTACTGACTTTTCTTTACTAGTAAATCCTCAGGCACTTTATATTGTTCTGTGCTTCTTTTCAACTTCCTTCATTTTCTCTTTGTAAGCTGGCCAAGAATGGCTTGCTAGATCCTTGTCTGTGTTCTACCTTCATGTGCATCTTAGTTCTTCGTCTCCCACACACTTCTTTTCCTTTTGACTTTCTACTCCTGGGCCCTGGTAGACCAATGCATTTAAAGTTATTTTTCTCCATTGGCTGTATGTGGTAAATTCAGCTATTCTCCATATCCAGCCATCTTTTCTCCAGCTTGCTGAGAGGGCACTGACAATATTTCTTTCCCTTCCTACACTATCTGACAGCAATCATTGCAGGGATGGTGGGATCCTCTCTCTCAAGCTCTTGGCACACGTTCTAGGGAAGCAGCTGCTCTATAAGCACACCTCTCTGCCTTGATAATACATTTACTGTATACCAATTTTTACTGTATCCCAAGAAGGTTTTAATGTTTTTCACATGTATCTGGTTCTCACTGAGATCACACTTATTACTAGACATAGCTAAAAGATAAGTGACAGACCTATTTTATTCCATATTAAGCAGAGAGCACTAAAAGTAATAAGATAGATCTGGGAGAATAAGCTTTAGTGCAAAGGTGTTTTATCTTTCAAAGTGAGGAGGTTTGTGCTCTCCCAGAGAACTCCTTAAGGAGATCATGGATGAAAGAAAACCAAAGTAGCCTTGTTTTAACTACCTGAAAACTTAACTTTCTGCCTAGCTATGAGTTCAAGAGTTCTTCCCTCCAGGCTATGTTGCTGTGTGCAAACAGGGTATGCCATCTCCCTTGACGAGATGCTGCCCTACTGAGATCTGATATTTCTTTGGTTTCCTCCCACTATTCATTCTCTGTGTTTCACAGAAACACCCAGGGAATGCAAATAGAAAATCAAAAGGTAACCTTGAGGACTCAGATGTCTGCCATTGGTGTTTCAAAGTCACTCTTAAGTACTCCTTTCTTTCTTTCATAAGTTAGAGGATTTCTTGATTATGTGACTTTAGTTTTAGCTGCTTAGCATCTCTGGGACTGCAACACTGATATTTTACAGCTCATTTGAGGAAACAGAAAAAAACCTGAGTGAGATGCCATACTAGTGTATTGGTCACTTTCCCCTTTTCTCATCTGAAGAGGTCAGCTGAACCACAGCCATAAACCTACAGCATAACTTCTCTCAAAACACATAAAATTCCCTTTGTTTTCTTGTTTACAGAAAACAAGATTTCATGTATGATTTGCAGTATTAATCTTTTCATGGCCTTTCAGTACCTTCCAGGTGTCATACTAGAAATGTTTACGGTGTCTGTGACAGTTTTGTGATTCAAGGTATATCAAGGACCCTGCAGAGCCTTGGGAGCATTTCAGGTATTCCAATAGTTGTTGGAGAGCCTGCTGGAACCAGCTGCTTCAACATCACTCCTTTATCAACCAGCTCTCTTCTGTCTTCCATCCTGACTTAATGTGAAGAGGAATACTCTAGGTGCTCTCTGGGCACCTCCACATGTCCCCTAAAAAAGAAGCTGGACCTTCCCTTTGGAGGAGCTACTGACTTTTCCCACTGATCCCCTTTTATTTACCTGGTAAATCCACTCCAGAACAAAAGTTCGCTCTGCTTAGCTAGGAAATTTAATCCAGCTGAACCTTTCTGAATGTTTATGACAACACCTTGAACAAGATGATTCAGGCACATGCTTCCTGCTGATGAGAACTATCCAGCATTTGCATCCTCAGGTAAATAGCAGTAGGTCAGGATGGGTCAAATATAAATCCAGAAAGAGGGACAAGTTTTAGTGCTTTTCCTTTCAGACCAGCAGAAGTTTCTGATACCAGAATCAGTGACTAAACTGAAACAATGACAACTGCTACTGTCAAGTCTTGACTTACTTTGCAGATATTCAATGGGATAAAAAGAAACTCAGCTCTCCTAATCGGAGGATAAGAATCAGGTCTGAGAGATTCAAGCCCTCCTGTGTCTGATCTCTGATCTGGGCCAGGGTAGTGGAAATGAATCCTTTTAGATTTTAGAAGATCACTTTTAGGAAAGGCCCAGGGCCAGTCCAGAACAGGCTGTGTCATTAAAATGTTTTATGACAATTGTTCTGGTCAAAGACCTTTATATTTCCACTGGATCTGAGCTTGGTCCTCACACCCTTCCCAGAACAGCCATTTTGTCTCCCGTTGCAGATACATTTGTTCGTGGCCATTTCTTCGACCTAGCAGAGATTCAGAGAGACTTCTGTCAGCTATACAGCGTCATTCCTGATTAGGACAGATCTTTGGGCTTGTCCCAAAATTCCTCCAATGATTGTGTCACAGTTCCATCCAAATTAAGAAATTAACATCTGCTTTATTTGCTAATCTTCACACCTCTGTGGCTGAGTCATCTTTGCACACTAAATATGAAGAAGGACATTTTTTATTGGTGTGTTATGACCTATGGGCCATCCAATTCCTTGGTGTGAGTGGGCTGGAGTGCACTAGATCTCAGTTACTATCTCAGGTGTCTGCAGGGAGCTTCCTGCCTGAGGCACCACTCTTTCAGCTGCATGTCTGTGATTGCCGAGGCACCATGGAAAACTAATTTATTTAATAGAATGGTCTTTCTTTTAAGAAGACCCAGCTGTGCATCCCCAGCACATAAGATGAAGAGAAGTATCAGGATCACCCAGCACTTATGGACTGGCTCTCAAAAGGAAAAAAATTATTGCTACTAACTGCTGTTCTCTAAGCTATAATATCCATCGTGCACAATTGCTACCTATTTTTACTTTCCTTCCTTCCTCCTTTTCCATCTCTTTTTTTTTGGTACGTCTGCTGTTGAGCCATACCACAATACACTGCTATTTTGTGATTATGTACACAGTGGGAGGGAAGGTAGAGCATGTGTGCCCCCTCTGGATATTGCTTCAGTAAAAGCAAGTCTGGCTCAGCTGTTTGCTCTGTGAACCTCCACACTGTAAATGTATATATATGGAAAACAAAACAAAACAAAACAAAAAACCCCAACATATCCAGGAATCACAGCCACTGGAAAGTAACCTTGCTTTCTTCCTCTTGGCTGCGTAATACTCCCCTCTGCCTATCCTTTGAGAGTAGCATCTGCTTTCACAAAAATTCCCTCAAAATCTGGAGGAAGATTGACAGTCAAACTGTAGCCAATTTATGCATGGGAGGACAAGAAGGATTTCTCAAACAGTGTAAGAGAAGGTGACCAGCAAAGCAAATAATAACAGCCTAGCAAAAAGGCAAGCACACAAAAATGCAAAATCAGTAATTACCTATATCCCAGGTAGGATTGGGTGCCCATGCCCCAGGGTACTACAAGGAAGAGCTAGAAAGACACAACTCTTGCCTTGGTATGTTTATGTCTATTTTAAGATAAAACACTGCATATGGGTGAAAAGAACAGGGTAGTGAAGAAGCAGTAATATTTTGATAGATGTTTATTTGTCATGCCAGAACCACAGAAGAGTCAGGGTAAAAAAAATGAAAATGCTACACTGGTGTCGTCTAGTGACATGTGGATGAAATAATGTGGCCATTGTGTCTGCCAAGCTCCAGTTTGGTTGCCAAGTCCCTGAGCTTTACCCTGGGAAACCCTCCTTTGCCCAACCCCACTTCCCATCCGGGTACTTTGCAGTTACCCCCTGAATTAAGATTCTGGTGATGGAAACAGCAGTGATTTCTGCACGTTAGTAAGAGAGTACCTTCCTCTACAATCCAGCTGGCATTTTATCCTATTGCTCTGATTTAAGGAGTTAGCTGGTACAGGACGCTGACACTTGGGAGGACAAAAAGCAGCTGCTCCTGTGCCGACGCCAGGCCCTCCCAACTTCCTGCACCTCTCTGCTGCTCCTGACTGTGCGCTGGCTTCTTTCCCTTGGATAAAAGTTAGAGACCGGTAACAAAAAAGGCCTTTCTAAACTTTTCACTTTGGTGGGTTATTTCAGTGGAAGCGAATATCAGGCGGGGCAGGTCTCTCCCAATAAACGAGGGGAAGCCGCGACCAGTGTGGGAAGCGAAGGACTGTTAGGTTGGACTCGGTGATCTCGGAGGTCGTTTCCAACCTGACTGAGCCTGTGATTCTGAGAAAACTCTGGAGATGGGGCCGTGTACCCAGCCGTGTACCCCCAGGACAGCCTGGAGGGTCCCTGAAGGGACCGCGCCCCGCCCCGCCCCCGCAAGCCCCTCCCCCCGGGCAGCCCCCGCCTCCTCCCTTGTAGCCCCTCCCTCCCCTGGCTGTCTCGTCGCTCTGAGATGACGCCACCCCGTTGTCTCCGCCCCCCGCCGTTCCTCGCCGTTGCGGGCGGACCCTTCCGCTCATGACGTCAGTAGTGCGCGCCGGGCCCGCTCGCACGTGGTGGCGGTGCCGCCATGAGCTGCCCGGTGCCTTGCGCCGCCTGGGTGCGGCGCGGCGTGGCCAAGGAGACCCCCGACAAGGTGCGGCCGGGGCTGGGCTGGGCCGGGGGACCCCTGCCCGCCCCCCCTGCCGCCGCCCTCACCCCTCTCTGTGTCCGCCCCGCAGGTGCAGCTCAGCGAGGAGGAGCTGAAGGGTCTCATCGAGGAAGCGCAGGACAGGCTGGGGTGAGCCGAGGCGGCGGGAGGGGCTCTGCTGGGTGCGGGATTGGAGCCCCCCGGGCACGGGAGAGCGTGGGCTGCCCAGCCCGCAGCCCGGGGAGCTCCTGGAGGGCCGGCTTGGGAAGCAGCAGCGAGGAGTGGAGACAGCACCAGCCAGCACGAGTTCCTCCTGGAGCGCTGTGCCAAGGGAGCCTGACGTCCCGGGAGGGGCGGCGGTGCGGAGATGGAATTCCCCTGAGATCAGCTCAGCTCGTCGGAGCGCGGTGCTGATAATGCCGAAGTTGTGGGCTCGATATCCGTATGGGCCGCTCACTTCAGAGTTGCGCTCCATGGTCCTGTGGGTCCCCTCCAGCTCAGAATGTTCTGTGGTTCTTTAAGTGTATCCTGCAGTCGTTGTGGCCAGGACAGCGTGGGCTGCGTTCGCATGTGGCTCCTCAGTTGTCACCTGTGGTGCTGTCAGACTCCCTGAGCTTTTCTCGTGATGTCTGTGGCCTCGTCCTCTCTGGAGCTGCCATTCCCGCCTGGAGTGAAAAATAAGTTGGGTTTGTAACCATGGCTGCTTTGGAGATGTGGCAAACCGAGATGGAAATCCCAAACTGACTGTGAAAAAGTGATGCTGAGGGTGTGACTTGACTATCTAAGGAAGTCTGGAGGCCACAGTGGGGCTCAGAATGATGTGGTGTTTATGCTGTGGCAAAGAAGGTAGAACATCACTCAGGGTTGTGTTTATGGTTCACAGATGAAGCTAGAGACATCACAACTCTCAGCACTGGAAGGTCTTACTTATGTAGTTGCGTTTTGTCACTCTGCTTTTAAGGAAAAGGTATTTATGAAAAGAGTAACAGAAGTGACATATTTATGAAACGAGCTATAGAAAACAAGGAAAAAATGGCTCTCTTTTGTCTAGAAAAAGATTGAGGTATTATTCTATTTTCTGGCCTTTTTCTGTTAGATTGTTCTCTGTAGGTTTGGATTTCTGATTCTGTTTCAGTTCTGTAGGGTGTGTGGTTGTACCAGGGTGTGTGTGATTGAACTGTAAAAGCTTTTAGAGTTGGGCAAATATTATTCACCCCATTTCTCTTGGATCAATCAGTGACTTTATTGCTGAATAGTGTCTCATCCCAGAATGTATTTTGTTCTGGTTTTGTTTTCTAATGGTTCCAAAATCATCTTAAACATTTGGAAGATTCTCACTTTATGTTAGTTTCTTAACTCATGAAGTTTTAATGTTTCTGTTGTCTGTAGTGTTACTTGTTTCCTTTTATGTGTGTGAACTTTTGGTTTTTTGAGTGGTTTCCTTTCTCTTGCAATTTCAAAAGCATGGAAAGATTTGAGGTGCTGGTTGTTATACAGTCTGTAAAACTTTGGGATGGAAACTTAACGACCATCTGAAACAACCAGAGGTTTTATAATCTATTTATAATTGCTGGTACTTCGTAAAATTTGTTACAACACCTCAATTTTTTTTCCTGTGCAGAGATCTCAAATCAAACTGAGATTTAGGGTTTCTAATTATCTTGTGACTTATCTCTAGTTATCTTGTTAATATGAAGTTTTTATTTTACTGAACGAATTAGAAAAATAGGTTTCGGGTATTTAATTCAGGGATCGTATCTGAGAATTACCTTGGGTCATTGTTACCTGGGAATTTCACATGCAGAGGGACAAAAATACAGTGTATTCAGCAGGGATGAGTTTCTATGGAGCATGCTCCATTGAGACACCTCTGTTATGTTCTCAGCCACTGTTTATTGTACATTTCCTTCTGCTGAATGAATTTGTGCATACAGAATTGTTGCCATAAAGTTTCAAAGTTGCATAGTTTATCCCATAAGAAGTAATCCACAAATGTCCCTACCTAATAAATTTTATGGTTGTTTTTTTTTTTCTTCTATTGTAAGTATGGAAGGTGTGAGGAAATGAAGTTTTAAGAATCTTTAAGAAATGTAAGAGTCCTCACACATGATGGGGCCTGGGGGGGGGGAAGGGGAGGGAAGGAAAGAATGAATTGGACGTGTGAATGCACAGAAGTGAGGTTAAGAAATGTGTAAGGGAAACAGATTTAGACACACGGTTTAGTTTGTTGAGCAAAATTCATGCCACATTGTGTCATGAAAACTTTCAATGGAAAACTTTCTCTGAAAGCCTGAGAGTAACGGTGCCTTGTATTTTGGGAAAAGATGGGGAAGGAGTGAATGGATTTCCAAATGATTGCCGTAAAGACTTGAAACCCATGTGAACAGCTAGGACTGTGTGCTGAAATCTTAACAGCAGTGCCCTAAATACTTACCTGGAAGTGTTGTACATGTCTGTCACAATTTCTCAGGGATGTGTGTCTTTCCACAGGGATGGTGCTGGTGCCAGCAATGAAGATCAGACAGCAGGGGACACGAATGTGACTGTTGCTGGCAGCTCTCAGTCTTCCCATAACAATGAAGATCTGTCTGATCATGAACTGGATGAATATGATTTGGAAAATTACGATAAAGAGGAATACACGGGTAAGAAAAATTTATTCATCAAATATTCAGTGCAAGTGAAGAACGTTTCCACTTCTTGTTTTATTTAAAACCTTAATATCCTAGAACTACACAGTATTAAGTTTCAGATGCTGGAAATTCACATTTTTAATAATTTGCTCGTCCCAGCTTCAGAAGTCATTTAGTGAGGGAAACAGTTCACTGTCCCCCTCCCTGACAGTAAAAGCAAGAGCACGTTGGACAGATTGTCACTCCCTCTGCTGTAGTGCTGAAGCAGAGTGGCAGAAGTCCCTGAAAGCTCCAATCAGTTTAGCTTACCAAGGTACTTGGGTTTGAAACTTGGAAGTTCATTTAGTCCACTCCTGATATTTTGCAATATACGTAATACAGGTATCAATGCAGGAGTTTCTAACTTCACCTGCCACTGACATGTCTAAAAGTGTTCTGAAATTCCCATCTAGGTGATTTGCAACTTGGAGACTCTTTGGCTACTCTGGCAGTATATGGGAGTAATGATAATGATCCTTACATCACTCTAAAAACCACTGTAAGTACTTAAAAAATGTTTAATATTTTAAACAGCGTAAACTTAAAAATCAGTTGAATTCTCCATGCTACCTTAGGGTCTGTAAGTGCTTGCTGTCCTTTTTCACAGGTGTGCCAGATTTTTGATCAGACTGAACTTTTTTCTTTCAAGGTTGCTTTGTGCAGTCCCTTCTTTGTATGCCTTTTGCGTTTAAGTAGGAGGTTAAGTGAACTGGCTCATTATTTAAACCATGCAGAGTGGTTTTTCACCTATCTAGTAGAACACAGAAAATGCTTGAAGAAATAACAAATCTAAGGCCACTAATGGCCCAAGTTAGAAAATTTCCTAGTCTGCAAGACTCTTGCACCTTCCACAAGTTTGTGTAAGAAATGGGGCTGAGGTGGACTCAGGCTACGTGTCAAATTAGGGATATGGCATGAGGAAATACATCCCTGTTAAACAGAGAAGCACAGTGTGCTGTGTTGTTGACTGCTTCTGCCTGTGTTAGTTTCCACCTGTCAGAGGGGGAACATTTTTGCAGGAGCTGAGTGTGTAAGAGCTCTACTCTGGGTGAAGAATTCTCTGGCTGCAACCTAACACAAGTTGTGTCAAGAGTGCTGTCCTGTTATGTGGCTGTTTGCCCTTTTCTGGTGGACAGGGATGCAGCACAAGATGCAAGCAAGACACAAGGTAATCCTGCTACTCTACTTAACATTGGTATTGCCTTGGCTAAAATACTGGGATATGGAGAGATTCCAGAGAATATCCCCCAATTTAGTTCAGAAGGCTAGATTGCAGTTTGATTGATGTAATTTACATGGAAAGATTACAGAAATCAGGTAGAACTGAGGTGAGGTTGTGTGAGAAGAGACAATCCAGAGACCAACCAGCAGAAACTGTGATCATCTGGGGCAGGGTGATAGTAGGTGAATTTTTGTCACCTCTTCTAAGCATAAAGATCCTGAGATTTTTCTGGGTGCTGTCGTTGCTACACTTTTTTGGATTCTTTACAAAGCCAGTAAGATTGAAAGAAAATATTAGCTGTAGTCTTCCACCACAGCATCTAGTTTCTGTGTCAGGGAACTCTGTCAAACATGACAAGTTGTTATGGTGACTTCACATACTGTAACAAAGCTCAGGGAGGAAGGCACCCACCCTATCTTTAAAAGGAGTTCACTTGCTATGTGCACTTTGGGGCACTGTTTGTTTTCTCTGTGTTTCATTGATGATTTTTCTTGCTCCTGTGTATCAGTGGAGGAGAGAAATGCTTTAAAAGTTATTTTTATAGTCAGAGAGGTATTCACACAGGGATTCAGAGAGAATATGATCTGTGTTAGAATAGCTAATTTTTTCCAGATATACAGAAAGTGAACACCTTTTTCTCAGGCCTTTCTTCCTATGCTCAAGTTCTTTCCTCAAATTCTGCAAGTTCTTTAACATTTTGTGTTGTCTTTTGGTATTTACTACTAGTACTGTTGAAGACTAAGTATTGTGTAACATTAAGTTAATTAATTAAAAGAATTGTAGGACTTGATGGAATTCAGATATTGAAATATGCTTGAAGTGAATAAAAAAAGAAATTAAAAACCTGCAACGAGAAGTCCAAGAAGTCTTGGATGTGGTGTATATTTGAAGGATGGTACTCTTGTGAGACTATTGACTTATGTACAGTTCTTTGTTTTTCACTGACAAAAATTCCCAAATGCCTTTCATTCCTCAGTAATAGTGAAAGTCAGATGAGGGATTACATCTGTTCTGGTACAGCTGAATGCCCAGTAGAGCTGTAGGCAGTACTTTTTGGGAAATATTTTGCAGGAAGTAGACAGTGTTTTGATGCTCTTGGAATTTCTTCCTGGATGTGAGGAGCAATTGCAGTATATTTATTGGGTAAAATGCTGTTATACTATATAAATGGTCAAGGAGCAGGAGCATGAGGGAAATAAGTTTGCTTTTTATGTCCTGGTGGTGCTTTTCAGCAGTGGGCTGCATCATGATAACCTTGAAATATGGTTTCATATTTGGTAATTAAACGTGTTTACAAATCCAGGTACATCCACATACAAACTCCTTCAACTTATTTAATGACTATTCAGTGACTATTCGGGGTCTGGTTCCTGCCTTTCTCTGTTTATCACCATAAGATGGTTTTAGGTGGGTGGGCATTGGGGTGTTGGATTTCGACTGTTTTCTGTTATGATTTAAAATTACTCATTGATTCAGCCTTTTGAACGTACGTAGTTCTGTGCATTTATGAGCATTGCTTAACGTCCCTTGTCCTCTCCTTTTTGCTGTTCAGGAGCAATATGAACAGGAGGACTTTTTGATTAAGCCCGATGACAATCTTGTCCTTTGTGGCAGAGTTGATAAAGACTGCTGTAGTTTGGAGGTCCATGGTAAGTAAAATAGGATTTGTTCTTTACAGTGAATTTAGTGAATATGTCTTGCCTAACCTGTGCCATATGGTTGTGTCAAAGAGGGAGTGGGCTGGTTTTTGTAAGGTTTTTTTCTCCCCTTCTGCTCTGTGTTTTGTTCTTTAGCCACTTTCCAGAACTAGAATATTTCATGTGGAGTTATTGTTATTTAGGGGATAGCTTGCCTCTTTCAGGCTGTATAGCATTTCTTTTCCTTATTTAATTTCTTATGAGACTTAGAAAATACTATGACATTTTTATTCTCTGAACATACAATCTTTCTTCCAGTCTTACTTTCCATATCCTGCAAGCATCCCCTAATAGTTTGTTATTTTGTTGGGTTTTTCCCTTCATCTTTCTCCTTGCTTCTTTAAATGGGCTTTCCACAGCTAGGACTAGAAGAATCAGCACTTTTATCATCATAGTTTTAGAAGAGATGGTCCTTAATATGGCCTGAATACTGCTTTTTCTAGCAGTAGGTTTAATTTTACTGTGTAAGAGATTTTCCTGCTGCAGCAAAGAGTATTTGTGTTGCAGCAAGGAGTACTACTGAGTGTGCTGAAATTATCATGTTTTCTTACCATGGTTCTTTGTGGGAGTGGTTCTGCCTATTTGTGTGATGGTCCATGTTTCTGCAAGCAAAATATTTCATTTTAAGCAAGAAACATGACCAAAGTGTTTGACAGCATCTCTTCAGATACCAACATCTTTATTAACTGTGTCATTTTCCCCAGTGTAAACTTACAAAACAATACCAAGGGCTTCTGCAGTTTCTAACGTTGGGTAATCCTGTCTTGGTTAACTACTAAGACAGCTTTGTTAACTGAAAACTTTAGTTATCTGAACATCTGTCACATGCACTTAAAAATGGCACAGTAATTTTGTGTGTGTGATGGTAACATATTATTAAAATAATTAATATTCTTTCTTTGCTATCCAGTTAGTAAGTTATTTTGAGAAAAATAGCTGGCTACAGGGAATGCTGTGTTTAGTGTATGGTTACTTTATTGAAACTCTTCCTGTATCTCAGTACAACAGACTAAAGGCAACTTCTTCTGACTTCTTAAACTTCCTCTACTTTAAAATCTGTTTGTCTTTTACTTTCATTTCCACTTAAATTTCAACTGCAATGATTTTTGTTTTTAGTTGCGAATTCTGTAAACTGAATGTCTGAATCTCCATTAATGTGTTCTGATGTAGAAAGTGCTGGATATGGAGCACCTATTTTGAAGTGATCTTACAAATAAAGTAGTGTGGTGTGCTAGGAATAAAGTATTGCACCTTTGCTGAACTTGTCACTTCTTTATCTAAAGTACACAGGAGAGTGTTTGTTTTGTGTGATTTTGTTAAGTATAACATTCATACTTGGAGGGTCTGGCCTCTACACTAAAACTCTGAACGTGTTCCAAATTTATATTCTAGACCTCCTTTACAATTTAGTCTTTGCCACATCTGCCTTTTGCAGAAGTGAACTATTTTATAGTTGTTTGCTTTTCCTATTCAATGATGTCTTGTTTAACTTTAATTATTTTTCAGTTTATAATCATGAAGAGGACTCATTTTATGTACATCATGATATTATCTTGCCTGCCTACCCTCTAAGTCTGGAGTGGTTGAATTTTGATCCTAATCCAGATGAATCAACAGGTAAATTACAAGGAATACTGTAAATGTCCAGTTAAATAATTTTTACTTGCAAAGTATATAAATGTAATGTTGTCACTAAGTAATTTCTTCCAGAGGTACAAACAGAAATAAACCCAAGATGTTAAGAAGGATAAACTGAATATCAAGTGTTTTGGTGTGGTGATACAGTCATTTTAGTGATGTTTCTGTAACAAATGATTTGACTAAAATACTGGGTTTATTACAAATAAACTGGGTTTATAAAAATATTTAAGTTATTGTCAATTAGCAGACCAGAGCAAGCTCTTCTCTTTATATAATATAATCTTGCAAATGAAAGGTTGCTTTTGCTTAAATTCATTATGTCCAATGCAATGATTAACTGTAAACTACAGAAAAATTTATATATATTTATGTATTTAGTAACCTTTTTCCTGTGTTTTACAGATACTTTCTTTTTCCATAGTACAGGGGTTGTGGTTTTGTTTTGGTTTGCTTTTTCCTTTAAAAACAAACAAAACATGGAACTTTATACAGCTTCTTTGATCAGTTACTTGTACTGAAGGGGAAGAAAACCAAGTAATTTTTTTTTTCTGGCCACATCTGCTGTCAGCTGATATTTTTAAATTGCTCCTTGTCAGTTATAAACGTCAAATATGTTCAAGTTAAAGATTGTGGCACATAAGTTTTACTTAATCAAAGAAATAAGCAACAGCTGCATTGCCAGATATGATATTTCATAACTCTAAATAAATGCGGTTGCATTTGCATTTCTGCTTGTAGGAAATTATGTTGCAGTGGGTAACATGACCCCAGTTATTGACATTTGGGACCTTGATGTAGTAGAATCCTTAGAACCAGTGTTTTCTCTTGGAGTCAAGAAAGAGAAAAAGAAGAAAAAAAAAGGAAAGAAAGTAAGTATTATAAAATTATTTGTCTGTTTGGATGGAGGAAACTTAGGTCAGAGAGAATGCCTTTTTTTTTTTTCCTACAATATTTGAAATGCTAATTGTTCTCTGAGTAATTAAAGCCTGGAATTAAGAGCAGAGGAGGAGTGGGGTGGCTTATGGTTGATTTCCAGTTGCTGTCCCAGTAAGCTTTGAATCTTAACCATTTGAAATTGGAATTCTAGGAGCTGGCAGTTACAAGACCTAAAGCTCAGTTGATTGGGAGGTGAGAGAGGGAACTGCCAGGAGTGTTTAGAAACAAGCTGAAGAAGTTGCATGTTAGCTGGAAACAGTGAGATTTCTTTTACTAGCCCGAAGGGAGTAACCAGTTCTGTGAGCCCCACCAGCTGTGAATGGAGCAATCTGAGATCTGGGGTAGGAGGCAAGGTGCAGGCAGTGCAGAGACAGTTCTCTCAAAAGCTGTGTTGCAGCAAGTGAGAGTAATTTAATATGAAATTGTTGGTGAAGACATTTAGGAACTCTTGCTAATGTGGGGTGATGCTTGGTTTGAATTGAAGCTGTAATTTTCAAGCCTGTTTATTTTGTATGTACGTGCACAGAGTTTATCTTCAGAAGGGACCGTGGAAGGACATACTGATGCTGTGCTTGATCTTTCATGGAATAAACAAAGCAGGTAAAAGAACACTTGAATAACAATGGATGTTACAAATTTGCATTCTTAATTAGGCATAGGATGTGCACTCAAAATCCAAACACTTGAAAGCCCTTCTGAAATTAATCCATTCTTAAAAATACATCCTCATTTTATTCTTTTTTTAAAACCAGAATTCTTGATTTATTTTTTTTACATATTTACATATTGCTGCAGATCACTTTTTATTTGCAGGTTTTCCAGCTAAAGGCAGGGCAGAGGTAGATCTGAGCCATTTGATAAATCGCCTACATTTCACATGTACAAACTGGAGAAGCAGAAGGGCTGCCCAGAGCTATACTGATCTGCCAGTGACCTAAGACACCATTTCAAGAGATACAAGTAGATTTATAGAAGAAGGTTCTTGCTATGCTGTTTTTTTCCCCTCTAGCTTTTGCCCCAGAGCTGTGAACAGAAAAGAGAGTGTAAAAGCCCTAATAGCACATTACATAAATGAAATGCTTCTAGCCTTTGGGTTATCCTTGGCAGAGAGAATTCCCTGTTGCCTGAATCAACTAACAATGAAGTGCTGCTATTGAAGCAACACAAAACTGGCCCATCTTGGAGCAGAGGTCAAGGACAATGTGCTGACTGAAGTAAAAGATGCTTCTGGGTTCTTATTGGTTAGGTGGTTGTGAACAGTTCATCTGTCAGAGGATCCTCAGCATGGGTCTTGAAACTGCTCCAGTCAGACACAGGCTAATTTATTTTGTTTGTAAATTTTTTAATTTTTCTATTCCTGCTGTCAGAGATGCCTCTTCCTCTGAAGATGAGCATAGTCAACTCTGAATACTCTGAGCAGGTGTAAGCTTTCACTTGTAGGGCTTTCTTATATAGATACTGAAGAATAAAACACCCATATGGACCTCAGTAAGTGTACATAAATTGCACTCTTAATTTACAGGGTAGTGTCTATTGTTCTTAAATCATACACATAGACAAAGAGTGTGGTAGTGATCAGTCCATCAGTCTTACAGAAAGAGTAGCTTTCATGTACCTAGAAATGGTTGTCTGGTGATAATACACAGACAGGTATAGAAAAAAATTATGGTTTCAATTGCTAAGTGTCTGAAATGCATAATTCTGTAATGTGCTGAGTTACAATTCATTGATCTTGGTAGATCTCTCAGGAAATAAAAACAGCCCTGAAGAGGGAAGGTTATGGACGAAACGAGGAACTTCTTGGAACAGCTTATATTTCAAATGTGTTTTTTGTTGTTTCTTTCTTTTAAGCAAGGCATGTTGTGACAGCTCTCTACAAATAACTTTCTGCCTGTAGGTCACAGTGGTGTTACTGTAAAATGTTCTTACAGCCTTCACTGTGCATTTTCTTAACTTTCCCTTTTAACATTGCTTGGGAAAACAGCGTTTCCAGGAGAATATTAACTCTTTCAGTCAGAAACACTTGGTTAATATAAAAAGTGGAGGGAGAAGCAGTTTCAATCAGAAGCAACATGTTGAGGTATTAGATCTGATTTTAAGAGCAATGAAGCAATGGTAGAAATTATACTCTGTGTTTAACAGGCTTTTGGGAATGTTCTGATTTTTTTTCTGATTAAACTTTTAAACTGTTTATAGCTCTTAACACAATTGGTCAAATTCAAGTTGAAATGTGGGGTCTGTAAACTAACTGAAATTTTAGTGATTACTTTCAGCAGTCTATGAAGGGTGTACTGTGTTGGGTCTTCAGTGGTTATATAAACAGTCAGATATTAGCAAAATACTTTAAAAACAGGTTTGTCTGGCTCTTGGCTGTATGCATATGCAAATAAAACTAAGTTTTGCATAGGTAATAAAATACTGTTTAATGTCAAAGGAAAGAAAGTGCCTAAAACCCTTTATTACTTCGAGTTTTTTTGAGAAATCTTTGAGTAGATGATATTTTAAGTGATGTCAGGGGGAATTACAAGCAGAACTGTTGTGGTTATAAGTGTTCTACTAATGTAATGTAATGTAGCCTATTTGTAGTCTTTACTTGTAACATATAATTGCCTTCCAGGAGTTAATCCTCAGGCTTGAGAGACATAGTCTATAGACCAGAGTGCACTTGTTCTCAGAATTGGGCTCTGTATGTGTTTTGGATTTTTCACCGTTATTTGTTTGTATAAAGATTTCTAAAACTGATTTTTTGGTCCATTATCAGGAATGTTTTAGCAAGTGCATCTGCTGACAATACTGTGATTCTGTGGGATATGTCTGTGGGTAAGCCAGCAGCCAGCCTGACGCTACATACAGACAAGGTGTGTAATAATTGCTATGTTTCTTCCATGGTAAAATACAGAGGAAAAAAATAACTGCAGTTTTTCATTAACTGCTTGGTCCTGAACCCTCAGAACAACAATTCTGTAATTTTCTAACAACTGTGCAGAATTGTTTAAATTTCTTAATTAGTTGCTTTTGTAAACAACACTGCATTTGCTTTTTAAAATGTTATCTAACTTATCCTTTAGAAAGTTAGCAAAGATTTACAGCAGTTTTTAAAATGCCTTTTTGTGAAAGGCCTAATGATGGAGAATCTAATAATGCTGGTATAAGCTACAAAAATAGATGTCTGAGCATAGGTCAAACTGGAACTCTCTCTTAAGGGAACAATGAGTGTCAGTTACAGTTTGTTCTAGGTGAAAAAGGTTTAAAATAAATGAGACTAAAATACCATAGTGATGGGTACGTCAGAAATGAATTAATCTCATAGTAATTAAAATGTGAAGGCTAGCTATTAAGAGTTGTAACCTTATTTTGCTTCTGACAAAGTCACTGCCCTTGACAAACTCCTGATTTTCATTTTTTGTTAACATCTGCTTTTTCTCCCCAAACTGGAAGCAGATATTATTTTACCTCCTCTAGCTTTTTTTTTTTTTTTTAATCTAGGGCAGAAAGGGGGCAGGGGGTGCTGTTCAGTTAAATTATATTGGAAAATATCTTGTTCCCACCAGGTGGGGGTGTTTGAAGCAATGTGCATCTCTTGCACTATTTTATAAGCAATTAGAGTATCAACAAACTCATTAGGATGGTTTTTTGGGGGGAAAACGTGCTGGCTTGGGGAAGGGGTGGTTGTGCTTTGTTCCAAGAAAGTTCCTGTGTATGTGTGTTATATAAAATCTTCCATTATCCAGGTGCAGACATTGCAGTTTCATCCGTTTGAAACTCAGACCCTTATTTCTGGATCGTTCGATAAGTATGTCAGGGTAATGTTTTCAAATGTTGCACATAGGGAGGGTATTAGTATTCACTTAAGCCCATTAGGTTGTCTTGTGTTTTCTTTTTCATTTTTTTTATAACTCTGCCAATTTGAGTAATGCTGTTATTTTTTTCCAGCAAGCTAGCCAGGTTTGTATGTGGCCAAAATGTGGTTTTCCTTACCTCTTTTTTGGAGGTAGCCAAATGCTTTAACCATCTGGACTGACATTTTCTGTGCCAGGTGTCTGTTCCAAACTGAACTTATTTCTTCATTTGTCCTTATGGGATTTTCTGCATTAGAGCTGTGTCACTTTTTGTTCCTGTGAAAACGTGCCCAGGTTTTGCCAACCTGTAAGGCCAGGGTTGGGGGCATGAGGGACTTTAAAATCCCAGACCACTCCCTACAGCCTTTCTAGCCATGCCATAGCCAAAGTGTAAAGGGCTGTCTCCTCTGATTGCAGCCTGGATATGCTCAGAAAAGGTTTGTGTCTGCAAACTTGGACTAACTCTGTAACTGCCAGTTCTTACAAGCCCTGCCAGCCAAAAAACTTCCTCTCTGTTCTCCCGTCTCAATGGGGTAACTTTTAATTTTGTTCTATAACCATGATTTTCTTACGTTGAATTTTTTATTCTGCTTTTAAGACTTCATCCTTGTGTTAAAATATTTATAGACTTATCAATCTTTAGCCAAGCCTTGGTCTTCTCTGGCTTCTGTTACGCTCTTGCTACATCTGCTTAAGTGAAAGTATTGGAGAAAAACCTTTTGCTGCTGTTAAGAAGCTGCATCTGTCTATTTCCTTCCCCTTGACTTTGATAAAAGGAAGCATAAAGTCCAAACGTTGAGACCAGCTAGTCAATCCCTCTTTAGCTATCCCTTTGATACCATGGACCTCTGTAAACCAGTAGACTGCCTTCATGGATTTTTTCTGCAGAGCCTTGCCAGGACCACAGGCAATATTGGCAGATGCCTTCATAGCCTGAAAATCAGACTGTTAAAAAGCTGTTGTGTAAAATGCCTGGTGAAAGAACTGGGAAACCGAGATCACATTTCTTTTGCTTTAATTATAGGATAGGGTGGGAGTGGGTTACACTGTGGATGTTGATTGCAGTGAGATGTCGCTGCAGTGACATGACCACTCCTCCCTTGCATTTGCACCCAGGAGCTTTTTGAGTTGGGACAGATTCTGCAGCCACTGGGCTGAGCACATGTCTGTAAAGAATCCCAGAGGATCCTTTAACTTCCATCTACTCTCTCCTTTTTGGAGTAATATTTCTCTAACTGCTTGTAAAGATTGATTTTTATTTTTTTTAATTTCTTTTTATTAAAGCATATTTGAAAATGTGTTAATATCACAAAATTATTTTCTAATTAGTACATCATTACTTGACTTTACTGAAGTCTGTTCATAATTAAGTGATATATCTGCATAATTATGGTCTCCTGTGTGATAAGTATCTTATGTATTGAGTAAATTCAAGCTCTGTTTGCTTAGTTTCAATAGAATGGCTGTTCATAACCAAGATGAAACTTTGAAGCACATGAAAAAAGCTTGTGCTTATCTGCGAGATTTTAATCTGTTATTGAATTGGAAATCTAAGTAGTGAAGTTGTTTCCATTTTAATTATAGTTTACATGGAGCTTCTTCAGATGTCGGTAAAGCAAACTATGTCACAAAGTGTTCTGCCCTGATTTTTTTTATTTCCTGTCCCTTTTTCCCACAGATCAACGGTGCTGTATGATTGCAGAAACCCACAAGATAACCATCGAGTGTGGAGGTTTAGTGGTCAGGTTGAGAGAGTAATTTGGAATCACTTTTCACCTTGTCATTTCTTAGTGAGTACATGCTCTTCTATTCTTGGGCTGTTTTAACCTGTATTTTTGTGTTCATAATGTTTCTGAATCATAATGGAGCTGGTGGACAGTTGTATGGCTTGTGCTGCTTATTATGAAAATGCTCCAGGGGAGGATGTTTTTAAGTAGTTTTTTCAGCAGGTATATTTAGACCAGCTACTTATTTGGTATCTTCATTGTGACAGTAGTATTAATGCTGCTGCTTTTGTACTCCAGAGGTGGCATCTTTGTCATGTTGTTACAGTGTTCAGTGGCTGGGATATTTTTTTCGTTGCATAGTTGCTGTTGTGTTTCATGTAATGAGGCAACTGCAACTGAAAAGTAGCTAATTAGAACTAAAATCCCGAATGTTGATTCAGTGTTTCAAGTCAGCGCTAGAGGGCACCGTCCTCCTGGCTGGTATGGAATGATCCACTTGTTCAGGTCACAAAAGACCTCTGAGATAAAGTCCATCCATTAACCCAGCACTGCCAAGTCCACCACTAAACCATGTCTGTAAGTGCCTCATCTACATGGCTTTTAAATAAGGGGTGGGGATTCCACCACTTACCTGGACAGCCTTTGCCAGTGCTTGACAACCCTTTCAGCAGGTTTTTCCTAATATCCAATCTAAACCTCCCCTGGTGCAACTTGAGGCCATTTTCTGTTATCCTATTGCTTGTTACCTGGGAGAAGAGACCAACCCCCACCTGGAGTATAAATAGCTTGGTTTTGTCAAGATTTTTACATTACAACTTTTCAACATAATTTAAAAACAAATCTTTATCATCTCAGTGGCTGTCTAGTTCTCTGTTGCTTTGTGTATACAGCCAGCAGAAGTGGTTGCTTAGTTTTGTTGGGTTTATGATGTAGATCTCTCAGTATAATCACACTTAGCTTTGCACAGGACCACTGGATGGCTCCAAAAACTTTGAACTGACAGTGAAGAGACTAAAGGCTTTGTATTTCATTGCCTAACATGGGGGCCAAGCTTAGCAGGGCAACTGTCTTCAAGTACACTTCAAAAAATCTGTGTATGATTAAGACTTCCATGTAATGCAGTGCAGCATAGTTCAGGTATGTAGAATGGCTTGGGCAGCAAGTGGATGGAGCCTGACTTCGGAGGCTCAGGCCTAGGAACAGTGTAACATGCCCTACAGAGCAGTGTCTGCCTCAGATCACAGGGATTTACTTGAGGGTGGGTATTATTTCATAGGAAGTTTTTTTTCCAAATGAATGACAATGATTGTTTGTTTTTTAAACGTTGTGGTTTTCTCAGGCAAGCACAGAGGATGGTTTTGTGTACTGTCTGGATGCTCGATCTGATAAGCCCCTGTTTACTCTGAAAGCCCACGATGAAGAGGTGTCAGGTAAACTGCCTGTGTGTCCTGTTTGTCCCCAGTGGCAAAGCACATCTGGAAGATGCCTTTAACCTATAGGACTGAGGTGGTAGTGATTCCTTGTTTAAAATTAAGTCATGCATGCTAATCATGGTAGGTGGCATGTGAAACAAATCTCTGCTGAGAAGCCATTGAAAGCAAAGTATTTTAACAATAGTGAACTTTCCTCAGTGACTGTCATGAATAAGCATTTAAAAACAGACTAATTCACTTGGGACACACTCTTTGTGGTTTTTGGGTTTTTTTTTGATGAGGAAATACAAAAACAATGGAATCTGGTCTAGGATTATGAACTATAATGTTTACCTACTCTCCCTGTAATTATTTTATACTGACTCACTGAGGATGATTTAGGTATGGCACACAGGAAGGTTTTCACACTGCCTCCTTTAGGCTACTTTAATTTGGTCAGTGTAGGAGCTTCCAAAAAGGAACCTGAAGTCCCTGATCAGGTGTCTAAAATGAGATTGTATGAACATGCCCCATCATCTTGGACAGCAAGCAAGATGGTCTTTGGCAAATGAATGAAGAAAGCTACCTGGGGAAGCAGATTATGTTAAGTAAGAAGTAGAAAAAGCATGTCTTTGCACTGTTACTGTTGTTGGATTCAGAGACAACATAGGCCTACACAGTGCTTTTAATCTCACTACAGGGAGCAGGATGAAATTTTCATTAATGTTTTGCTCCTCTGTGCTGGAACAGAGTTTTGTGTGAGGAGAATACTGAGGTTGTTCTCATGACTTCACTTCAAAATGTATCCTCATCTTTGTGAAACAGTGGTTCTCACATGGCTGCACTGTTAATCTTCCAGGGCTACAACTAAGCAGTCAGGTTAAAGGGTGCCTTGTGACATCATCTGCTGACAAATACGTGAAAATTTGGGATATCCTGGGAGACAGACCAAGTTTAGTCCATTCCAGGGATATGAAAATGGTATAGTAATATTTATTTCTTGATTCCAGTAAGTTTTATATATAAACTATGTCTGCTTATTCTTTTTTTGTCTGGTTTGAATCTTGTTTTACCTAACACCTTTTAGGGGAAAAAACATCTGTATATTCTGGATAAATCATTCTCATTCCAGTGCAGTATTCAACATGGAATTGGCAGACTGCTTCAAAGCCTCAGACCCGAATTCCAGATACAATGTTCTGAGTAGAACTATAGGTGCTCCAGCCTGCACCTGCCACATTCAAGACAAAGATGTGATTTACTGTTTATACTTAGCAGCTCCTGACTTTCATTTTGTGTCTTTACAAAAGAAGTTTTGGGAAACTTAGAGAGATTACATTTGTTACAACTTGCTTGGTAGAAAGTATTTTCAGATGACAAATTCATTTTAGAAAGATGATATTTAAAAAAATAATCCTCTTCTTTCTTCCACCCTCCCAGGGTGTTCTCTTCTGTGCAGCTTGCTGCCCTGACTTCCCGTTTGTTTTTGCCTTTGGAGGAGAGCGAGAAGGGCTGCGTGTTTGGGATATAAGCAAGCTTTCTGCAGGTAATGTTCTCATTTCTTTGAATATTGTGGTTCTCCCCTTGCCTGCAGGATATATTTGTATTCAGTAATGTATTCTGGCTCTGAGAGAAACTGTAGGTTAGTGTTTTTACATACCCAATGACTGCCTATGGTGTTCACATTTTCAGCTTCAAAAAGTGGGGTTTTTTTTTCTAAATTGGAGAACTGTTTGACATGATTTATTTTCTTGTAGCTGAAGCATAACACCTGATTTCTTATATCTGTTTTATTTTTTCTTAATGTTCCTGGTGTAATCGGGTACCACGTTCTTTCAGTACTTGTGGGAATAAAAGTGAGGACTGGGTAGATCAGTTGTTGTAGCTACATGTAACTAAATGGCATGAATTTTTGGAGAAGCCTTTTAAGAGCTTGGTGGAAACCCAGAGAGACTAAAACCAGAAATAAATTATTTAAACTTAATGTTGTGCTCTTCAAACCTCATCCGTTTCACACTACTTGGGTACAGAATTATGCAGAGGAAAACCTCTAGATGCTCTGGGGGAAAAATAACAGGAATTGTAATTAAAGTATCATATGCAGATGATTTTTCTGACATGTAACCTTCCAAGTCCCTACTTGGGGCAAGGGGAAAAGCTTTGAAACTGCACCAGGTTAGGATTTCCATTCCATTCCATGGTGTTCACCATGCTATACTTGCTGTACTCATCTTGTCTCTGGGAGAATAACATGTAAGCAATCCCCTGTCTGTATTGCAGTGAATGAAGTTTTTGGAAACAGAGAGAGACTGGTTCTGGCTAGTGCCAACTCCGTGGCTTCCAGCTCCACAGCCAGCAGGAGCAGCAACGACTCGGAGACAGCAATGGAATCATGATGGGCCAAACATCAAAAAATAGGACTAATTAACGGGACTACGACTAATGTGTATTCTACAAATCCCCCTGTTAGGTGAGAGTTCACGGAAATGGCTCTAGTGTCTTGCAATCTGCAGGCTTCTTCATCTCAAAGAAACATGGTGGTGTGCTTAAACTCTTAAGTTCCTGCCTCTGTTACCGGCTTTGAGAGATTAAATCACTTGCTTTTGCCTGAGATAATGATCCCTGAAACAGGGGCTACCATGTGTAAAGCTGACATATAAAATGAAACAGTCACTAGAAAAGCACTCTGTGGCTACCAGAAGTTTGTTAGATACTGCAAAGGTTTTGATCTTCTGCCTTCTAAGGGTACAAGAAAAAATACTTCACCCGACAGTTGTGTAATAAATAAACAAAAGCTGAATTAAATGACAAGTGTAAATAGATAATTTATCCTTGAGGCTAGGTTTACAGATTTCTAATACAGATTTTAAAATATCTTCCATGTAACTTTTTAAATCTCCAGAGTAGTTCTCAGGTAATAAAATGGCATCCCCAGTAGAATCTTGAAATGTATTTCTAACATTCAGCTCACCACTGTCAAACCAGAAATATCCCAGCTCCATCCATCAAGATTGGGTGTTTCTTTTCCCTGGTTCCACAGCACCTGAAGTCGACTGATGTTGCACAAGGTATTGAGTTTTTCTTCAAGCTCCAACTGTAATATATTTTAAGAGAATTTGAACTGAAAGGAGGAGCTGCTATTTGGAAAGGATGAGAAGCTGTCAGGACACAAAGCTAGGGCTGGGATCTCAGCAGGTCCCTGTCTCTGGTGAAAGCTCTGTGTTATGTACTCGTGTTCAGCACCCTGCCCAGGTGTTTCTGCCCAACACCTGAAGGCACAGGAACGTTCTGAGTATCAGTTGAGCCACCACCTGATGCTTGTTTCCAGCATCAGGAACCTAATCAGGGATTGTGACTCCAACAATTTCCTCGCATTTAAAATGGAACACCCGAGTGGCTTACCCCAGGCCGAGAAGTTAAATGATACTCTTACCCTCCTCCTGTGAAGTGCTTCCCACACTGAAGGTGTCTGCAAAATGCCCTGGGTATTAAAGCCACTGGTGTCAAAGCAGCTGCACTGTCACGGCTCGTAGCTGACAAGCTCTTCCCACTGCTTTCCACCCTAAGCACTGTAACTCACTCTGGTGAGGTAAAGCAAGTAAATTGTAACACTGCAAACTGCAGATGGGAAAAAGGCTGGGGAAAAGGGTTAGATCTTTCCTTCCTATCCCTCGAGGGTAAGTGGCTGCTTCTAAATCCAGTTCAGCTGTTTCTAATCTGATGACAGGTGTTCAGCATGGCTCTGCAGGAATACTCTGGATGGGTTGGAATTCCTGCCTCCCTCCTGTCTCTGCCAAGCAGTAGTGAGAACCACTTCTGTTCAAGTGCTCTCCAGTGAAAAGCTTAAATTTTTTTACAGCTTTAATTTAAAATAAATGCTTTGTGTTAAGCTCTTTGAGGGTAGTGACTTCTCTTATACCTCTAGTATTATAATTGGCACTGCAGCTCTAGAAGTTGCTTTATGTTTCAGGAGGAAATTGCATTACTGGAAGCAACACATCTTTCCCTTGACTTAACACAATCCCACAACTTGGCTCTCTGGAGCTTTTTAGCCACATACTGATCTGAGGGCAAGCATTTTCAGGTTTGAAGAACCCTGGGAGCTCTCAAGGAAATACAGGGGACAGAGAAAGGTACAGCTGAGCTTGGGCCATTTAGGGCAAGAAGCAGAGCCTCTTTCACAAGGGAACCTCCAATTACCTTGTCAAGAGCACAGAGCTCAGCTGACTCTTCTTTTGCAGCACAGCCAGAGGAGTGACACAGTAAATCTACAGGGTTTAAAGACCAGTTCTTCAGCTGCACCTATTCATGGAGGTGCTCCTACCCTTTCATGTCCCAGGGAAAGCTTGTGAGAGGCAGGTGATTAAAAAGTGTTGTTATTTCTCTTAGCATATTTATAGAAATAGGAACTTTTTTTTCAGAATATGTAAATATTAAAAAAAGAACATTTGAGAAGAGCCACGTTTTTAATTATTTCAAAAGAAAACAACCAAATGTAATAATCTTCATTCCATAAATAATATTAGCAGCAAACCCTCCCATCATTCTAGGTGGTAAAAGGTTTACAGCACAAGGAGTAATATATACTGTAAACACTGCCTGATCGTCTGTAAGCCTCGTCCTTACTGAGTCTATACAGTCTTTATCTCTACACCTGCTTACATGTTCTAGTGAACTCGAGGGAGAGGAGGCAATAACTGTTATCCAAAAGCCAATATTTGATTCTCTGTAGTGGGGTAATGGCAAGGGCTGATTTCACTGGCCTTTCCTTTTTAAACCTAAGAGTTTTGTTTTAAGAAGGAAACCTGAGCATTGTTAAGTCTTTGTGCCAAATCACATCCTCCAGTTAAGAGGTTTTAAAAAAACAAAATACATTTTTTGTTTGTTTCTCTTCATGTCATGGCTTGGGCAGTAAAGGACAGTTGGCTTACAGTTCACTGCAATCACTCAACTACATTTCTGGTTTGTGGCTTTTTGCTTAAAGGCCTTTGCAAGGTGTGACATGTGTCCCAACACTGGATGAATTAATCTGAGTGATTTGGAGAAGTATGCACAGCGTGTGTGAAAAAATCTCCTTGCCTCACATTTCCTTCTTAGAAACTCTTCACTTGTGCAGGCATGATCCAGTCTCAGTCAGTGTTTTGGCTACAGAGTATATTAAGTGGTGGTAGTGTGGAGACCAAAACAGAAGGAAAACTCCTCACCTGACATACACTGTTGATTGGGGAAACAAGGAAGAGGGTTTTTTCCTTCCCTACTTATCCAAGAAAATGTCCCTCTCTTCTTCATTTGTGTCCAGAGAGGGCATCACCTGTTGAATAGACTCCATTGTTAATCCTACAGTCTTCAGTCCTCATAGAGTCTATTAATTCTTCCTCTGAATCCTCCTCCTCTTCTTCGTCTGGGGCTGACAAGCTGGATGTGGGGCCTTTACATATTTTTAGGTGGCGAGTGAGGTGATATTTGGTTAAATAAGCCTTGGAACATTTTTCACAGACATAGTCCCTCTTTCCTTCATGTGAATTGAGATGCTTCTTCAGGTGATTTGTCCTCAGAAACAGCTTGTCACACTTGGGGCACTTGATCTGCCGTTCTCTGCAAGACATAAAAAAGTGAGTTTGCTCCTGCAAGGCAGCTGATATAGTATTAAAAGACTGGTTAAGGCACATGTTTTGGCAAGAGCAGAGGTGTTGCCCTGATGGAAAGGTCAGTCTCGCTCCTTCCCATGCTTCGTAAATGGGGGGCAGGGGGCACAGGGAAGAAATAAGATAACTAAGTTGCTGAGTGCTAACAATCCTCAGTCCGTAAATGCTAAGCTTGAGGAGCTTACCAGACTGCAACAAATTCTGCAGATGACAGTGCAAAATACCTCCCAGCAGTAGTGCTCCTGGCTCAGGCTGTAGGAACAAGCAGCCAGGCAAGTCTGTCTGCCTCTCGCTCATGCTTACTACCACTGTCTCCTAGGCAGCATGACAGAAGCAGCAATGGATTCCAAGTGAGTACAAGAACCAGATGCTAAAAATGAAATAAGCAAAGGAACTAGCTTTGGGGAAGTAAGTTTTTAAGACTAGGCTTTTCTTTTTTTTTTTTTTTTTTTTTTTTGGGGGTAAAAATATAGAGGATGGAGAGATTCTTAGAGCAAAAGACCTGGCCTGGCACAGGGCTGTGGGTAGGGATCTGCCTACAGGAGGAGCAGGAGACCAAGTGCTTGAGTGAGACCTGCAGGGAGGAAAGGGCTGGGAATTGCAGCACCCCATCCCTAGTGCATAGAGGCAGAGTTCACTAACAAGCTACTTGACGAAAATAGCAGTGAGGAGTTTATGGTCTTTCTGTGGTCACACTGGGATGTGTAAGCAGTTCTCAGCAGAGAACGAAGTGTAAGTCCAACAACCCCCTCTCAGTTCAAAATGATGAACACTTCAGACAGCCATTTCACAAGACAAGTAGCATGCTTGGAATTTACTGTGTCATTAAAACATTGCAAACATTAGAACTGGACAACTGCAGCCAGTACAACAAGGACTTTGTCCAGATTGACTTCTCTGTCGTTTTAGAGAGTGAACCGATCTGTACTCCCTAGGCCAAACTATTTACAAACTGGAGCTTCTCTCTTGGGCTGTTCAGCTTCATTTACTGCACTCACCCTGTGAGATCACTTAATCACTTACTGCGTGTGAGTGAGTACGTGCTGCTTGAGGTCCTGCCTCCGCATGAACAGCTTCTCGCAGTAATCGCACTTGAGGTTCTTCTCCCCGGTGTGGATGACCATGTGCGATTCCAGGTGGGCCTTCTGGGTGAACGACTTGTCACAGAGGGTACAGCGGTAGTTCTTCTGACCTGGGATTACACACATACACCCACAAGTTGACAGTCAGTGTCCCAAGAAATACAGGAAGCAAACAAGCCTAACCACTGCTGAAAAATAAAATGTTACCCCGAAGAAAGGCACATTCTTTGTGAAGAGGACCTGTTTCCTCCTGCAGTTCCTTCAGACTCAGCATAAAGGCCTACTTAGTTCTACAGTCTAGATCTAGCTGTGGAAAAACCAGGCATTTGACTTCAACATTCCCAAAGCTTTTCAACCCCCCATGCCTCCAAGCCAAAAAAACTTCATGATACTGTTTCAAAGCACCGAGCCCCTTGTGTGATGCACGTTTCTGCACTTTGTCCTTCTAAACACCATTGATTCCTCTTCCTCCACTGGTCAGTCATGGTCAGTCAGCCTTTCCTGTGTGATCAGCTTTCTGCTTCTTCCACACCAACTGTGCCTCCCTGTTCTGTACATCAGAACAGCCCCAGCAGGTCTGTAAATTTTTCAGTGAAGAGATTCAGGCAAACACTTAACAGGACTAGTCTTATCCAAGATGAATTCTTCAGTAAAAACAATGTTAGCTTCTTTTGTAATAGTAACCATGGTAACCATCTAGTTACTGTACATTAGTACATCCCCATCTCCACATCCCATTTCCCACAGGAACCATATCTGATGCCTTACCAGAGCACAGCCACATTTGAAGTACTGCATTGCCTTTGTCTACAAAAACAAGTTCTCTTATCTAACAAACACACAGGTACAAAGCTCACTGGCCCTTTGATAACTTCTATGTTTTATCCCATTTTTGCACTTATCTGTAGTTCTTCCACTATTCTTTGCCAGAAATAGTTCAAAAGCCCTACATGCTACTGAATTCAGACTAAGTTTGAATACCATTTGAATCCCACCCCACTGAGTGTTCTGAGGTTGTGTATATCACATTTGTAGTTGATCAGTTTATTAAAACTCCTGACTACTGAGCCTACAGCTTCCTATGCTTGACTTGAGGCACCAAACCCCCAGTTTTATTCCTTTTCCAGTTTAGTAACTTGCATTCTTTGATTCCCAATAGGTATTTAAACCTTACTAAAAAAAAGAGGCAAAAATATCCAACTGTCAATTGCTGGCCTGTAACCTGACCTTCACCCTCTCCCCTGTCCTCACTCAGTGTTAAATCCATGCCTTTTCGTATTTCCTCTCTTCTTACACAGCTGAAAAATCTGTCTCTATTTTGTTTTCCTCTGTTAGTGCTCATTCCCTGATCTGCTGGCAATTCCCCCTTTATCCCCAAAGTCTCTAGTGATACCTCAATGCCCACAGAAGTCAACAGCATGTTCAGACTTCAGTTTTGATGAGTGACACAGCTGAGCCTAATACATAACAGTCTGATGCTACAGTTGCCAATTTCAGTTTTGTGCCATTTCCTTAAGACAAAAACCAATTCAAATAGGAAAGATCTCAGGCCTGTATTTAAGTGGACAACTGGCCACATTAATAGCTCTCAAACCCAGTCCTTCTTGTGAGCAGAAGGGAACCCTTGTTTTATCGCAGCTACCAGCACTGGACCTGCTGTGTGGGAACAAAGGTTTTCTGTCTCCCAGATGAAGGCCAACACTTCTTCCCAACTGCAATCTATTAGATGCAATCATCAAATGCTTTTAGACATGGCACAATCAACCAAATCACAGGTCTACGTACTGTTCTATAAGCACCCACACCACTGAATCCAGCTCAGTCCTATCCCACCCAACCGGCGCTCTCTCAGGCACTGCTCAGGCATTAAGTGGGGTCAACATGGACTGGAGATCATTCCTGTAGACAGACATGAATCTAAGAATCCATTCTTAGAAAGGCAGGTTGAGGGAGGCGATTCTCCTCCTCTTATCTGCTCTTTTGAGACTCCACCTGGAGTACTGCATCCAGTTCTAAGGTCCCCAGTACAAGAAAGACATGGGGATGTTACGGCAGGTCTGAAGAAGGGCCATGAAGATAGTCAGAGGGCTGAAGCACCTCTTCTGTGAAAACAGGCTGAGAGTTGGGGCTGTTTAGCCTGCAGAAAAGAAGGTTCCAGGGAGACCTTATTGCAGCCTTTCAATACTTAAAGGGGGATTTCAAGAAAGAGAGATTTTTTACCAAGGCGTGTAGTAACAGGGGCAAGGAGCAATACTTTTAAACTGAAAGAAAACAGATTTAAATCAGACATAAAGAAGACTTTTTTTTTTTTTTTACAGTGGGGGTGGTGAGGCACTGGAACAGGTTGCCCAGAGAAGTTGCAGATGCCCCACCATTGGAACTGTTCAAGGGTAGGCTGGATGGGGCTCGGAGTGACTGATCTAGCAGAAGATGTCCCTGTCCATGGTGGGGGGGTTTGGAGCATTATTTTTAAAGGTCCCTTTCAATCCAAAATATTCTATGATTCTGTGTTTCTAAGAGCTTATATTTACGGACACAAGCTCTGCTCTGCCAACTGGCCATGGAACAAGAGAAAACAGACCCTGCCCCAATGATTTCCTAGCAGAGGCATCTCTATAAAGCCCCCAACCCTTACCTGTGTGTATCTTGAGGTGTGTCCGTAAGTTGCTGGGATCACTGAAAGCTTTGCTACAGAAATCGCACTTGTGCGGCTTCATGCCCATGTGCCCCATGAAGTGGACGTGGAGCTTGGAAGGGGAGATGAAAGCCTGGGGGCACATGGAGCACTTCCACTTCCTTTCCTTTCCGTGGCCTGGCCCATGGTTGCTGCTGTGCCCCTGACTGGGGAGGTGGTTGTGAATATGGCTGCTCAAATGGGCCTTGAAGTCCACGTAGGAAGCGCATTCCTTTCCACAGTGGCAGATGTGCACGTCTGGATGTTCAGGGACACCTGTGGGCACAAAAGCATCACTTTTAATGAGGCATGGTAAGGCCTAACAGAGCATGAGCAAGATTCATGTAAACATTTTGTCTGTGGTAGCAAAGCCAGCTGCAGAGATTTTTTCACCTTTGTTCCTTTCAGCTACAGTGCTTGCCTTTCAACACTTTTAGGTAGGTCATTTCAAATGTTTTGAGGGGCCAAACTTTGAAACAGTTTTGAGCACAGCTCCACCAAATCTAAATTATCACAACCACAGGTGAGGGAGGATAGGAACATCTTTAGCTAGCAAAACTCCCTTAGGATCCCTTAGTGGATGAACAGAAGAAAAACAACGCTTTCTTCAAAACTGTGATCTTTTACTCCTGATCAGTGGAATTAGATAGGGGAATGTTTCTTTTAAAAGATGGTACTCTGTAGTCATGAAATGTAAAAGGAAACTATGACATGCACCAATAGGAATTGAGAAGGAACATAATGCACTCCCAAGTCACAGCGCCCAGGGATGGCACTTAAAGGGAATCCAAGCTGGGTACTCCCTGCAAAGCCAACAAAAATGAGGGCTTACTTACCAAGCTGTCGTGCATAGTCCCGACTGTAATAAAAGAGAAGCTCATGTTCAGGTGGGATGTCCCGAGAGGTGCAGAAGTAAATTTTTCCATCATGAGGATAAGCTACCAGATTCTGCTCTTCCCGGTTCCTATAGCAATAACAAGAGGTATGAATAAAAGCCCTCCAGAAGTATTGATTTTTGAGAGAGAAAGACAGAGATTCCTATAAATAGGTAGTGAGAGAACCTCGGTGCTTCTCAGCATATTATGAAAACTTTCATGTCTGTCACTTCTGTCCTTCTTTATTAAAGGAAAGGAAAACTGGACCTTGAGAGCCAATCTGCTCCACCAAATGATGCATTTTTCACACTACTGCTGAGAATATTATTAATACACATTGGAGTGGGCTGAGAGAAGAGAGTTTATGATCTCCTAAGAAACTACAGAAATCTATGTATTTTTCATATTAACCCCCTCAAGAAATAGAGAATGCATGAGGGAGAAAATATCAGTAATGCCTTAAAGCAAAATTATCTTAAAAAAAATCCTCTTGATTTCCACTTCCAAGATGTGGTCACTGATCTTTTGAAGCAGTATCTTGCATATGTTTGTTCCCAGTGTTTGAAACCAGCAAACTGCCCCACTGCAGTGGGAGATCAAGCATTACATTTCTTGACTCTTGAACATGGCAGCAATGAAATGAACTCTAGGAGAAACCTACTCTGTGTCACAGAGCAAAGCCTTCTCAGTGGACTATGGATGGAGCAATATTTAAGCCAGTCCAGATAGTTTTCACTGCAGGCTCTGGAAAGACTGAAAAGGACAGCTTTTGCAAGCTGTAAGAGCTTGGAACTTGGCCAAAAGAACCCAGGCACACTTTGCTAATAAAGTATTAAAATCAAAAGGACAATCAACATCACCTTCACAGACGTATCCAAAAGGAATAGGGAGGAAAAGCAGTAACAACCTAATACACAATAAGTTACTATAAAAAGAACCTCGTTTAAAGCTTTAGAACAAGGGAAACAAAGTATGGGGGCAAGTTGGGGGCTATTTTAGGACAGCTTGTGTACCAGTTCTCCTGTAACATTCTCCACTGGGTCTTCTGTTTCATTCTCCCCCCCAGTTCAAGAGGCCCAGGTAACTCTTGAAGGTCCCTTGGCCCCGAGCTCACACCCCTCTGGGCAGGCAGTGCAGCAGTGCACACTCTCCAGTACACCCTGAGATCAGCTCAGGTGGTTAGAGCATGGTGCTAATATTGCCAAGGTCTGGGTTTGATCCCTATGGACCATTCACTTAAGAGTTGGACTCGATAATTCTTGTGGGTCCCTTCCCACTCAGAATATTCTGTGATCCTTCTTTCTCTATTCTGTACAGCCTTCTATGAGCCTGCAGCTCAAGACTCAAAGCTACTTAGCACAGTACAGGTGGTTCTCACCTGGCTTTGCGTACAAACATCATCCAGTTACATTCATTTTCATCAGTTGTAATGAGGCAGAACTCCAGGACACCACTGTGATAGATCTATCAGGAAAACAAATGCAATCTTAGGATAAAGTACAACAATAAATGCAGTCAAAGCCAGCTTCTTTAAGAGAGGATGTGTTTACTTAGAACAAGCTGAGAAGTCTCCACTGCCATTGTCAAGACCACAGCCCTGTTTTTACTCCTTATTTTCCTCTTCACACAGCAATCTTGACTTCTCTGCTACCCAGGAGGCTAGAAAACCTGTTTATCAGCTTGTTTCCCATACATCACCTTTAGCTCCCACCAGAAATGCATTTGACTGCTTTTCTTACAAACCAAGTTTTGTGAATAATAATATCTGGGCAAACAGTACATGTTTTATTTATATAAAACAAGTTTATTTTCTGAACATGAAATGATGGGGAAAAGAAAGCTCTAAAGCATCTTTCCTAAAACAAATCATTCATCACCTAGGGGAACTTTCAATAAACAGTGATATGAAACAAACAAGTGCTGCCTAGTGAATTGTATACAATCTCTGCTGCAACTCCACACAAACAGTGGAAACCACATATAGCCCTATTAAAAAAAAAGGCATTAAAGAAGATTTTTGTACTTCAGAGTTGATTACCACCATATTACATGGTATACAGCTCTGTTATGCTGATATTAAGCATTAAACAATCAAATTGCTTTACTTTTGACTTTTGGCAAGGATGACAATGTTGAAGTTGCTGTGTCATGTGGCAAGTTTCACCAGATAAAGGCATGCTGGCAGATCTACGAGCAGAATACCCACTGACCTTCCAGATGTGACTGGCTGCTTTGTCTGTCCAGTCGGCCACCTCCAGAGAATGGCTCTGCTGTCCGATCAAAGGTCCAAAACAAGTCCGCACAGGAATGGTTTCTCGTGTCCACACACCTATCAGGAGAAGACCCAAATCTGAAGAACTAAATGGTTTAAACAACTAATCATGCATAATAAAGAAGTGGGAGGTTTATGAGATAATGCTCCAGGGATAATATCTAGGCATAAGATCATCAAAGCTTCTACTTCACATGTGAAACACACCTAAGGCAGAGACAAGAACCACCACCACCACATGACACTATTGGGAGCCACTTTGTTCTAATTATAAATATTTATTTTGTCAGAAGTAAGTAATTTACTTTTCAGTAAGCTATAAAACTAACATCCTAGCCACTTGTACCAACTAAAGTTTTCATGGCACTTTCTGCAGAAGCAGAAAATACTAATTTCAGTAACTACATTTTGCCTACCTAATCCCCAGGAATTTCCAGAATTGTTGCTGGGCATTGTTAAACAGCTTGTGCATTTCTTCCCAGAGGCAGCTGTATTTCTGTCATGGGCAGAGGGATTCCTGCATGTATATTATTTATTATTAAACATTTATATATATAGATCTACATGAATACACTGAGTAGCTTTTAGGAATAAACTGGAAACTAGTGCAGCTTGAAAAGATGTAATCTACTCTCAAAAAGCAGCATCACTAAGCAAGCCAATAATCACATTCTCCTCTAGCCTTCAGATCCTTAGGGTATTGCACTGTACTCTTCGATTTCCAGGTGACAATGGCGTGAAATACAGTAACAAGGTCCACATCCAGTGACAAGGTCACAGCCTACATGCCAAATGTAAATGAAGAGAGGGAAAAAAATAGAGGCACTTATGATCAATACTCCAATGAGACTGCAGAAGTCCAGAAGACCCACAGGTAGCAAACCAAGCTGATGAACGAGCAGACAGAAATCTCCTCTATTATTTCTAATTGTTGCCTTCTCCCAAACAGAAACTGCTGCAATGTTTTCTTATCAAAGCTGTGCCTGGGTTGTCCAACACGATAAAAATAAACACCATATCTTGCTTGTGCTTGACCTTATGATGTGCCACACTATGGCAACAGCCTTACAGTATAGTTGAAGTCTACGCAGTAACCAGAGCACAAGAAGCTCTTGGATAATGTAAGTCAGGGTGATTACAGACGAGGGAAGCACCTCTCTACTCCAGTGTTTCTTTCCCACATTAATATCCCCATGGTTTTGGATTTCAGGCAGTGAGTGTACTTTAAACTGCTGCAGAGAAACACACAGTAACATGATCCTTACCCGCCTCAGCTCCCATGATAGACTGCCGGAGGACGAGCTGCTTAGGGAGAGAAAGCCGGGCTCGGCTCTCTATTGGGGTGTCAGGGACAAAGGTGACGGGCCCGTGGTCTGGGCAGTCCGACGGATACGCCTTGTCACACAGCGTGCACCCTGCGGAGAGGGAAAAGGACAACAGGGATTAAAAAGATGCAACAGCTCCCATGGTGCAATCAGCTCTCTACCAATATGCTTCAGCTCAGTTCCTGACAAAGTCTGGTTCTATCAGGTTCAACTTGTCCACTAAATATGTTTTACTCAGAAGAATACAGACCATATTATTACAGTCAGATGGGCACCGACATAGATGTAACTGTTCCTGTCCAATTCAGATCAAATGTGAGAATCTCTACCTACCTTCCCAGACTCCAGAGTATCCCTGCAGGGGAATCTAGCAATGGGACAGAGTCCACTTTTCATCAACCTTACTGCAAAATGGAGAGTAGTCTCCCCAGAGCTGGCAGCAACACTGATGATGTGAGAGCCATTTTCACTCTGATCACAAGTGAAATGAACTTTATTGGCAGAAAAATCTAAGATATACCAAACCAAACACTTTCTAACTGGATACATTTTTGGAATTTACCAGAAACATTTCTTGCATGTAGAACCTCAAGGATATCCATGCAAGGGGACAGAAAGGTCTTCTTTCTAAAATGTTTCTAATTTGAACCCACATATCCCCTTACCTCCATTTGAATTCAGACTGCGTAAATCTTCACAGCAGCAAAAACCTCACTTTACTGTTACTTTTGAAGGACTCACTGCAATAAACTCATACAGTATGAGTATGTCACTGAATGGAACAAACAAAAGCCCAAGAAGAATCAGTACCATCGCTTTCCCAATCTGTCATTCAGCAGAAGTACTGCTGAAAAAGAAACCACTGAAAGTCTTCAGTCTAATAACTCTGAGAAAAGGTACATCATAAAATGCTCTCTACAGCATTATTATTTCATCCAGAAAAACTATGTAATTTTAATTCTCTACAGACAGAGCAACCAACACCTACTCAACAACCACTCTCCTGATGAATCACTATTCTGAAGAAGAAAGATGCTCAGCTAACTAATCAGGATCTCCACAAAGACCTTCTTTGGCCTGTTGATGACCCAACTCCAGTATAAAAGACCTACCGAAGAACTAGCCTTCAGCAGGCCTAAACAGCAGCTCCATTCTTACATGTTTAAAGATAATTTTCAGACATTCCCTTCATACATCAGAGTACCAGAATCGGACCCTCGAAGAGTACAGTTTGAGCAACTACACAGTTAAAGACAGCAAGGTACTCAAAAAATGATTAGGTAGAGCCTATATAAGCATTGCTTCATGTGCACAGGTGATATGCAGGAGTAAAGCAATGACAACAGCCAGACCTGAGTATGAGAACCACTATTTGGAACAGCTGCTTTTAAGCATTGCCTAGCACACACCAACTACAGCTCCAAGGAGAGGCAGAGGAAGAAAAGTTATAGGCATGTGACACTTCCACTTGGAAAGGTTCAGGGATTCATATATTTTTAAGAAGTTGAAAAAAAAAAAATCTCACATTCTACAGAAAGTCAAATACACTTTCCACTCCTGTCCTTTCCAAATAATCCCCCCAAAAAAACAGTCATTACTTCTCTGATTTGGATACCCAGAACTGTCAACAAATATGACCACAAAAGGGGCTACTTAGAAGTTTCACAAACATTCAAGACTGTAGCAAAGGCACACTTCTTATTTCCTGCTTAAGAACAGTGTAAAAAGTTTTCTGAAAAAGGCCCTGACTCCTGTCTTCTCAGTGAGGAAAAACCACCAAGGGGCTCTAAACCAACTCCTTGTCCTTGCTGTCACCTGTCTAGACACAAATTCATGTTTTATTCATGAGAAGTTTAAAAACAACAATGCAAAGTTAAAATTTAAACCTTCCCAAGTCAAGAATCTGTTTTGCAAATCACATGAAAGCATTAGGCATGCAACAGCCATTTTATTATCCTACCAAAGGGGAGCATCATCTGGGAAACATCTTAGGACTATGTTAAGTACAGCAACAATAAACTGGCATTTCCAATCCCACTTTGAATAAGAGAAGTGATTTCACCACAAGCATGTTGGATTCCACAGTATTTTGATCATTATTTGGTCAATATGCAACAGATGCCTGTAGGAACCTGTAAGTGCATTAACTGCAAAACTCTTCCTTTAGGAGTGGTAAATTCATCACAGTTCTATGCCCACCTGATTTTAAGTTACATTTTATCCCACAGAACAAAAAGTTTAATTCAATTGTCTGACTAGACACTTTGCACCAAACTGCACCTCTCCCACTTCTAACTAAGGCGCTCTATCTTCCAATTTCTTAAAGTACATTCTTCAGGCAAAGCTAGCCATAAGGTCCTGGCAGTTGTAGGGCCAGGCTGCATGAAGAGCAGCCCTCAGCAGTGCTACCACAGCTAATAAAAATGATTATAAAAGCTGACCTTATGCTTCAGAGGCGAGAATCTTTCACGCTGCAGGTGAAAGTTCAAATCTCTGTCCCAGCAAATGAGAACTTCACAGTTCTCAAACACCACTCCTTGAATGATAACAGGATTGAGAGTGCAATACTCAGTGCTCCTCTCTCCCTACCGTATCAACTAACCTCTGGACTAAAGTGCTTTGATGAGGATAATTAGAAATATTAAAATGTTCCTTCCCTCTCTGCTCTTTTTTTCCAGCAGGTCCTGTTGAGAATAACATTTTCATGATGATTGTTCATGTTTTAATAAAAATTTTGCAAAATCATACAATGTCATACTCAACAATCATACCCACTTGACTGAATGTATGGCTTGTGGTGGTATTTGTTGTGTATTTTTCATGCACTTGTGATGTGACCTTAAAAACAAAAAACTCTCATTTCAAAGGATAATATTTGCATATCCACAGAAGGCAAGAGGTTCATAAAGACTCAGCTTTCAACCTCAAGGCAACATGGGAGAGGGATACAAAGAGAATTATGCTAAAACATCCTACTATGTCTACTTCCAAATACTGTCGTTTCAGCACAGTTAATCTGGCACTGCAGATGTTCCAACTTTCATGGACTTGTTAAACAGCATTTCTTTTACCATTAATCTGTAAAACTAGCAACAAGAGTCCTGTCATCCCACTAGACAACAGCTGCATGACAAACCCTACCCCAAGAAAGCAGGAAATGTCCACTCACATATGGTAAACAAGGTTGCCATATTCTCCTTGTTCGAATTGGAGTCTTCCATTTGCAGAGAGGGTGGTACAAAGGCAAGATTGCCTGCAGACACATCCACATGACTTGGCCCCATGGCTACTTCCTGATTGATGGAAGACACCGCCACTGGCTCAAGGCTGAGGCCCACTTCATGCAAGGCTACTGAGTCCAGGGAAGTGAGGTTGTGTGAGGTAGAGAGCGCCACACTCACGGAGTTGGTGCTCATGGCCACAGTATGAATGGAGTCATTTAGTGTGCTGTCCGATATCCCTGTCACCCGCCCGGCAATGTGGTCGGGCTCCATGACGACAGGGAGTTCCAAAGTGCTACCGTGAATGGGAATGACACCGCCGTGTCCCACAGCGTCCGATGTCAAGTTACTCCCCACTGTGCCTACGGATAAAGGTTCATGGCTCCGGGAGCCATTTGGGATCTGTGAATGATCCCCGGCTACATCATCCATCGTGAGCTCCTCTGTCATCCCATCTGTGGAGATGGGGCTGGTTACCCTCGAAACACTCTCCATGGTGATTGTAGTATCCAGTGCTACCTCATGGCTGTCACTAGGATGCAGATTTTGAGGACCATGTGTGTTCACTGTGCGGGAGTCCATGGAGACAATCCCTGGTTCCAGCCCCACGGTTCCACTGGGCTGGTAGGGATCCAGGGCCGATGGATTGTTGGAGACTGACAATGCTGGATTGTTGTCAACATTTATAGTGTTGGGATGGATGTACTGAGGTGGTGGTCTGTCCGCTAAGTAAGATAAGATACCTGAGAGGAAGAGAGGGAGAAAAAGAAGACAGTGAGGTTACATCAATTTTCAAATCTCGAACAAAAATCAATCCCAGCAGAGTACATTGAGACCCAGATCCCTGAAGACATTCTCTACATTATCTCCAATTAAAATCCATTACATCTAAAACATGCCTCACAAACATACATGAACCCAACACTCTTGTCAAAATATCATTTGACAACAAATTCAACAGAACAAGTCTCTAGTTATTTCTCAAACTCTGAACAGCCAAGTTTTTGGCAGAATGCAACCTTGGCTCCTCAGCACAAAGACTCAATCAGAAAGAGGTTCTTCACATTTTAGGTTTAATTTTTCATTCTCAAGAAATAGCTCACAAAGGATGAAGGACTGCTAGAGGAATCTATAATTTGATAACTCTGGTTCATCTTCACTAGAAGAAAAAACAATTCTCCAGGATACATCACTTTTGATTAGGCATTTAGGTTTTAACAATGACTACTTCCTTCCTCTAAGACTAAGTGGCATAACTGTTCACCTCAGAGATCATCAATTACAATTCTGAAGGACACAGATAAGGTCTCTCACAGATATCATGACTCATCTGTTCTCTTTCCTTACATGAAAAATACATTGTTTCTCCTAAAACAATAGCTTGGTTAAATTTAAATCAGAAACCTTAACATCTTTTCTGGTAGTTCTGGAAAGTCTCTCAAAAAATCAACCTTCAAACTTATGATATGAAGAAACACCTGTATTTACACACTAAAACAAACAAAAAAATCTTTGGAAGAAATACATCTGCACATTCAAGTAAACAGTATTTTCAGCAGAGAGAGAGAGAGAGAGGGGCAGATTTTCCAGATTCTGGAAGATGTGAGTCAGCATGTTTCTTTTTGGCCTTCAACCCTACGAGCCATTTGATCTGTAAGTGTGTTCCATTCAAATATGTCTGTTATTACAAGGATGCAAACACAGATATTCTTTCTGCAGCATAACCCCATTAAAAATGACTAAGCCAAGAAATGGACAGTTTAATTTAATCAGCTGGATCAAATATTTCTGCATGCAATGCTGCCTTGTGGCTTGAACAAGGAGGAGCCCTGAAAGCAGCAAGCTGACTCATGGAAGAGCCCTGAAATATCAGACTAAACATCACAGGAACTAGAAAGATTATTCCAGCTCAGAAGAAGGGCAAATACTTTTGGTCCTAATGCACTCTCTTCATGTACTCTTTGCTCACTAAACAGGCAGGCAGGTTACGCAGTAGGAAAGGGTACTCCTAAGCAGCTGGAAAATTCAGCCATTAGTCAACAGGAAGCTGGATGAGATCTGGGCTGCTATAGCTTTTTCCCCTAACCTAGGTTGAACCAACAACACCCACTGGGTCACCCTGAAGAAGTTTAACTACCCTTCCACCCTGCCAATCTTAGCTACAAAACAAAGCAAGGACTATATTTAAAGCTCCGATTTCTGTGTCTTCACATACTAACATGTTAAATTCTACATTTATATCTAAAGCACACATGAGAGGAATCAAGATACAAGTCAGCATGTTAGGCCTTTGGAAATCAACCTTGAACAACAACAAAGAAAAAATGTGCCATGGGCTAAACAGGTGGGAAAGAGCCCAAACTCCTCAGCTGATGGTTTGCCCTTTCTGAGCTTTGAACTGCTGTGACCTACCGTTATGCACATATTAAGTACTGCTTCAGTCTATAGGAGAAGAAAAATAGAAGCAGCTTTCAAACTGTAAGACACTGGAGACAGAACCCAGGCATGCTTTGTTTTCTGTTAATCTTAAAACCAAAGCAGGAGTAGCAATCAAAGGTTTGCTTTAAATAGAAAACACCCTGCAATTCTCTTCATTCACAAGTACAGAAACAGATACCTGAAAATAAAGGTGTATAAATGACACAACAGCCTCCAGACAAAGGTATGGAAATAACAGCTCTGCAAAACAGTCAGTCTTGCCTGCTTCAGGACAGAAACAGGTGGCTCTTAAAACAGTTTCTCTTTCTTTTCCCCTCCATCACCACCAGACAACTTACCAGGTAGAATGTGTCTGAAATAGCTGCTCTCCAGGTGAGGGTATGGTGGCGGAGGTAGGGTGTAGTTTCTCTCTGGTATACCACACATCACTCCTCGATCCCCAATACCCATTGGGAGCATCAGAGACAGAGCAGAGGGCAAGGAACTCAAGGAGGGACCCAAGTTTGGAATTGCAACAGGCAAGCCTGCAAGAGAAAATGCCAATTTAAATTCAACAGAGCTACTTAAGTTTAGGAACGCACAAATTAATGAAGCTCCTCGGGAGCTCTCTCCCTATGGAAATACAGCATGGTACTGTCAAAGGAAGGTGGCAAGCTTCAAAGAAAGGATCAGTTATCACAGCACTGAGAAGCATGCCTGAATACAGCTAGATCTTTTCTGGATACGTTTGTAGGGCTCGCTTCTACTTTACAATTGTAATGGACTTCTGTCTGGGCAACCCCCTGAAAAAAAGAGCTAGGAAAACAATTTTGCTTCGCAGGTGAAAAATCATTATTTTCACCTGAGAGAGATTAGACACAGATGGAGGTAGATCTTCAGCTACAGTTTGTATTTCAAAGGATTCTGCTACTACTGACCTACAGTGAAAACTGACCCCCCCCCC